>NW_026138046.1:0-510000 GCF_019393585.1 Leptopilina boulardi
ACACCTAAAAGTGTAGAAAAAAATTGACAGCCGAATACGAGTAGAGGAAGACACCTACTACCACCAAAAAGTCATCCGACCCTAAAATCCAAAATCATAAAAAAGTCCCCAAAAAAATTCAATTTTTCTTAGGCAGACTATTTTATTGCAATTTCTTGCACAAAATACACCTAAAAGTGTAGAAAAAAATTGACAGCCGAATACGAGTAGAGGAAGACACCTACTACCACCAAAAAGTCATCCGACCCTAAAATCCAAAATCATAAAAAAGTCCCCAAAAAAATTCAATTTTTCTTAGGCAGACTATTTTATTGCAATTTCTTGCACAAAATACACCTAAAAGTGTAGAAAAAAATTGACAGCCGAATACGAGTAGAGGAAGACACCTACTACCACCAAAAAGTCATCCGACCCTAAAATCCAAAATCATAAAAAAGTCCCCAAAAAAATTCAATTTTTCTTAGGCAGACTATTTTATTGCAATTTCTTGCACAAAATACACCTAAAAGTGTAGAAAAAAATTGACAGCCGAATACGAGTAGAGGAAGACACCTACTACCACCAAAAAGTCATCCGACCCTAAAATCCAAAATCATAAAAAAGTCCCCAAAAAAATTCAATTTTTCTTAGGCAGACTATTTTATTGCAATTTCTTGCACAAAATACACCTAAAAGTGTAGAAAAAAATTGACAGCCGAATACGAGTAGAGGAAGACACCTACTACCACCAAAAAGTCATCCGACCCTAAAATCCAAAATCATAAAAAAGTCCCCAAAAAAATTCAATTTTTCTTAGGCAGACTATTTTATTGCAATTTCTTGCACAAAATACACCTAAAAGTGTAGAAAAAAATTGACAGCCGAATACGAGTAGAGGAAGACACCTACTACCACCAAAAAGTCATCCGACCCTAAAATCCAAAATCATAAAAAAGTCCCCAAAAAAATTCAATTTTTCTTAGGCAGACTATTTTATTGCAATTTCTTGCACAAAATACACCTAAAAGTGTAGAAAAAAATTGACAGCCGAATACGAGTAGAGGAAGACACCTACTACCACCAAAAAGTCATCCGACCCTAAAATCCAAAATCATAAAAAAGTCCCCAAAAAAATTCAATTTTTCTTAGGCAGACTATTTTATTGCAATTTCTTGCACAAAATACACCTAAAAGTGTAGAAAAAAATTGACAGCCGAATACGAGTAGAGGAAGACACCTACTACCACCAAAAAGTCATCCGACCCTAAAATCCAAAATCATAAAAAAGTCCCCAAAAAAATTCAATTTTTCTTAGGCAGACTATTTTATTGCAATTTCTTGCACAAAATACACCTAAAAGTGTAGAAAAAAATTGACAGCCGAATACGAGTAGAGGAAGACACCTACTACCACCAAAAAGTCATCCGACCCTAAAATCCAAAATCATAAAAAAGTCCCCAAAAAAATTCAATTTTTCTTAGGCAGACTATTTTATTGCAATTTCTTGCACAAAATACACCTAAAAGTGTAGAAAAAAATTGACAGCCGAATACGAGTAGAGGAAGACACCTACTACCACCAAAAAGTCATCCGACCCTAAAATCCAAAATCATAAAAAAGTCCCCAAAAAAATTCAATTTTTCTTAGGCAGACTATTTTATTGCAATTTCTTGCACAAAATACACCTAAAAGTGTAGAAAAAAATTGACAGCCGAATACGAGTAGAGGAAGACACCTACTACCACCAAAAAGTCATCCGACCCTAAAATCCAAAATCATAAAAAAGTCCCCAAAAAAATTCAATTTTTCTTAGGCAGACTATTTTATTGCAATTTCTTGCACAAAATACACCTAAAAGTGTAGAAAAAAATTGACAGCCGAATACGAGTAGAGGAAGACACCTACTACCACCAAAAAGTCATCCGACCCTAAAATCCAAAATCATAAAAAAGTCCCCAAAAAAATTCAATTTTTCTTAGGCAGACTATTTTATTGCAATTTCTTGCACAAAATACACCTAAAAGTGTAGAAAAAAATTGACAGCCGAATACGAGTAGAGGAAGACACCTACTACCACCAAAAAGTCATCCGACCCTAAAATCCAAAATCATAAAAAAGTCCCCAAAAAAATTCAATTTTTCTTAGGCAGACTATTTTATTGCAATTTCTTGCACAAAATACACCTAAAAGTGTAGAAAAAAATTGACAGCCGAATACGAGTAGAGGAAGACACCTACTACCACCAAAAAGTCATCCGACCCTAAAATCCAAAATCATAAAAAAGTCCCCAAAAAAATTCAATTTTTCTTAGGCAGACTATTTTATTGCAATTTCTTGCACAAAATACACCTAAAAGTGTAGAAAAAAATTGACAGCCGAATACGAGTAGAGGAAGACACCTACTACCACCAAAAAGTCATCCGACCCTAAAATCCAAAATCATAAAAAAGTCCCCAAAAAAATTCAATTTTTCTTAGGCAGACTATTTTATTGCAATTTCTTGCACAAAATACACCTAAAAGTGTAGAAAAAAATTGACAGCCGAATACGAGTAGAGGAAGACACCTACTACCACCAAAAAGTCATCCGACCCTAAAATCCAAAATCATAAAAAAGTCCCCAAAAAAATTCAATTTTTCTTAGGCAGACTATTTTATTGCAATTTCTTGCACAAAATACACCTAAAAGTGTAGAAAAAAATTGACAGCCGAATACGAGTAGAGGAAGACACCTACTACCACCAAAAAGTCATCCGACCCTAAAATCCAAAATCATAAAAAAGTCCCCAAAAAAATTCAATTTTTCTTAGGCAGACTATTTTATTGCAATTTCTTGCACAAAATACACCTAAAAGTGTAGAAAAAAATTGACAGCCGAATACGAGTAGAGGAAGACACCTACTACCACCAAAAAGTCATCCGACCCTAAAATCCAAAATCATAAAAAAGTCCCCAAAAAAATTCAATTTTTCTTAGGCAGACTATTTTATTGCAATTTCTTGCACAAAATACACCTAAAAGTGTAGAAAAAAATTGACAGCCGAATACGAGTAGAGGAAGACACCTACTACCACCAAAAAGTCATCCGACCCTAAAATCCAAAATCATAAAAAAGTCCCCAAAAAAATTCAATTTTTCTTAGGCAGACTATTTTATTGCAATTTCTTGCACAAAATACACCTAAAAGTGTAGAAAAAAATTGACAGCCGAATACGAGTAGAGGAAGACACCTACTACCACCAAAAAGTCATCCGACCCTAAAATCCAAAATCATAAAAAAGTCCCCAAAAAAATTCAATTTTTCTTAGGCAGACTATTTTATTGCAATTTCTTGCACAAAATACACCTAAAAGTGTAGAAAAAAATTGACAGCCGAATACGAGTAGAGGAAGACACCTACTACCACCAAAAAGTCATCCGACCCTAAAATCCAAAATCATAAAAAAGTCCCCAAAAAAATTCAATTTTTCTTAGGCAGACTATTTTATTGCAATTTCTTGCACAAAATACACCTAAAAGTGTAGAAAAAAATTGACAGCCGAATACGAGTAGAGGAAGACACCTACTACCACCAAAAAGTCATCCGACCCTAAAATCCAAAATCATAAAAAAGTCCCCAAAAAAATTCAATTTTTCTTAGGCAGACTATTTTATTGCAATTTCTTGCACAAAATACACCTAAAAGTGTAGAAAAAAATTGACAGCCGAATACGAGTAGAGGAAGACACCTACTACCACCAAAAAGTCATCCGACCCTAAAATCCAAAATCATAAAAAAGTCCCCAAAAAAATTCAATTTTTCTTAGGCAGACTATTTTATTGCAATTTCTTGCACAAAATACACCTAAAAGTGTAGAAAAAAATTGACAGCCGAATACGAGTAGAGGAAGACACCTACTACCACCAAAAAGTCATCCGACCCTAAAATCCAAAATCATAAAAAAGTCCCCAAAAAAATTCAATTTTTCTTAGGCAGACTATTTTATTGCAATTTCTTGCACAAAATACACCTAAAAGTGTAGAAAAAAATTGACAGCCGAATACGAGTAGAGGAAGACACCTACTACCACCAAAAAGTCATCCGACCCTAAAATCCAAAATCATAAAAAAGTCCCCAAAAAAATTCAATTTTTCTTAGGCAGACTATTTTATTGCAATTTCTTGCACAAAATACACCTAAAAGTGTAGAAAAAAATTGACAGCCGAATACGAGTAGAGGAAGACACCTACTACCACCAAAAAGTCATCCGACCCTAAAATCCAAAATCATAAAAAAGTCCCCAAAAAAATTCAATTTTTCTTAGGCAGACTATTTTATTGCAATTTCTTGCACAAAATACACCTAAAAGTGTAGAAAAAAATTGACAGCCGAATACGAGTAGAGGAAGACACCTACTACCACCAAAAAGTCATCCGACCCTAAAATCCAAAATCATAAAAAAGTCCCCAAAAAAATTCAATTTTTCTTAGGCAGACTATTTTATTGCAATTTCTTGCACAAAATACACCTAAAAGTGTAGAAAAAAATTGACAGCCGAATACGAGTAGAGGAAGACACCTACTACCACCAAAAAGTCATCCGACCCTAAAATCCAAAATCATAAAAAAGTCCCCAAAAAAATTCAATTTTTCTTAGGCAGACTATTTTATTGCAATTTCTTGCACAAAATACACCTAAAAGTGTAGAAAAAAATTGACAGCCGAATACGAGTAGAGGAAGACACCTACTACCACCAAAAAGTCATCCGACCCTAAAATCCAAAATCATAAAAAAGTCCCCAAAAAAATTCAATTTTTCTTAGGCAGACTATTTTATTGCAATTTCTTGCACAAAATACACCTAAAAGTGTAGAAAAAAATTGACAGCCGAATACGAGTAGAGGAAGACACCTACTACCACCAAAAAGTCATCCGACCCTAAAATCCAAAATCATAAAAAAGTCCCCAAAAAAATTCAATTTTTCTTAGGCAGACTATTTTATTGCAATTTCTTGCACAAAATACACCTAAAAGTGTAGAAAAAAATTGACAGCCGAATACGAGTAGAGGAAGACACCTACTACCACCAAAAAGTCATCCGACCCTAAAATCCAAAATCATAAAAAAGTCCCCAAAAAAATTCAATTTTTCTTAGGCAGACTATTTTATTGCAATTTCTTGCACAAAATACACCTAAAAGTGTAGAAAAAAATTGACAGCCGAATACGAGTAGAGGAAGACACCTACTACCACCAAAAAGTCATCCGACCCTAAAATCCAAAATCATAAAAAAGTCCCCAAAAAAATTCAATTTTTCTTAGGCAGACTATTTTATTGCAATTTCTTGCACAAAATACACCTAAAAGTGTAGAAAAAAATTGACAGCCGAATACGAGTAGAGGAAGACACCTACTACCACCAAAAAGTCATCCGACCCTAAAATCCAAAATCATAAAAAAGTCCCCAAAAAAATTCAATTTTTCTTAGGCAGACTATTTTATTGCAATTTCTTGCACAAAATACACCTAAAAGTGTAGAAAAAAATTGACAGCCGAATACGAGTAGAGGAAGACACCTACTACCACCAAAAAGTCATCCGACCCTAAAATCCAAAATCATAAAAAAGTCCCCAAAAAAATTCAATTTTTCTTAGGCAGACTATTTTATTGCAATTTCTTGCACAAAATACACCTAAAAGTGTAGAAAAAAATTGACAGCCGAATACGAGTAGAGGAAGACACCTACTACCACCAAAAAGTCATCCGACCCTAAAATCCAAAATCATAAAAAAGTCCCCAAAAAAATTCAATTTTTCTTAGGCAGACTATTTTATTGCAATTTCTTGCACAAAATACACCTAAAAGTGTAGAAAAAAATTGACAGCCGAATACGAGTAGAGGAAGACACCTACTACCACCAAAAAGTCATCCGACCCTAAAATCCAAAATCATAAAAAAGTCCCCAAAAAAATTCAATTTTTCTTAGGCAGACTATTTTATTGCAATTTCTTGCACAAAATACACCTAAAAGTGTAGAAAAAAATTGACAGCCGAATACGAGTAGAGGAAGACACCTACTACCACCAAAAAGTCATCCGACCCTAAAATCCAAAATCATAAAAAAGTCCCCAAAAAAATTCAATTTTTCTTAGGCAGACTATTTTATTGCAATTTCTTGCACAAAATACACCTAAAAGTGTAGAAAAAAATTGACAGCCGAATACGAGTAGAGGAAGACACCTACTACCACCAAAAAGTCATCCGACCCTAAAATCCAAAATCATAAAAAAGTCCCCAAAAAAATTCAATTTTTCTTAGGCAGACTATTTTATTGCAATTTCTTGCACAAAATACACCTAAAAGTGTAGAAAAAAATTGACAGCCGAATACGAGTAGAGGAAGACACCTACTACCACCAAAAAGTCATCCGACCCTAAAATCCAAAATCATAAAAAAGTCCCCAAAAAAATTCAATTTTTCTTAGGCAGACTATTTTATTGCAATTTCTTGCACAAAATACACCTAAAAGTGTAGAAAAAAATTGACAGCCGAATACGAGTAGAGGAAGACACCTACTACCACCAAAAAGTCATCCGACCCTAAAATCCAAAATCATAAAAAAGTCCCCAAAAAAATTCAATTTTTCTTAGGCAGACTATTTTATTGCAATTTCTTGCACAAAATACACCTAAAAGTGTAGAAAAAAATTGACAGCCGAATACGAGTAGAGGAAGACACCTACTACCACCAAAAAGTCATCCGACCCTAAAATCCAAAATCATAAAAAAGTCCCCAAAAAAATTCAATTTTTCTTAGGCAGACTATTTTATTGCAATTTCTTGCACAAAATACACCTAAAAGTGTAGAAAAAAATTGACAGCCGAATACGAGTAGAGGAAGACACCTACTACCACCAAAAAGTCATCCGACCCTAAAATCCAAAATCATAAAAAAGTCCCCAAAAAAATTCAATTTTTCTTAGGCAGACTATTTTATTGCAATTTCTTGCACAAAATACACCTAAAAGTGTAGAAAAAAATTGACAGCCGAATACGAGTAGAGGAAGACACCTACTACCACCAAAAAGTCATCCGACCCTAAAATCCAAAATCATAAAAAAGTCCCCAAAAAAATTCAATTTTTCTTAGGCAGACTATTTTATTGCAATTTCTTGCACAAAATACACCTAAAAGTGTAGAAAAAAATTGACAGCCGAATACGAGTAGAGGAAGACACCTACTACCACCAAAAAGTCATCCGACCCTAAAATCCAAAATCATAAAAAAGTCCCCAAAAAAATTCAATTTTTCTTAGGCAGACTATTTTATTGCAATTTCTTGCACAAAATACACCTAAAAGTGTAGAAAAAAATTGACAGCCGAATACGAGTAGAGGAAGACACCTACTACCACCAAAAAGTCATCCGACCCTAAAATCCAAAATCATAAAAAAGTCCCCAAAAAAATTCAATTTTTCTTAGGCAGACTATTTTATTGCAATTTCTTGCACAAAATACACCTAAAAGTGTAGAAAAAAATTGACAGCCGAATACGAGTAGAGGAAGACACCTACTACCACCAAAAAGTCATCCGACCCTAAAATCCAAAATCATAAAAAAGTCCCCAAAAAAATTCAATTTTTCTTAGGCAGACTATTTTATTGCAATTTCTTGCACAAAATACACCTAAAAGTGTAGAAAAAAATTGACAGCCGAATACGAGTAGAGGAAGACACCTACTACCACCAAAAAGTCATCCGACCCTAAAATCCAAAATCATAAAAAAGTCCCCAAAAAAATTCAATTTTTCTTAGGCAGACTATTTTATTGCAATTTCTTGCACAAAATACACCTAAAAGTGTAGAAAAAAATTGACAGCCGAATACGAGTAGAGGAAGACACCTACTACCACCAAAAAGTCATCCGACCCTAAAATCCAAAATCATAAAAAAGTCCCCAAAAAAATTCAATTTTTCTTAGGCAGACTATTTTATTGCAATTTCTTGCACAAAATACACCTAAAAGTGTAGAAAAAAATTGACAGCCGAATACGAGTAGAGGAAGACACCTACTACCACCAAAAAGTCATCCGACCCTAAAATCCAAAATCATAAAAAAGTCCCCAAAAAAATTCAATTTTTCTTAGGCAGACTATTTTATTGCAATTTCTTGCACAAAATACACCTAAAAGTGTAGAAAAAAATTGACAGCCGAATACGAGTAGAGGAAGACACCTACTACCACCAAAAAGTCATCCGACCCTAAAATCCAAAATCATAAAAAAGTCCCCAAAAAAATTCAATTTTTCTTAGGCAGACTATTTTATTGCAATTTCTTGCACAAAATACACCTAAAAGTGTAGAAAAAAATTGACAGCCGAATACGAGTAGAGGAAGACACCTACTACCACCAAAAAGTCATCCGACCCTAAAATCCAAAATCATAAAAAAGTCCCCAAAAAAATTCAATTTTTCTTAGGCAGACTATTTTATTGCAATTTCTTGCACAAAATACACCTAAAAGTGTAGAAAAAAATTGACAGCCGAATACGAGTAGAGGAAGACACCTACTACCACCAAAAAGTCATCCGACCCTAAAATCCAAAATCATAAAAAAGTCCCCAAAAAAATTCAATTTTTCTTAGGCAGACTATTTTATTGCAATTTCTTGCACAAAATACACCTAAAAGTGTAGAAAAAAATTGACAGCCGAATACGAGTAGAGGAAGACACCTACTACCACCAAAAAGTCATCCGACCCTAAAATCCAAAATCATAAAAAAGTCCCCAAAAAAATTCAATTTTTCTTAGGCAGACTATTTTATTGCAATTTCTTGCACAAAATACACCTAAAAGTGTAGAAAAAAATTGACAGCCGAATACGAGTAGAGGAAGACACCTACTACCACCAAAAAGTCATCCGACCCTAAAATCCAAAATCATAAAAAAGTCCCCAAAAAAATTCAATTTTTCTTAGGCAGACTATTTTATTGCAATTTCTTGCACAAAATACACCTAAAAGTGTAGAAAAAAATTGACAGCCGAATACGAGTAGAGGAAGACACCTACTACCACCAAAAAGTCATCCGACCCTAAAATCCAAAATCATAAAAAAGTCCCCAAAAAAATTCAATTTTTCTTAGGCAGACTATTTTATTGCAATTTCTTGCACAAAATACACCTAAAAGTGTAGAAAAAAATTGACAGCCGAATACGAGTAGAGGAAGACACCTACTACCACCAAAAAGTCATCCGACCCTAAAATCCAAAATCATAAAAAAGTCCCCAAAAAAATTCAATTTTTCTTAGGCAGACTATTTTATTGCAATTTCTTGCACAAAATACACCTAAAAGTGTAGAAAAAAATTGACAGCCGAATACGAGTAGAGGAAGACACCTACTACCACCAAAAAGTCATCCGACCCTAAAATCCAAAATCATAAAAAAGTCCCCAAAAAAATTCAATTTTTCTTAGGCAGACTATTTTATTGCAATTTCTTGCACAAAATACACCTAAAAGTGTAGAAAAAAATTGACAGCCGAATACGAGTAGAGGAAGACACCTACTACCACCAAAAAGTCATCCGACCCTAAAATCCAAAATCATAAAAAAGTCCCCAAAAAAATTCAATTTTTCTTAGGCAGACTATTTTATTGCAATTTCTTGCACAAAAT
Source organism: Leptopilina boulardi (assembly GCF_019393585.1). Classification (NCBI taxonomy): domain Eukaryota; kingdom Metazoa; phylum Arthropoda; class Insecta; order Hymenoptera; family Figitidae; genus Leptopilina; species Leptopilina boulardi. The sequence goes on from NW_026138046.1 coordinate 9,629, forward strand.
ACACCTAAAAGTGTAGAAAAAAATTGACAGCCGAATACGAGTAGAGGAAGACACCTACTACCACCAAAAAGTCATCCGACCCTAAAATCCAAAATCATAAAAAAGTCCCCAAAAAAATTCAATTTTTCTTAGGCAGACTATTTTATTGCAATTTCTTGCACAAAATACACCTAAAAGTGTAGAAAAAAATTGACAGCCGAATACGAGTAGAGGAAGACACCTACTACCACCAAAAAGTCATCCGACCCTAAAATCCAAAATCATAAAAAAGTCCCCAAAAAAATTCAATTTTTCTTAGGCAGACTATTTTATTGCAATTTCTTGCACAAAATACACCTAAAAGTGTAGAAAAAAATTGACAGCCGAATACGAGTAGAGGAAGACACCTACTACCACCAAAAAGTCATCCGACCCTAAAATCCAAAATCATAAAAAAGTCCCCAAAAAAATTCAATTTTTCTTAGGCAGACTATTTTATTGCAATTTCTTGCACAAAATACACCTAAAAGTGTAGAAAAAAATTGACAGCCGAATACGAGTAGAGGAAGACACCTACTACCACCAAAAAGTCATCCGACCCTAAAATCCAAAATCATAAAAAAGTCCCCAAAAAAATTCAATTTTTCTTAGGCAGACTATTTTATTGCAATTTCTTGCACAAAATACACCTAAAAGTGTAGAAAAAAATTGACAGCCGAATACGAGTAGAGGAAGACACCTACTACCACCAAAAAGTCATCCGACCCTAAAATCCAAAATCATAAAAAAGTCCCCAAAAAAATTCAATTTTTCTTAGGCAGACTATTTTATTGCAATTTCTTGCACAAAATACACCTAAAAGTGTAGAAAAAAATTGACAGCCGAATACGAGTAGAGGAAGACACCTACTACCACCAAAAAGTCATCCGACCCTAAAATCCAAAATCATAAAAAAGTCCCCAAAAAAATTCAATTTTTCTTAGGCAGACTATTTTATTGCAATTTCTTGCACAAAATACACCTAAAAGTGTAGAAAAAAATTGACAGCCGAATACGAGTAGAGGAAGACACCTACTACCACCAAAAAGTCATCCGACCCTAAAATCCAAAATCATAAAAAAGTCCCCAAAAAAATTCAATTTTTCTTAGGCAGACTATTTTATTGCAATTTCTTGCACAAAATACACCTAAAAGTGTAGAAAAAAATTGACAGCCGAATACGAGTAGAGGAAGACACCTACTACCACCAAAAAGTCATCCGACCCTAAAATCCAAAATCATAAAAAAGTCCCCAAAAAAATTCAATTTTTCTTAGGCAGACTATTTTATTGCAATTTCTTGCACAAAATACACCTAAAAGTGTAGAAAAAAATTGACAGCCGAATACGAGTAGAGGAAGACACCTACTACCACCAAAAAGTCATCCGACCCTAAAATCCAAAATCATAAAAAAGTCCCCAAAAAAATTCAATTTTTCTTAGGCAGACTATTTTATTGCAATTTCTTGCACAAAATACACCTAAAAGTGTAGAAAAAAATTGACAGCCGAATACGAGTAGAGGAAGACACCTACTACCACCAAAAAGTCATCCGACCCTAAAATCCAAAATCATAAAAAAGTCCCCAAAAAAATTCAATTTTTCTTAGGCAGACTATTTTATTGCAATTTCTTGCACAAAATACACCTAAAAGTGTAGAAAAAAATTGACAGCCGAATACGAGTAGAGGAAGACACCTACTACCACCAAAAAGTCATCCGACCCTAAAATCCAAAATCATAAAAAAGTCCCCAAAAAAATTCAATTTTTCTTAGGCAGACTATTTTATTGCAATTTCTTGCACAAAATACACCTAAAAGTGTAGAAAAAAATTGACAGCCGAATACGAGTAGAGGAAGACACCTACTACCACCAAAAAGTCATCCGACCCTAAAATCCAAAATCATAAAAAAGTCCCCAAAAAAATTCAATTTTTCTTAGGCAGACTATTTTATTGCAATTTCTTGCACAAAATACACCTAAAAGTGTAGAAAAAAATTGACAGCCGAATACGAGTAGAGGAAGACACCTACTACCACCAAAAAGTCATCCGACCCTAAAATCCAAAATCATAAAAAAGTCCCCAAAAAAATTCAATTTTTCTTAGGCAGACTATTTTATTGCAATTTCTTGCACAAAATACACCTAAAAGTGTAGAAAAAAATTGACAGCCGAATACGAGTAGAGGAAGACACCTACTACCACCAAAAAGTCATCCGACCCTAAAATCCAAAATCATAAAAAAGTCCCCAAAAAAATTCAATTTTTCTTAGGCAGACTATTTTATTGCAATTTCTTGCACAAAATACACCTAAAAGTGTAGAAAAAAATTGACAGCCGAATACGAGTAGAGGAAGACACCTACTACCACCAAAAAGTCATCCGACCCTAAAATCCAAAATCATAAAAAAGTCCCCAAAAAAATTCAATTTTTCTTAGGCAGACTATTTTATTGCAATTTCTTGCACAAAATACACCTAAAAGTGTAGAAAAAAATTGACAGCCGAATACGAGTAGAGGAAGACACCTACTACCACCAAAAAGTCATCCGACCCTAAAATCCAAAATCATAAAAAAGTCCCCAAAAAAATTCAATTTTTCTTAGGCAGACTATTTTATTGCAATTTCTTGCACAAAATACACCTAAAAGTGTAGAAAAAAATTGACAGCCGAATACGAGTAGAGGAAGACACCTACTACCACCAAAAAGTCATCCGACCCTAAAATCCAAAATCATAAAAAAGTCCCCAAAAAAATTCAATTTTTCTTAGGCAGACTATTTTATTGCAATTTCTTGCACAAAATACACCTAAAAGTGTAGAAAAAAATTGACAGCCGAATACGAGTAGAGGAAGACACCTACTACCACCAAAAAGTCATCCGACCCTAAAATCCAAAATCATAAAAAAGTCCCCAAAAAAATTCAATTTTTCTTAGGCAGACTATTTTATTGCAATTTCTTGCACAAAATACACCTAAAAGTGTAGAAAAAAATTGACAGCCGAATACGAGTAGAGGAAGACACCTACTACCACCAAAAAGTCATCCGACCCTAAAATCCAAAATCATAAAAAAGTCCCCAAAAAAATTCAATTTTTCTTAGGCAGACTATTTTATTGCAATTTCTTGCACAAAATACACCTAAAAGTGTAGAAAAAAATTGACAGCCGAATACGAGTAGAGGAAGACACCTACTACCACCAAAAAGTCATCCGACCCTAAAATCCAAAATCATAAAAAAGTCCCCAAAAAAATTCAATTTTTCTTAGGCAGACTATTTTATTGCAATTTCTTGCACAAAATACACCTAAAAGTGTAGAAAAAAATTGACAGCCGAATACGAGTAGAGGAAGACACCTACTACCACCAAAAAGTCATCCGACCCTAAAATCCAAAATCATAAAAAAGTCCCCAAAAAAATTCAATTTTTCTTAGGCAGACTATTTTATTGCAATTTCTTGCACAAAATACACCTAAAAGTGTAGAAAAAAATTGACAGCCGAATACGAGTAGAGGAAGACACCTACTACCACCAAAAAGTCATCCGACCCTAAAATCCAAAATCATAAAAAAGTCCCCAAAAAAATTCAATTTTTCTTAGGCAGACTATTTTATTGCAATTTCTTGCACAAAATACACCTAAAAGTGTAGAAAAAAATTGACAGCCGAATACGAGTAGAGGAAGACACCTACTACCACCAAAAAGTCATCCGACCCTAAAATCCAAAATCATAAAAAAGTCCCCAAAAAAATTCAATTTTTCTTAGGCAGACTATTTTATTGCAATTTCTTGCACAAAATACACCTAAAAGTGTAGAAAAAAATTGACAGCCGAATACGAGTAGAGGAAGACACCTACTACCACCAAAAAGTCATCCGACCCTAAAATCCAAAATCATAAAAAAGTCCCCAAAAAAATTCAATTTTTCTTAGGCAGACTATTTTATTGCAATTTCTTGCACAAAATACACCTAAAAGTGTAGAAAAAAATTGACAGCCGAATACGAGTAGAGGAAGACACCTACTACCACCAAAAAGTCATCCGACCCTAAAATCCAAAATCATAAAAAAGTCCCCAAAAAAATTCAATTTTTCTTAGGCAGACTATTTTATTGCAATTTCTTGCACAAAATACACCTAAAAGTGTAGAAAAAAATTGACAGCCGAATACGAGTAGAGGAAGACACCTACTACCACCAAAAAGTCATCCGACCCTAAAATCCAAAATCATAAAAAAGTCCCCAAAAAAATTCAATTTTTCTTAGGCAGACTATTTTATTGCAATTTCTTGCACAAAATACACCTAAAAGTGTAGAAAAAAATTGACAGCCGAATACGAGTAGAGGAAGACACCTACTACCACCAAAAAGTCATCCGACCCTAAAATCCAAAATCATAAAAAAGTCCCCAAAAAAATTCAATTTTTCTTAGGCAGACTATTTTATTGCAATTTCTTGCACAAAATACACCTAAAAGTGTAGAAAAAAATTGACAGCCGAATACGAGTAGAGGAAGACACCTACTACCACCAAAAAGTCATCCGACCCTAAAATCCAAAATCATAAAAAAGTCCCCAAAAAAATTCAATTTTTCTTAGGCAGACTATTTTATTGCAATTTCTTGCACAAAATACACCTAAAAGTGTAGAAAAAAATTGACAGCCGAATACGAGTAGAGGAAGACACCTACTACCACCAAAAAGTCATCCGACCCTAAAATCCAAAATCATAAAAAAGTCCCCAAAAAAATTCAATTTTTCTTAGGCAGACTATTTTATTGCAATTTCTTGCACAAAATACACCTAAAAGTGTAGAAAAAAATTGACAGCCGAATACGAGTAGAGGAAGACACCTACTACCACCAAAAAGTCATCCGACCCTAAAATCCAAAATCATAAAAAAGTCCCCAAAAAAATTCAATTTTTCTTAGGCAGACTATTTTATTGCAATTTCTTGCACAAAATACACCTAAAAGTGTAGAAAAAAATTGACAGCCGAATACGAGTAGAGGAAGACACCTACTACCACCAAAAAGTCATCCGACCCTAAAATCCAAAATCATAAAAAAGTCCCCAAAAAAATTCAATTTTTCTTAGGCAGACTATTTTATTGCAATTTCTTGCACAAAATACACCTAAAAGTGTAGAAAAAAATTGACAGCCGAATACGAGTAGAGGAAGACACCTACTACCACCAAAAAGTCATCCGACCCTAAAATCCAAAATCATAAAAAAGTCCCCAAAAAAATTCAATTTTTCTTAGGCAGACTATTTTATTGCAATTTCTTGCACAAAATACACCTAAAAGTGTAGAAAAAAATTGACAGCCGAATACGAGTAGAGGAAGACACCTACTACCACCAAAAAGTCATCCGACCCTAAAATCCAAAATCATAAAAAAGTCCCCAAAAAAATTCAATTTTTCTTAGGCAGACTATTTTATTGCAATTTCTTGCACAAAATACACCTAAAAGTGTAGAAAAAAATTGACAGCCGAATACGAGTAGAGGAAGACACCTACTACCACCAAAAAGTCATCCGACCCTAAAATCCAAAATCATAAAAAAGTCCCCAAAAAAATTCAATTTTTCTTAGGCAGACTATTTTATTGCAATTTCTTGCACAAAATACACCTAAAAGTGTAGAAAAAAATTGACAGCCGAATACGAGTAGAGGAAGACACCTACTACCACCAAAAAGTCATCCGACCCTAAAATCCAAAATCATAAAAAAGTCCCCAAAAAAATTCAATTTTTCTTAGGCAGACTATTTTATTGCAATTTCTTGCACAAAATACACCTAAAAGTGTAGAAAAAAATTGACAGCCGAATACGAGTAGAGGAAGACACCTACTACCACCAAAAAGTCATCCGACCCTAAAATCCAAAATCATAAAAAAGTCCCCAAAAAAATTCAATTTTTCTTAGGCAGACTATTTTATTGCAATTTCTTGCACAAAATACACCTAAAAGTGTAGAAAAAAATTGACAGCCGAATACGAGTAGAGGAAGACACCTACTACCACCAAAAAGTCATCCGACCCTAAAATCCAAAATCATAAAAAAGTCCCCAAAAAAATTCAATTTTTCTTAGGCAGACTATTTTATTGCAATTTCTTGCACAAAATACACCTAAAAGTGTAGAAAAAAATTGACAGCCGAATACGAGTAGAGGAAGACACCTACTACCACCAAAAAGTCATCCGACCCTAAAATCCAAAATCATAAAAAAGTCCCCAAAAAAATTCAATTTTTCTTAGGCAGACTATTTTATTGCAATTTCTTGCACAAAATACACCTAAAAGTGTAGAAAAAAATTGACAGCCGAATACGAGTAGAGGAAGACACCTACTACCACCAAAAAGTCATCCGACCCTAAAATCCAAAATCATAAAAAAGTCCCCAAAAAAATTCAATTTTTCTTAGGCAGACTATTTTATTGCAATTTCTTGCACAAAATACACCTAAAAGTGTAGAAAAAAATTGACAGCCGAATACGAGTAGAGGAAGACACCTACTACCACCAAAAAGTCATCCGACCCTAAAATCCAAAATCATAAAAAAGTCCCCAAAAAAATTCAATTTTTCTTAGGCAGACTATTTTATTGCAATTTCTTGCACAAAATACACCTAAAAGTGTAGAAAAAAATTGACAGCCGAATACGAGTAGAGGAAGACACCTACTACCACCAAAAAGTCATCCGACCCTAAAATCCAAAATCATAAAAAAGTCCCCAAAAAAATTCAATTTTTCTTAGGCAGACTATTTTATTGCAATTTCTTGCACAAAATACACCTAAAAGTGTAGAAAAAAATTGACAGCCGAATACGAGTAGAGGAAGACACCTACTACCACCAAAAAGTCATCCGACCCTAAAATCCAAAATCATAAAAAAGTCCCCAAAAAAATTCAATTTTTCTTAGGCAGACTATTTTATTGCAATTTCTTGCACAAAATACACCTAAAAGTGTAGAAAAAAATTGACAGCCGAATACGAGTAGAGGAAGACACCTACTACCACCAAAAAGTCATCCGACCCTAAAATCCAAAATCATAAAAAAGTCCCCAAAAAAATTCAATTTTTCTTAGGCAGACTATTTTATTGCAATTTCTTGCACAAAATACACCTAAAAGTGTAGAAAAAAATTGACAGCCGAATACGAGTAGAGGAAGACACCTACTACCACCAAAAAGTCATCCGACCCTAAAATCCAAAATCATAAAAAAGTCCCCAAAAAAATTCAATTTTTCTTAGGCAGACTATTTTATTGCAATTTCTTGCACAAAATACACCTAAAAGTGTAGAAAAAAATTGACAGCCGAATACGAGTAGAGGAAGACACCTACTACCACCAAAAAGTCATCCGACCCTAAAATCCAAAATCATAAAAAAGTCCCCAAAAAAATTCAATTTTTCTTAGGCAGACTATTTTATTGCAATTTCTTGCACAAAATACACCTAAAAGTGTAGAAAAAAATTGACAGCCGAATACGAGTAGAGGAAGACACCTACTACCACCAAAAAGTCATCCGACCCTAAAATCCAAAATCATAAAAAAGTCCCCAAAAAAATTCAATTTTTCTTAGGCAGACTATTTTATTGCAATTTCTTGCACAAAATACACCTAAAAGTGTAGAAAAAAATTGACAGCCGAATACGAGTAGAGGAAGACACCTACTACCACCAAAAAGTCATCCGACCCTAAAATCCAAAATCATAAAAAAGTCCCCAAAAAAATTCAATTTTTCTTAGGCAGACTATTTTATTGCAATTTCTTGCACAAAATACACCTAAAAGTGTAGAAAAAAATTGACAGCCGAATACGAGTAGAGGAAGACACCTACTACCACCAAAAAGTCATCCGACCCTAAAATCCAAAATCATAAAAAAGTCCCCAAAAAAATTCAATTTTTCTTAGGCAGACTATTTTATTGCAATTTCTTGCACAAAATACACCTAAAAGTGTAGAAAAAAATTGACAGCCGAATACGAGTAGAGGAAGACACCTACTACCACCAAAAAGTCATCCGACCCTAAAATCCAAAATCATAAAAAAGTCCCCAAAAAAATTCAATTTTTCTTAGGCAGACTATTTTATTGCAATTTCTTGCACAAAATACACCTAAAAGTGTAGAAAAAAATTGACAGCCGAATACGAGTAGAGGAAGACACCTACTACCACCAAAAAGTCATCCGACCCTAAAATCCAAAATCATAAAAAAGTCCCCAAAAAAATTCAATTTTTCTTAGGCAGACTATTTTATTGCAATTTCTTGCACAAAATACACCTAAAAGTGTAGAAAAAAATTGACAGCCGAATACGAGTAGAGGAAGACACCTACTACCACCAAAAAGTCATCCGACCCTAAAATCCAAAATCATAAAAAAGTCCCCAAAAAAATTCAATTTTTCTTAGGCAGACTATTTTATTGCAATTTCTTGCACAAAATACACCTAAAAGTGTAGAAAAAAATTGACAGCCGAATACGAGTAGAGGAAGACACCTACTACCACCAAAAAGTCATCCGACCCTAAAATCCAAAATCATAAAAAAGTCCCCAAAAAAATTCAATTTTTCTTAGGCAGACTATTTTATTGCAATTTCTTGCACAAAATACACCTAAAAGTGTAGAAAAAAATTGACAGCCGAATACGAGTAGAGGAAGACACCTACTACCACCAAAAAGTCATCCGACCCTAAAATCCAAAATCATAAAAAAGTCCCCAAAAAAATTCAATTTTTCTTAGGCAGACTATTTTATTGCAATTTCTTGCACAAAATACACCTAAAAGTGTAGAAAAAAATTGACAGCCGAATACGAGTAGAGGAAGACACCTACTACCACCAAAAAGTCATCCGACCCTAAAATCCAAAATCATAAAAAAGTCCCCAAAAAAATTCAATTTTTCTTAGGCAGACTATTTTATTGCAATTTCTTGCACAAAATACACCTAAAAGTGTAGAAAAAAATTGACAGCCGAATACGAGTAGAGGAAGACACCTACTACCACCAAAAAGTCATCCGACCCTAAAATCCAAAATCATAAAAAAGTCCCCAAAAAAATTCAATTTTTCTTAGGCAGACTATTTTATTGCAATTTCTTGCACAAAATACACCTAAAAGTGTAGAAAAAAATTGACAGCCGAATACGAGTAGAGGAAGACACCTACTACCACCAAAAAGTCATCCGACCCTAAAATCCAAAATCATAAAAAAGTCCCCAAAAAAATTCAATTTTTCTTAGGCAGACTATTTTATTGCAATTTCTTGCACAAAATACACCTAAAAGTGTAGAAAAAAATTGACAGCCGAATACGAGTAGAGGAAGACACCTACTACCACCAAAAAGTCATCCGACCCTAAAATCCAAAATCATAAAAAAGTCCCCAAAAAAATTCAATTTTTCTTAGGCAGACTATTTTATTGCAATTTCTTGCACAAAATACACCTAAAAGTGTAGAAAAAAATTGACAGCCGAATACGAGTAGAGGAAGACACCTACTACCACCAAAAAGTCATCCGACCCTAAAATCCAAAATCATAAAAAAGTCCCCAAAAAAATTCAATTTTTCTTAGGCAGACTATTTTATTGCAATTTCTTGCACAAAATACACCTAAAAGTGTAGAAAAAAATTGACAGCCGAATACGAGTAGAGGAAGACACCTACTACCACCAAAAAGTCATCCGACCCTAAAATCCAAAATCATAAAAAAGTCCCCAAAAAAATTCAATTTTTCTTAGGCAGACTATTTTATTGCAATTTCTTGCACAAAATACACCTAAAAGTGTAGAAAAAAATTGACAGCCGAATACGAGTAGAGGAAGACACCTACTACCACCAAAAAGTCATCCGACCCTAAAATCCAAAATCATAAAAAAGTCCCCAAAAAAATTCAATTTTTCTTAGGCAGACTATTTTATTGCAATTTCTTGCACAAAATACACCTAAAAGTGTAGAAAAAAATTGACAGCCGAATACGAGTAGAGGAAGACACCTATTACCACTAAAAAGTCATTGGACCATAAATCCAAAATCATAAAAAAGTCCCCAAAAAAATTCAATTTTTCTTAGGCAGACTATTTTATTGCAATTTCTTGCACAAAATACACCTAAAAGTGTAGAAAAAAATTGACAGCCGAATACGAGTAGAGGAAGACACCTATTACCACCAAAAAGTCATCCGACCCTAAAATCCAAAATCATAAAAAAGTCCCCAAAAAAATTCAATTTTTCTTAGGCAGACTATTTTATTGCAATTTCTTGCACAAAATACACCTAAAAGTGTAGAAAAAAATTGACAGCCGAATACGAGTAGAGGAAGACACCTACTACCACCAAAAAGTCATCCGACCCTAAAATCCAAAATCATAAAAAAGTCCCCAAAAAAATTCAATTTTTCTTAGGCAGACTATTTTATTGCAATTTCTTGCACAAAATACACCTAAAAGTGTAGAAAAAAATTGACAGCCGAATACGAGTAGAGGAAGACACCTACTACCACCAAAAAGTCATCCGACCCTAAAATCCAAAATCATAAAAAAGTCCCCAAAAAAATTCAATTTTTCTTAGGCAGACTATTTTATTGCAATTTCTTGCACAAAATACACCTAAAAGTGTAGAAAAAAATTGACAGCCGAATACGAGTAGAGGAAGACACCTACTACCACCAAAAAGTCATCCGACCCTAAAATCCAAAATCATAAAAAAGTCCCCAAAAAAATTCAATTTTTCTTAGGCAGACTATTTTATTGCAATTTCTTGCACAAAATACACCTAAAAGTGTAGAAAAAAATTGACAGCCGAATACGAGTAGAGGAAGACACCTATTACCACCAAAAAGTCATCCGACCCATAAATCCAAAATCATAAAAAAGTCCCCAAAAAAATTCAATTTTTCTTAGGCAGACTATTTTATTGCAATTTCTTGCACAAAATACACCTAAAAGTGTAGAAAAAAATTGACAGCCGAATACGAGTAGAGGAAGACACCTACTACCACCAAAAAGTCATCCGACCCTAAAATCCAAAATCATAAAAAAGTCCCCAAAAAAATTCAATTTTTCTTAGGCAGACTATTTTATTGCAATTTCTTGCACAAAATACACCTAAAAGTGTAGAAAAAAATTGACAGCCGAATACGAGTAGAGGAAGACACCTACTACCACCAAAAAGTCATCCGACCCTAAAATCCAAAATCATAAAAAAGTCCCCAAAAAAATTCAATTTTTCTTAGGCAGACTATTTTATTGCAATTTCTTGCACAAAATACACCTAAAAGTGTAGAAAAAAATTGACAGCCGAATACGAGTAGAGGAAGACACCTACTACCACCAAAAAGTCATCCGACCCTAAAATCCAAAATCATAAAAAAGTCCCCAAAAAAATTCAATTTTTCTTAGGCAGACTATTTTATTGCAATTTCTTGCACAAAATACACCTAAAAGTGTAGAAAAAAATTGACAGCCGAATACGAGTAGAGGAAGACACCTATTACCACCAAAAAGTCATCCGACCCTAAATCCAAATCATAAAAAAGTCCCCAAAAAAATTCAATTTTTCTTAGGCAGACTATTTTATTGCAATTTCTTGCACAAAATACACCTAAAAGTGTAGAAAAAAATTGACAGCCGAATACGAGTAGAGGAAGACACCTACTACCACCAAAAAGTCATCCGACCCTAAAATCCAAAATCATAAAAAAGTCCCCAAAAAAATTCAATTTTTCTTAGGCAGACTATTTTATTGCAATTTCTTGCACAAAATACACCTAAAAGTGTAGAAAAAAATTGACAGCCGAATACGAGTAGAGGAAGACACCTACTACCACCAAAAAGTCATCCGACCCTAAAATCCAAAATCATAAAAAAGTCCCCAAAAAAATTCAATTTTTCTTAGGCAGACTGTTTTATTGCAATTTCTTGCACAAAATACACCTAAAAGTGTAGAAAAAAATTGACAGCCGAATACGAGTAGAGGAAGACACCTACTACCACCAAAAAGTCATCCGACCCTAAAATCCAAAATCATAAAAAAGTCCCCAAAAAAATTCAATTTTTCTTAGGCAGACTATTTTATTGCAATTTCTTGCACAAAATACACCTAAAAGTGTAGAAAAAAATTGACAGCCGAATACGAGTAGAGGAAGACACCTACTACCACCAAAAAGTCATCCGACCCTAAAATCCAAAATCATAAAAAAGTCCCCAAAAAAATTCAATTTTTCTTAGGCAGACTATTTTATTGCAATTTCTTGCACAAAATACACCTAAAAGTGTAGAAAAAAATTGACAGCCGAATACGAGTAGAGGAAGACACCTATTACCACCAAAAAGTCATCCGACCCTAAAATCCAAAATCATAAAAAAGTCCCCAAAAAAATTCAATTTTTCTTAGGCAGACTATTTTATTGCAATTTCTTGCACAAAATACACCTAAAAGTGTAGAAAAAAATTGACAGCCGAATACGAGTAGAGGAAGACACCTACTACCACCAAAAAGTCATCCGACCCTAAAATCCAAAATCATAAAAAAGTCCCCAAAAAAATTCAATTTTTCTTAGGCAGACTATTTTATTGCAATTTCTTGCACAAAATACACCTAAAAGTGTAGAAAAAAATTGACAGCCGAATACGAGTAGAGGAAGACACCTACTACCACCAAAAAGTCATCCGACCCTAAAATCCAAAATCATAAAAAAGTCCCCAAAAAAATTCAATTTTTCTTAGGCAGACTGTTTTATTGCAATTTCTTGCACAAAATACACCTAAAAGTGTAGAAAAAAATTGACAGCCGAATACGAGTAGAGGAAGACACCTACTACCACCAAAAAGTCATCCGACCCTAAAATCCAAAATCATAAAAAAGTCCCCAAAAAAATTCAATTTTTCTTAGGCAGACTATTTTATTGCAATTTCTTGCACAAAATACACCTAAAAGTGTAGAAAAAAATTGACAGCCGAATACGAGTAGAGGAAGACACCTACTACCACCAAAAAGTCATCCGACCCTAAAATCCAAAATCATAAAAAAGTCCCCAAAAAAATTCAATTTTTCTTAGGCAGACTATTTTATTGCAATTTCTTGCACAAAATACACCTAAAAGTGTAGAAAAAAATTGACAGCCGAATACGAGTAGAGGAAGACACCTACTACCACCAAAAAGTCATCCGACCCTAAAATCCAAAATCATAAAAAAGTCCCCAAAAAAATTCAATTTTTCTTAGGCAGACTATTTTATTGCAATTTCTTGCACAAAATACACCTAAAAGTGTAGAAAAAAATTGACAGCCGAATACGAGTAGAGGAAGACACCTATTACCACTAAAAAGTCATTGGACCATAAATCCAAAATCATAAAAAAGTCCCCAAAAAAATTCAATTTTTCTTAGGCAGACTATTTTATTGCAATTTCTTGCACAAAATACACCTAAAAGTGTAGAAAAAAATTGACAGCCGAATACGAGTAGAGGAAGACACCTACTACCACCAAAAAGTCATCCGACCCTAAAATCCAAAACAATAAAAAAGTCCCCAAAAAAATTCAATTTTTCTTAGGCAGACTATTTTATTGCAATTTCTTGCACAAAATACACCTAAAAGTGTAGAAAAAAATTGACAGCCGAATACGAGTAGAGGAAGACACCTATTACCACCAAAAAGTCATCCGACCCTAAAATCCAAAATCATAAAAAAGTCCCCAAAAAAATTCAATTTTTCTTAGGCAGACTATTTTATTGCAATTTCTTGCACAAAATACACCTAAAAGTGTAGAAAAAAATTGACAGCCGAATACGAGTAGAGGAAGACACCTACTACCACCAAAAAGTCATCCGACCCTAAAATCCAAAATCATAAAAAAGTCCCCAAAAAAATTCAATTTTTCTTAGGCAGACTATTTTATTGCAATTTCTTGCACAAAATACACCTAAAAGTGTAGAAAAAAATTGACAGCCGAATACGAGTAGAGGAAGACACCTACTACCACCAAAAAGTCATCCGACCCTAAAATCCAAAATCATAAAAAAGTCCCCAAAAAAATTCAATTTTTCTTAGGCAGACTATTTTATTGCAATTTCTTGCACAAAATACACCTAAAAGTGTAGAAAAAAATTGACAGCCGAATACGAGTAGAGGAAGACACCTACTACCACCAAAAAGTCATCCGACCCTAAAATCCAAAATCATAAAAAAGTCCCCAAAAAAATTCAATTTTTCTTAGGCAGACTATTTTATTGCAATTTCTTGCACAAAATACACCTAAAAGTGTAGAAAAAAATTGACAGCCGAATACGAGTAGAGGAAGACACCTATTACGACCAAAAAGTCATCCGACCCTAAATCCAAATCATAAAAAAGTCCCCAAAAAAATTCAATTTTTCTTAGGCAGACTATTTTATTGCAATTTCTTGCACAAAATACACCTAAAAGTGTAGAAAAAAATTGACAGCCGAATACGAGTAGAGGAAGACACCTATTACCACCAAAAAGTCATCCGACCCTAAAATCCAAAATCATAAAAAAGTCCCCAAAAAAATTCAATTTTTCTTAGGCAGACTGTTTTATTGCAATTTCTTGCACAAAATACACCTAAAAGTGTAGAAAAAAATTGACAGCCGAATACGAGTAGAGGAAGACACCTACTACCACCAAAAAGTCATCCGACCCTAAAATCCAAAATCATAAAAAAGTCCCCAAAAAAATTCAATTTTTCTTAGGCAGACTATTTTATTGCAATTTCTTGCACAAAATACACCTAAAAGTGTAGAAAAAAATTGACAGCCGAATACGAGTAGAGGAAGACACCTATTACCACCAAAAAGTCATCCGACCCATAAATCCAAATCATAAAAAAGTCCCCAAAAAAATTCAATTTTTCTTAGGCAGACTATTTTATTGCAATTTCTTGCACAAAATACACCTAAAAGTGTAGAAAAAAATTGACAGCCGAATACGAGTAGAGGAAGACACCTACTACCACCAAAAAGTCATCCGACCCTAAAATCCAAAATCATAAAAAAGTCCCCAAAAAAATTCAATTTTTCTTAGGCGACTATTTTATTGCAATTTCTTGCACAAAATACACCTAAAAGTGTAGAAAAAAATTGACAGCCGAATACGAGTAGAGGAAGACACCTACTACCACCAAAAAGTCATCCGACCCTAAAATCCAAAATCATAAAAAAGTCCCCAAAAAAATTCAATTTTTCTTAGGCAGACTATTTTATTGCAATTTCTTGCACAAAATACACCTAAAAGTGTAGAAAAAAATTGACAGCCGAATACGAGTAGAGGAAGACACCTACTACCACCAAAAAGTCATCCGACCCTAAAATCCAAAATCATAAAAAAGTCCCCAAAAAAATTCAATTTTTCTTAGGCAGACTGTTTTATTGCAATTTCTTGCACAAAATACACCTAAAAGTGTAGAAAAAAATTGACAGCCGAATACGAGTAGAGGAAGACACCTACTACCACCAAAAAGTCATCCGACCCTAAAATCCAAAATCATAAAAAAGTCCCCAAAAAAATTCAATTTTTCTTAGGCAGACTATTTTATTGCAATTTCTTGCACAAAATACACCTAAAAGTGTAGAAAAAAATTGACAGCCGAATACGAGTAGAGGAAGACACCTACTACCACCAAAAAGTCATCCGACCCTAAAATCCAAAATCATAAAAAAGTCCCCAAAAAAATTCAATTTTTCTTAGGCAGACTATTTTATTGCAATTTCTTGCACAAAATACACCTAAAAGTGTAGAAAAAAATTGACAGCCGAATACGAGTAGAGGAAGACACCTACTACCACCAAAAAGTCATCCGACCCTAAAATCCAAAATCATAAAAAAGTCCCCAAAAAAATTCAATTTTTCTTAGGCAGACTGTTTTATTGCAATTTCTTGCACAAAATACACCTAAAAGTGTAGAAAAAAATTGACAGCCGAATACGAGTAGAGGAAGACACCTACTACCACCAAAAAGTCATCCGACCCTAAAATCCAAAATCATAAAAAAGTCCCCAAAAAAATTCAATTTTTCTTAGGCAGACTATTTTATTGCAATTTCTTGCACAAAATACACCTAAAAGTGTAGAAAAAAATTGACAGCCGAATACGAGTAGAGGAAGACACCTATTACTACCAAAAAGTCATCCGACCCTAAAATCCAAAATCATAAAAAAGTCCCCAAAAAAATTCAATTTTTCTTAGGCAGACTGTTTTATTGCAATTTCTTGCACAAAATACACCTAAAAGTGTAGAAAAAAATTGACAGCCGAATACGAGTAGAGGAAGACACCTACTACCACCAAAAAGTCATCCGACCCTAAAATCCAAAACAATAAAAAAGTCCCCAAAAAAATTCAATTTTTCTTAGGCAGACTATTTTATTGCAATTTCTTGCACAAAATACACCTAAAAGTGTAGAAAAAAATTGACAGCCGAATACGAGTAGAGGAAGAATCCTATTACGACCAAAAAGTCATCCGACCCATAAATCCAAATCATAAAAAAGTCCCCAAAAAAATTCAATTTTTCTTAGGCAGACTATTTTATTGCAATTTCTTGCACAAAATACACTTAAAAGTGTAGAAAAAAATTGACAGCCGAATACGAGTAGAGGAAGACACCTATTACTACCAAAAAGTCATCCGACCCTAAAATCCAAAATCATAAAAAAGTCCCCAAAAAAATTCAATTTTTCTTAGGCAGACTGTTTTATTGCAATTTCTTGCACAAAATACACCTAAAAGTGTAGAAAAAAATTGACAGCCGAATACGAGTAGAGGAAGACACCTACTACCACCAAAAAGTCATCCGACCCTAAAATCCAAAATCATAAAAAAGTCCCCAAAAAAATTCAATTTTTCTTAGGCAGACTGTTTTATTGCAATTTCTTGCACAAAATACACCTAAAAGTGTAGAAAAAAATTGACAGCCGAATACGAGTAGAGGAAGACACCTACTACCACCAAAAAGTCATCCGACCCTAAAATCCAAAATCATAAAAAAGTCCCCAAAAAAATTCAATTTTTCTTAGGCAGACTATTTTATTGCAATTTCTTGCACAAAATACACCTAAAAGTGTAGAAAAAAATTGACAGCCGAATACGAGTAGAGGAAGACACCTACTACCACCAAAAAGTCATCCGACCCTAAAATCCAAAATCATAAAAAAGTCCCCAAAAAAATTCATTTTTTCTTAGGCAGACTATTTTATTGCAATTTCTTGCACAAAATACACCTAAAAGTGTAGAAAAAAATTGACAGCCGAATACGAGTAGAGGAAGACACCTACTACCACCAAAAAGTCATCCGACCCTAAAATCCAAAATCATAAAAAAGTCCCCAAAAAAATTCAATTTTTCTTAGGCAGACTGTTTTATTGCAATTTCTTGCACAAAATACACCTAAAAGTGTAGAAAAAAATTGACAGCCGAATACGAGTAGAGGAAGACACCTACTACCACCAAAAAGTCATCCGACCCTAAAATCCAAAATCATAAAAAAGTCCCCAAAAAAATTCAATTTTTCTTAGGCAGACTGTTTTATTGCAATTTCTTGCACAAAATACACCTAAAAGTGTAGAAAAAAATTGACAGCCGAATACGAGTAGAGGAAGACACCTACTACCACCAAAAAGTCATCCGACCCTAAAATCCAAAATCATAAAAAAGTCCCCAAAAAAATTCAATTTTTCTTAGGCAGACTGTTTTATTGCAATTTCTTGCACAAAATACACCTAAAAGTGTAGAAAAAAATTGACAGCCGAATACGAGTAGAGGAAGACACCTACTACCACCAAAAAGTCATCCGACCCTAAAATCCAAAATCATAAAAAAGTCCCCAAAAAAATTCAATTTTTCTTAGGCAGACTATTTTATTGCAATTTCTTGAACAAAATACACTTAAAAGTGTAGAAAAAAATTGACAGCCGAATACGAGTAGAGGAAGACACCTATTACTACCAAAAAGTCATCCGACCCTAAAATCCAAAATCATAAAAAAGTCCCCAAAAAAATTCAATTTTTCTTAGGCAGACTATTTTATTGCAATTTCTTGCACAAAATACACCTAAAAGTGTAGAAAAAAATTGACAGCCGAATACGAGTAGAGGAAGAATCCTATTACGACCAAAAAGTCATCCGACCCATAAATACAAATCATAAAAAAGTCCCCAAAAAAATTCAATTTTTCTTAGGCAGACTATTTTATTGCAATTTCTTGAACAAAATACACTTAAAAGTGTAGAAAAAAATTGACAGCCGAATACGAGTAGAGGAAGACACCTATTACTACCAAAAAGTCATCCGACCCTAAAATCCAAAATCATAAAAAAGTCCCCAAAAAAATTCAATTTTTCTTAGGCAGACTGTTTTATTGCAATTTCTTGCACAAAATACACCTAAAAGTGTAGAAAAAAATTGACAGCCGAATACGAGTAGAGGAAGACACCTACTACCACCAAAAAGTCATCCGACCCTAAAATCCAAAATCATAAAAAAGTCCCCAAAAAAATTTAATTTTTCTTAGGCAGACTATTTTATTGCAATTTCTTGCACAAAATACACCTAAAAGTGTAGAAAAAAATTGACAGCCGAATACGAGTAGAGGAAGACACCTACTACCACCAAAAAGTCATCCGACCCTAAAATCCAAAATCATAAAAAAGTCCCCAAAAAAATTCAATTTTTCTTAGGCAGACTATTTTATTGCAATTTCTTGCACAAAATACACCTAAAAGTGTAGAAAAAAATTGACAGCCGAATACGAGTAGAGGAAGACACCTACTACCACCAAAAAGTCATCCGACCCTAAAATCCAAAATCATAAAAAAGTCCCCAAAAAAATTCAATTTTTCTTAGGCAGACTGTTTTATTGCAATTTCTTGCACAAAATACACCTAAAAGTGTAGAAAAAAATTGACAGCCGAATACGAGTAGAGGAAGACACCTATTACTACCAAAAAGTCATCCGACCCTAAAATCCAAAATCATAAAAAAGTCCCCAAAAAAATTCAATTTTTCTTAGGCAGACTATTTTATTGCAATTTCTTGCACAAAATACACCTAAAAGTGTAGAAAAAAATTGACAGCCGAATACGAGTAGAGGAAGACACCTACTACCACCAAAAAGTCATCCGACCCTAAAATCCAAAATCATAAAAAAGTCCCCAAAAAAATTCAATTTTTCTTAGGCAGACTGTTTTATTGCAATTTCTTGCACAAAATACACCTAAAAGTGTAGAAAAAAATTGACAGCCGAATACGAGTAGAGGAAGACACCTACTACCACCAAAAAGTCATCCGACCCTAAAATCCAAAATCATAAAAAAGTCCCCAAAAAAATTCAATTTTTCTTAGGCAGACTATTTTATTGCAATTTCTTGCACAAAATACACCTAAAAGTGAAGAAAAAAATTGACAGCCGAATACGAGTAGAGGAAGAATCCTATTACGACCAAAAAGTCATCCGACCCATAAATACAAATCATAAAAAAGTCCCCAAAAAAATTCAATTTTTCTTAGGCAGACTATTTTATTGCAATTTCTTGAACAAAATACACTTAAAAGTGTAGAAAAAAATTGACAGCCGAATACGAGTAGAGGAAGACACCTATTACTACCAAAAAGTCATCCGACCCTAAAATCCAAAATCATAAAAAAGTCCCCAAAAAAATTCAATTTTTCTTAGGCAGACTGTTTTATTGCAATTTCTTGCACAAAATACACCTAAAAGTGTAGAAAAAAATTGACAGCCGAATACGAGTAGAGGAAGACACCTACTACCACCAAAAAGTCATCCGACCCTAAAATCCAAAATCATAAAAAAGTCCCCAAAAAAATTTAATTTTTCTTAGGCAGACTATTTTATTGCAATTTCTTGCACAAAATACACCTAAAAGTGTAGAAAAAAATTGACAGCCGAATACGAGTAGAGGAAGACACCTACTACCACCAAAAAGTCATCCGACCCTAAAATCCAAAATCATAAAAAAGTCCCCAAAAAAATTCAATTTTTCATAGGCAGACTGTTTTATTGCAATTTCTTGCACAAAATACACCTAAAAGTGTAGAAAAAATTGACAGCCGAATACGAGTAGAGGAAGACACCTACTACCACCAAAAAGTCATCCGACCCTAAAATCCAAAATCATAAAAAAGTCCCCAAAAAAATTCAATTTTTCATAGGCAGACTGTTTTATTGCAATTTCTTGCACAAAATACACCTAAAAGTGTAGAAAAAAATTGACAGCCGAATACGAGTAGAGGAAGACACCTATTACTACCAAAAAGTCATCCGACCCTAAAATCCAAAATCATAAAAAAGTCCCCAAAAAAATTCAATTTTTCTTAGGCAGACTGTTTTATTGCAATTTCTTGCACAAAATACACCTAAAAGTGTAGAAAAAAATTGACAGCCGAATACGAGTAGAGGAAGACACCTACTACCACCAAAAAGTCATCCGACCCTAAAATCCAAAATCATAAAAAAGTCCCCAAAAAAATTTAATTTTTCTTAGGCAGACTATTTTATTGCAATTTCTTGCACAAAATACACCTAAAAGTGTAGAAAAAAATTGACAGCCGAATACGAGTAGAGGAAGACACCTACTACCACCAAAAAGTCATCCGACCCTAAAATCCAAAATCATAAAAAAGTCCCCAAAAAAATTTAATTTTTCTTAGGCAGACTATTTTATTGCAATTTCTTGCACAAAATACACCTAAAAGTGTAGAAAAAAATTGACAGCCGAATACGAGTAGAGGAAGACACCTACTACCACCAAAAAGTCATCCGACCCTAAAATCCAAAACAATAAAAAAGTCCCCAAAAAAATTCAATTTTTCTTAGGCAGACTATTTTATTGCAATTTCTTGCACAAAATACACCTAAAAGTGTAGAAAAAAATTGACAGCCGAATACGAGTAGAGGAAGACACCTATTACTACCAAAAAGTCATCCGACCCTAAAATCCAAAATCATAAAAAAGTCCCCAAAAAAATTCAATTTTTCTTAGGCAGACTGTTTTATTGCAATTTCTTGCACAAAATACACCTAAAAGTGTAGAAAAAAATTGACAGCCGAATACGAGTAGAGGAAGACACCTACTACCACCAAAAAGTCATCCGACCCTAAAATCCAAAATCATAAAAAAGTCCCCAAAAAAATTCAATTTTTCTTAGGCAGACTATTTTATTGCAATTTCTTGCACAAAATACACCTAAAAGTGAAGAAAAAAATTGACAGCCGAATACGAGTAGAGGAAGAATCCTATTACGACCAAAAAGTCATCCGACCCATAAATACAAATCATAAAAAAGTCCCCAAAAAAATTCAATTTTTCTTAGGCAGACTATTTTATTGCAATTTCTTGAACAAAATACACTTAAAAGTGTAGAAAAAAATTGACAGCCGAATACGAGTAGAGGAAGACACCTATTACTACCAAAAAGTCATCCGACCCTAAAATCCAAAATCATAAAAAAGTCCCCAAAAAAATTCAATTTTTCTTAGGCAGACTGTTTTATTGCAATTTCTTGCACAAAATACACCTAAAAGTGTAGAAAAAAATTGACAGCCGAATACGAGTAGAGGAAGACACCTACTACCACCAAAAAGTCATCCGACCCTAAAATCCAAAATCATAAAAAAGTCCCCAAAAAAATTCAATTTTTCTTAGGCAGACTGTTTTATTGCAATTTCTTGCACAAAATACACCTAAAAGTGTAGAAAAAAATTGACAGCCGAATACGAGTAGAGGAAGACACCTACTACCACCAAAAAGTCATCCGACCCTAAAATCCAAAATCATAAAAAAGTCCCCAAAAAAATTCAATTTTTCTTAGGCAGACTGTTTTATTGCAATTTCTTGCACAAAATACACCTAAAAGTGTAGAAAAAAATTGACAGCCGAATACGAGTAGAGGAAGACACCTACTACCACCAAAAAGTCATCCGACCCTAAAATCCAAAATCATAAAAAAGTCCCCAAAAAAATCCAATTTTTTTTAGGCAGACTATTTTATTGCAATTTCTTGCACAAAATACACCTAAAAGTGTAGAAAAAAATTGACAGCCGAATACGAGTAGAGGAAGACACCTACTACCACCAAAAAGTCATCCGACCCTAAAATCCAAAATCATAAAAAAGTCCCCAAAAAAATTCATTTTTTCTTAGGCAGACTATTTTATTGCAATTTCTTGCACAAAATACACCTAAAAGTGTAGAAAAAAATTGACAGCCGAATACGAGTAGAGGAAGACACCTACTACCACCAAAAAGTCATCCGACCCTAAAATCCAAAATCATAAAAAAGTCCCCAAAAAAATTCAATTTTTCTTAGGCAGACTGTTTTATTGCAATTTCTTGCACAAAATACACCTAAAAGTGTAGAAAAAAATTGACAGCCGAATACGAGTAGAGGAAGACACCTACTACCACCAAAAAGTCATCCGACCCTAAAATCCAAAATCATAAAAAAGTCCCCAAAAAAATTCAATTTTTCTTAGGCAGACTGTTTTATTGCAATTTCTTGCACAAAATACACCTAAAAGTGTAGAAAAAAATTGACAGCCGAATACGAGTAGAGGAAGACACCTACTACCACCAAAAAGTCATCCGACCCTAAAATCCAAAATCATAAAAAAGTCCCCAAAAAAATTCAATTTTTCTTAGGCAGACTATTTTATTGCAATTTCTTGCACAAAATACACCTAAAAGTGTAGAAAAAAATTGACAGCCGAATACGAGTAGAGGAAGACACCTACTACCACCAAAAAGTCATCCGACCCTAAAATCCAAAACAATAAAAAAGTCCCCAAAAAAATTCAATTTTTCTTAGGCAGACTATTTTATTGCAATTTCTTGCACAAAATACACTTTAAAGTGTAGAAAAAAATTGACAGCCGAATACGAGTAGAGGAAGACACCTATTACTACCAAAAAGTCATCCGACCCTAAAATCCAAAATCATAAAAAAGTCCCCAAAAAAATTCAATTTTTCTTAGGCAGACTATTTTATTGCAATTTCTTGCACAAAATACACCTAAAAGTGTAGAAAAAAATTGACAGCCGAATACGAGTAGAGGAAGACACCTATTACTACCAAAATTCATCCGACCCTAAAATCCAAAATCATAAAAAAGTCCCCAAAAAAATTCAATTTTTCTTAGGCAGACTATTTTATTGCAATTTCTTGCACAAAATACACCTAAAAGTGTAGAAAAAAATTGACAGCCGAATACGAGTAGAGGAAGACACCTATTACTACCAAAAAGTCATCCGACCCTAAAATCCAAAATCATAAAAAAGTCCCCAAAAAAATTCAATTTTTCTTAGGCAGACTATTTTATTGCAATTTCTTGCACAAAATACACCTAAAAGTGTAGAAAAAAATTGACAGCCGAATACGAGTAGAGGAAGACACCTACTACCAACAAAAAGTCATCCGACCCTAAAATCCAAAATCATAAAAAAGTCCCCAAAAAAATTCAATTTTTCTTAGGCAGACTGTTTTATTGCAATTTCTTGCACAAAATACACCTAAAAGTGTAGAAAAAAATTGACAGCCGAATACGAGTAGAGGAAGACACCTACTACCACCAAAAAGTCATCCGACCCTAAAATCCAAAATCATAAAAAAGTCCCCAAAAAAATTCAATTTTTCTTAGGCAGACTGTTTTATTGCAATTTCTTGCACAAAATACACCTAAAAGTGTAGAAAAAAATTGACAGCCGAATACGAGTAGAGGAAGACACCTACTACCACCAAAAAGTCATCCGACCCTAAAATCCAAAATCATAAAAAAGTCCCCAAAAAAATCCAATTTTTTTTAGGCAGACTATTTTATTGCAATTTCTTGCACAAAATACACCTAAAAGTGTAGAAAAAAATTGACAGCCGAATACGAGTAGAGGAAGACACCTACTACCACCAAAAAGTCATCCGACCCTAAAATCCAAAATCATAAAAAAGTCCCCAAAAAAATTCATTTTTTCTTAGGCAGACTATTTTATTGCAATTTCTTGCACAAAATACACCTAAAAGTGTAGAAAAAAATTGACAGCCGAATACGAGTAGAGGAAGACACCTACTACCACCAAAAAGTCATCCGACCCTAAAATCCAAAATCATAAAAAAGTCCCCAAAAAAATTCAATTTTTCTTAGGCAGACTGTTTTATTGCAATTTCTTGCACAAAATACACCTAAAAGTGTAGAAAAAAATTGACAGCCGAATACGAGTAGAGGAAGACACCTACTACCACCAAAAAGTCATCCGACCCTAAAATCCAAAATCATAAAAAAGTCCCCAAAAAAATTCAATTTTTCTTAGGCAGACTGTTTTATTGCAATTTCTTGCACAAAATACACCTAAAAGTGTAGAAAAAAATTGACAGCCGAATACGAGTAGAGGAAGACACCTACTACCACCAAAAAGTCATCCGACCCTAAAATCCAAAATCATAAAAAAGTCCCCAAAAAAATCCAATTTTTTTTAGGCAGACTATTTTATTGCAATTTCTTGCACAAAATACACCTAAAAGTGTAGAAAAAAATTGACAGCCGAATACGAGTAGAGGAAGACACCTACTACCACCAAAAAGTCATCCGACCCTAAAATCCAAAATCATAAAAAAGTCCCCAAAAAAATTCATTTTTTCTTAGGCAGACTATTTTATTGCAATTTCTTGCACAAAATACACCTAAAAGTGTAGAAAAAAATTGACAGCCGAATACGAGTAGAGGAAGACACCTACTACCACCAAAAAGTCATCCGACCCTAAAATCCAAAATCATAAAAAAGTCCCCAAAAAAATTCAATTTTTCTTAGGCAGACTGTTTTATTGCAATTTCTTGCACAAAATACACCTAAAAGTGTAGAAAAAAATTGACAGCCGAATACGAGTAGAGGAAGACACCTACTACCACCAAAAAGTCATCCGACCCTAAAATCCAAAACAATAAAAAAGTCCCCAAAAAAATTCAATTTTTCTTAGGCACACTATTTTATTGCAATTTCTTGCACAAAATACACCTAAAAGTGTAGAAAAAAATTGACAGCCGAATACGAGTAGAGGAAGACACCTATTACTACCAAAAAGTCATCCGACCCTAAAATCCAAAATCATAAAAAAGTCCCCAAAAAAATTCAATTTTTCTTAGGCAGACTATTTTATTGCAATTTCTTGCACAAAATACACCTAAAAGTGTAGAAAAAAATTGACAGCCGAATACGAGTAGAGGAAGACACCTACTACCACCAAAAAGTCATCCGACCCTAAAATCCAAAACAATAAAAAAGTCCCCAAAAAAATTCAATTTTTCTTAGGCACACTATTTTATTGCAATTTCTTGCACAAAATACACCTAAAAGTGTAGAAAAAAATTGACAGCCGAATACGAGTAGAGGAAGACACCTATTACTACCAAAAAGTCATCCGACCCTAAAATCCAAAATCATAAAAAAGTCCCCAAAAAAATTCAATTTTTCTTAGGCAGACTATTTTATTGCAATTTCTTGCACAAAATACACCTAAAAGTGTAAAAAAAAATTGACAGCCGAATACGAGTAGAGGAAGACACCTACTACCACCAAAAAGTCATCCGACCCTAAAATCCAAAATCATAAAAAAGTCCCCAAAAAAATTCAATTTTTCTTAGGCAGACTGTTTTATTGCAATTTCTTGCACAAAATACACCTAAAAGTGTAGAAAAAAATTGACAGCCGAATACGAGTAGAGGAAGACACCTACTACCACCAAAAAGTCATCCGACCCTAAAATCCAAAATCATAAAAAAGTCCCCAAAAAAATTTAATTTTTCTTAGGCAGACTATTTTATTGCAATTTCTTGCACAAAATACACCTAAAAGTGTAGAAAAAAATTGACAGCCGAATACGAGTAGAGGAAGACACCTACTACCACCAAAAAGTCATCCGACCCTAAAATCCAAAATCATAAAAAAGTCCCCAAAAAAATTCAATTTTTCTTAGGCAGACTATTTTATTGCAATTTCTTGCACAAAATACACCTAAAAGTGTAGAAAAAAATTGACAGCCGAATACGAGTAGAGGAAGACACCTATTACTACCAAAAAGTCATCCGACCCTAAAATCCAAAATCATAAAAAAGTCCCCAAAAAAATTCAATTTTTCTTAGGCAGACTGTTTTATTGCAATTTCTTGCACAAAATACACCTAAAAGTGTAGAAAAAAATTGACAGCCGAATACGAGTAGAGGAAGACACCTACTACCACCAAAAAGTCATCCGACCCTAAAATCCAAAATCATAAAAAAGTCCCCAAAAAAATTCAATTTTTCTTAGGCAGACTATTTTATTGCAATTTCTTGCACAAAATACACCTAAAAGTGTAGAAAAAAATTGACAGCCGAATACGAGTAGAGGAAGACACCTATTACCACCAAAAAGTCAACCACAATTACAAAAAAAAATTTTATCACCATTTTTATTAAATCTGAAATAGTTTTTTGTGCAAGAAAAAAAATGTCCAATTATAAAAATTAGAGGGAATTAACATCAATTTTTTGTGAATTAAAAAAGTTAAGAATTTTGTAATATTCTCTTATTTGTTGAAATAGGAAAAAAAAATTGTAATGGCGGATTTTTTGTTTTAATTAAATAAACAACATTTTTCTGGTGCATTCTAGTATATTTTTTTTGCATGTAAGAGAAAAACATCTCCTATTCCATATACATATTAATATAATAATAATAATAATAATAATAATAATAATAATAATATATTTATTTATATATAACTGATTAAAAATACAGGATTTTACCAGCGAAAATTTCATTTTTTTTCTTCTCTCTTTCTTTCGCTTTAAAAAAAAAAACTTCTCTCTTTTGTCAAGTCGAGAGAAAATAAAACGATGATGATACTATTGGTACAATTTCTTAAAGCGATAAATATATATTTATATATTTATATATCATTATATTAATATAATTAATTCTTCCATTATCACTTTATATATATATATGTATATATATAGAAATTTTTTTTTAACATATTACACTATTTACAAATAATTTTCTTTCCATTTTCTTTTTTTTGTAAAAGAAAAAAAAACAAATTTTTTTTCTTTTCTCTCTCTTTTTGAAAAAAAATTCCCATTTTTGAAATTTTTATCTCGACGATTTTTTTTTTTTTCTTTTACAGAAAATACATTTAAATATTGGAATATATATATATATATATATATATATATTTTTTTTTTTAACGGGAAAATGGTGATTTTTTTTCGCAATTTTTTAAGAACGATAGAACGTTTCAATTCTTTTTTTTTTTTTTTTTTTTTTTAATATAGAGAAAATATCGTGGCCCATTTTCATAATAATTATTTTATTATTAAGACGAAAAAACGGCAATTACGATCACAGCGTTTTCAATATATTCTTAATTTATTTAATAATTACTAGACTTTGCAAAATTGATTTTTACAGCTTTTTTTTCTTCTAATTTTTTTTTTTATTTTTTATTTGAATTACTCGTTATTGTTCCGTGTTTACATTTACTCAATAGAATATATGATAAGGCCTCGGGCATTTCACTACTTTTACATTGTGTCAGTCTCGAATATTTTCGATATTTTTGTCACTCTCCTAATTTAAAATTGAAAAAAAAATATTTTTTTTTTTTTTAATAAGGAAAACATTTTTATTTATTTCCTTTGGCGAAATTTACACAAAAATTTCATCAAATGTTTCGTATATTCAACAAAAAAAATGAAAAGAAAGAAAATAAATAAATAATAAATAAATAAAACAGAAATAAAAAAAATGTTTTTTTATTGAAAAAAAAAAATAATAAATTAGGAAAATATTCGAGGCTGTAAACTAGAATTTGTCGGAAAAAAAATTTATTTATAATTATAAAAATGCGATTTAAATAACATTATATTATTAATTTAATTGTTTTTTTTATAAACTAACGCATTAATAATAATTAGCAAGATATCTATTGTTGCATTTTTTTTTTCTATATATTGAAGGGGTGTAAAGGGGCATTGTGCAATTCTAATTCTGCGAGCAACTACTTTAATTAATTAATTAATTATATAATTAATTAACCATTAAATCAAAAAACAAGAAAATATTTTTTAATAATAATTATTGCAAATGAGACAGCGGCAGATATTTTTCAATTAGTGATTGATTTTTTTTTTTACTGAAAAAAAAATGAAAAAAAAGAAAACAAAAAAAAACAAGTCTCCAGTTCGGCTAAAACTTTATTTATAATTAATTGCATTAATTAACTTTCATTTAGTTTTTAAATTAAACTTTTTACAAAACAAAAAATGAACAGTTAACTTTATTTTTAATTAACAAAAATTGTTTAGTAAAAAAAAAAAAAAAAAAAAAAAAAAAAAAAAAATTAAAATTAAATTAAAAAAAAATAAATTATTTCTATTTTGATTTTTTTCTTGTCTTGCTTTGCATATGACAAAAAAAATAATTTATACAAATTAATTTTATTAAAAAAATATTACCAAAAATTATATTGGTAAAATGAAAAAAAAAAATTTGTAAAAATCGGTAAAAATATTCAAACTGGTTTCTTATAATTGGTATAAAGTGTTACTAAAAATAATATATATATATATATAATTAAATAAAAAAAATTTTTTTTTAAATTTCTTTTCTCGTAATTGGCACAAAAAAAAATTCATAAATATTTTTTTTTTCGTATAAAATTTTTAAAATAATATATTTTTATTCTTAGGAAATTTTAATTTTTAAACAAAATGAAAATTTTGTCCCTTTAGAATTTTTTGAATTTCTTTTTTTTTTACAATAAATTTTTTGTTTAATTTTTTAAAAAGTAAAAAATCTAAATTTTCAATCTTTGGAAGATTAAAAATTTTTTTTGCGAGAATTTTGGGGATTTTTATTTTCTATTTGTTTTTAAATATTTTCTTATTTAAAAATATTGGTGTATTTTTTATTTTATTTTATTTTTTTTTTTTTTTTGTAAAATATTTAATTTTTTTGTAATATAATTTTTTTCAAAAACGAATGATAATTTTATACTTTTTATATTTATGTAAAATAAATGTAATTTTTCATTAAATATTCATATTTTGGAAAATATTTTGAAAAAAAAACCTGTTTAAATATTTTTTTTGAAAATATATTTAAATTTTTCCGAAAATATTTCCATTTTGAAAATTATATTTATATTTTTATTAATATTTTTTACTAAATATCAGTATTTACTGAATATTAATTATTTTTTTATTTTATTTATTAATTAATAATATATTTATTATTATTAAAATTTATTTATTTTAATATCAAAATACAATTACAATTTTTTTTTATTCAAAAATATATTCAAAATTATTCAATAATTTCAAAATTAATTTTTTAATTTCTCAGAAAAAATTACACTGAATTTTTTTCCAATTTACAATTTTTTTAAAAATCCCAAAATTCTCCAAAAAAAAAAAAAAAATTATCGAATTTTCGAAAAATATTTCGAAAAAAAGTCAAAATTGATATTAAAAATCAAAATCAATTAAAATTGTATACAAAATATTCAAAAAAAAATCTCCCCCCCCAAAAAAAGTACCATATATACCAAAAATAAAAAAAAAAAATTATTTTGGTAAATTAAAAAAAAAAGTAAAAAAAATAATTTACTACAAAATAGAATTGTAAAAAAAATTAAAACTAAAATCGTTTTTTCTTTTGGTGACAAAAAAAAAAAAAAAAAATATCAAATAAATAAAAAAAAAATAATAATAATAAACAAAATTTCGAAAAATTTTGATAAACAAATTTTTTCTTGATCGATTTTTGAAAAGAAATATAAATTTTTTTTTTTGAAAAATTCAAAGTCAAAGATATTTTTTTTTTTTTTGAGCACGTAAGTTTGAATTTTTTTTTTTTTTCTACGTTGCGACAAGTTAATGTAAATTCAATCATTATATATATATAAAAAAAAAATAATAATAATTAAATCAGTTGTGACTATTTACAAAAAAGAAAAAATTGTGCCATTTAAGGAGAGGTTTTTAAAAAAAAATTTTTTTTCATATTTATGATGGTTACGAAAAAAAAAATAATAATAATAATCTCCTGAAATGTCACTAATATGATATTATTATTATTAATAATAATAATAATAATAATAAAAAAAATGACAAAAAAATGAAAATAAAAATATTAGTAATGAAAATAGAAATAAAAATAAAAATAATAATAATAATAATAATAATAGATTATATACAACTAGACAGTCTATCTAGAAATTAAGAAAAAAAATCTCAATTACGATTCCGCCTCATTCCTTTGGATTTCCAATGTTTTTTTCCCTTGAATATCATTTTCAACATTTTCAATTTTCTCCTGTGAATTTTCTCTAATTTTCTCATTCTCCAATGTTGATTGATTTTCTCCTCTTGTTTTTTCTCTTTTTTCAATTAATAAATTTTCATCAATTTTTAAATTTTCCTTGAAATTTTTTGTTTCATTATTTTTAATTTCACATAAATTTTCCCTCATCACTAATCGTTTATCATTTGTTTGCAATTCATGTGAATCATTCAATAATTGTTGTGATTGTTCCAAATTTGTCGACGACGACGACGATGATGATTGACATAATTCTTTTATTAATTGATTATCATTTTTAGATTGATAATTTTCTTTTGATAATTGTTTCATTGACAATTGACAATTATCAATTTTTAATTCTTTTGAACATTGCAATTTATCATTTAATGTTTCTTTTAATGATAAATCTTTTGATGATGACGATTCTATTGTTAATTGTTGTAATGATGATTCTTTTATTAATGTAGATGAAGAATTTTTTAATGATTGACAAATTTCATGTTGAGAATATTTTTTAAACTCCTTACTAGACGATAATTGATTTTCATTTGATAATTGTGATGAATTATCGCCTTTCGATGCTTGCATAACGGATTTTAATGATTCTTGTAAATCAATTAAAATTTGTATTGTCTCTTGTGTTGAGTCTTTTGTATCTTTTGTTGATGAATTTTTTGAAATTTGCTCCTTTAATGGTGAATTAGTTAGATATTTTAGTGATGAATTTTTGGAATTTTGATCATTTAGAGAGGAATTTTTTGATGTTAAATCCTTTAATGCCGGATTTTTTGATGATAAATCCTTTAATGATTCTTGTAAATCAATTAAAATTTGAATTGTATCTTGTTGTGAATCTTTTGTCTCCTTTAAAGATAAAGAATCATTTGATGATGAATTAATCGTTGAATCCTTTAATGAGGGATTTTTTGATGCTAAATCCTTTAAAGACGAATTTTTTAATGTCAATTCTGAATTTTTCGCTGAAAAATCTTTTAGTCCACCATCATCGCGTAAATTCCCCGAACGCATCGCTTGTTTCTTTTCTTTCTCCTCCTCTTCCTCCTTTTCTAAATCGATAATATCGCCATTAACTTTTTTATCAATATCGATTCTCAATTTTTCTCCATCTTTGCATAAATTGAAAATTTTCTCCTTTGGAATTTCGGATGACGAAGAAGAAGAAGAAGAAGAAACCACTTCGTGATTTTTAAGATTAAAATTCTGTCCACTTGATGCTGGAATTCTTTGAATTGCTGGCGGTGGATTTTGTGGAACCGAAGAAGAAGAAGATGATGATGAAGAAGATGAAGGTGGTGGTTGAGGTTGAGGATTATTATAACCGCTTGTTTGTGGAATATAACTTGTTCTTTGATATAATTTATTTATTGACGGTGGTAAACTGCTGTGAAAGGCACTTGGTGGCGGTATACCAATTGGCGATCGAATTAATGGATTTGGAAAGCGGCTTGTATCAGGGAATGGCGGTGGGAAATGTGAATAAATTAAACGTGGATTTGTATTTGGCGTTGGCGATGGTATAAATGGATTTGTTGATAGCATATTAACTGGTGAATTACGTGGTGATATTGGTGAACCACCACTATTACGACATAATTCCCTTGTGAATGGTGAATTTTGATAGGAGCGTGCATTTGGTGAATAGGGAGGCGGTGATACTATTGGTGAATTACTCGTTGAGACAATTGGCGATAATGTTTTTGGATCAATTTTCATCATCATCATTGAATTTCCAGTGAGATTGCCCTTTACCTATAAAGAGAAAATTTGATATTATCAAAAAATTTAATTCTAAATTTTTAAATAAATTTTAATCCCCCATCCCCCCCCCCGGCACCCAGATTCAAAAGTACCAACTAAAAAAAAATTCTAACTACAGCCCTGGGTCTGTAACTGTCATAACGGAATTCTAAATCTGTTTAGTTATTATTTGTATCACTGAATTTTAAAGAATTCTATTATATTTACTCAATTTTTCATTAAACAAAATAGTAATTTTAGTGAATTTTTATTCTACGAAATGAAAAAAAACACAAAAAAAAAAATTTCTTTCATAGATGTATTTAAATTTTAAAGAATTGATAAAACGCTGAATTTTTTACCAAAAATAAAAATAAACGAACAAACAAAGGACAGAAAAATTTTGCGATGAATTTTAAAATTGACGAATTATAATTTCTTTAATAAATACTGATTAGTTAATTTAAAAAAAAAAAACAATGGAAAAATTTTTCTATCAATTGAGTGATATTGGTAATTTGTAATTTCTTTTTTATTCGAATTTTTTATTTAATAGAATAGCCATTTAAATAGCAAAAAACATAATTACCAAATTTCATAATTATCCGGTAATTTATTTAGAAATTATAAACGTTTTTTGAATTTTTTTTTTTTTTTTGGGTCATTCCGTAATAATTTTACGTTTTTTTTTTTTTTTCTAAATTAGAGTTTTTCGCATTAAAAGGCTGTGATTTATAGCAAAGAACATAATTACCAAATTTCATAACGATCCGATAATTCGTTTAGAAGTTATAAGTGTTTTTTGGATTTTTTTGGGGTCATTCCGTAATAATTTTACGTTTTTTTTCTAAATTTGTATTTTTTCACCTTTATAAGGTGTCACTCATAGCAAATATAACAATTTTCAAGTTTTATAACGATTCGTTAATTTATTAAGAAGTTATAAGCGTTTTTTGGATTTTTTTGGGGTCATTCCGTAATAATTATATTTTTTTTTCTAAATTTGTATTTTTCGCCTTTAAAGGGTGTCATTTACTTTTTTTCAAAAAATCATTCCCAGGTTTCATAAGCATCCGGTAATTTGTTTAGAAATTATAACCGTTTTTTGAATTTTTTTTTTTGGGTAATTCCGTAATAATTTTACGTTTTTTTTCCCTAAATTAAAGTTTTTCGCATTAAAAGGCTGTGATTTATAGCAAAGAACATAATTACCAAATTTCATAACGATCCGATAATTCGTTTAGAAGTTATAAGTGTTTTTTTGGATTTTTTTTTGGGTCATTCCGTTATGATTAATTGTTTTTTTCCCTAAATTTGTATTTTTTCGATTTTAAAGGGTGTTACTCATAGCAAAGATAATAATTTTTAAGTTTTATAACGATCCGTTAATTTATTAAGAAATTATAAGCGTTTTTTGGATTTTTTTTGGGGTCATTCCGTAATAATTTTACGTTTTTTTTCAAAATTTGTATTTTTTCACCTTTATAAGGTGTCACTTATTTCAAACGTCACAATTTTCAAGTTTTATAACGATCCGTTAATTTATTAAGAAGTTATAAGCGTTTTTTGGATTTTTTTGGGGTCATTCCGTAATAATTTTACGTTTTTTTTCTAAATTTGTATTTTTTCCCCTTTATAAGGTGTCACTCATAGCAAAGATCATAAATTTTAAGTTTTATAATGATCCGTTAATTTTTTTAGAAGTTGTAAGCGTTTTTTGGAATTTTTTTTTGGGTCATTCCGTAATAATTTAACACTTTTTTTTTCATAAATCTGTTTTTTAATTTTTAAAAGTGTCATTTATAGTAAAGAACATAATTACCAAGTTTCACAATGATCTGGTAATTTGTTTAGAAATTATAACCGTTTTTTGGTATTTTTTTGGGGTCATTCCGTAATAAGTTTACAATTTTTTTCCTAAATCTGTATTTTTCTGACATTAAACAATGTTAAACACTGTGAAGAACATAATTAATAAGTTTTATAATGATCCGTTAATTTGTTTAAAAGTTATAACTGTTTTTTGAATTTTTTTTTGGGTCATTCCATAATAATTTAACGTTTTTTTTCTAATTTTGTATTTTTTCGTCTTTAGGGAATGTTATTTATAGCCAAAGATCATAACTTCCAAGTTTCATAACAATCTGTTAATTTTTTTAAAAGTTATAAGCGTTTTTTTGAATTTTTTTGGGGTCATTCCGTAATAATTTTAAGTTTTTTTTCCAAAATTTGTATTTTTTCACCTTTAAAAGGTGTCACTCATAGCAAAGATCATAACTTCCAAATTTCATAATAATCCGTTAATTTTGTTAGGAGTTATAACCGTTTTTTTTGAATTTTTTTTGGGTCATTCCATTATGATTAATCGCTTTTTTTCCTAAATTTGTATTTTTTCAATTTTAAAGGGTGTTACTACTAGCAAAGATCACAATTTCCAAGTATCATAATAATCCGTTAATTTTTTTAGAAGTTATAAGCGTTTTTTTGAATTTTTTTTTTTGGTGTCATTCCGTAATATATTTACAATTTTTTTTTTTCCTAAATCTGTATCTTTCTGACATTAAACAATGTTATACACTGTGAGGAACATAATTAATAAGTTTCATAATGATCCGTTAATTTGTTTAAAAGTTATAACTGTTTTTTGATTTTTTTTTTTTTTTTGGGTCATTCCATGATAATTATATCATTTCATTAAAATAAATCGTTTTTTTTCCTAAATCTGTATCTTTTTGCAATAAAAGAATATCATTTACTCTAAAAAAAAAAAAAAAATAAAATAATTACCAACTTTCATAACTATACGTTAATATCTTTAGAATCTAGAACCGATTTTTGGTTTTATTTTGGGGGGGGGGTCATTTCGTAATAATTTTACAAGTTTTTTCCGTAAATTTGTGTTTTTTTCGTTGTTAAAGGATGTACTTCATAAGAAAGAACATAATGATTAAATTTTATAACGATACGGTAATTTATTTTGGAAGTTATAAATGATTTTTTGATTTTTTTTTTTTTTTTTTGGGGTCATTCCGTAATAAGTTTACAATTTTTTTTCCTAAATTTGTCGTTTTTCACTTTTAAAATATGAAAATTGCGTAATTTTCGATTATATAAAAATTGTGTAATTCGGAAAATCGCTTTAGTGAATATTCTGCCTTTATAATTCGAACAAATAAAATTCGTCTCAATGAAAATGATATTATTATCAAAAATTCTATTAAATGAAAATTCTATTAATTAATTTTTTAGAACTTATTCATGCGTCCAAAAAAAAAAAAAAAAAAAAATGGTAATAATAATAATATTAAATAATTATATTCACCTCCTTTTCCTTTTCGTTACTAACTCCATACATTGGCTTAACTCCAGACGCTGGATTACCCAAATATCTCGGTACATTTCTCATTTTAAATATTTTCGCCGGTTTCGATAATATTGGCTTTGTACCACCCGTTGTACCATCATATTGACTTTGATTTTTCACAGCAACATAATTATTTTTCGATAATGTTGGATTCCATGATTTTGGTGGATCACGCAATGTTTTATAACCAACATGCGAATGTTTCTTTTGTTGTTGCTGCTGCTGTTGTTGTTGTTGTTGTTGTTGTAATTTCTGCACAATTCCCGTATTCATTACTTTATTATTATCCATTGTTGTTTTATTTGCATTTGGCGTATAAATTGGTACATTCGGTATATTAGGTATATGTTTTAAAAATTCTGTCGATTTTGTTATTTTCAATAAATCAGGTAAATTTCTTTGTTGCGTTATTGTTGTTGCCGTAGTACCAGCAGTTGTTGTTGTTGTTGTTGTTGTTGTTGTTGTTATTATTCCTATATTATCAGTCTTGTTTTTCTCCTTTGAATTTTCACCAATTTTTGCGCAAATATCATTTATTTTCGATCCCGATGTACCAATTTTAGCACAAATTTCATTTAAATTTGTCCCCTTTGCAATGACCTCATGTTTTCTAATATTATTCGATTTCATTAATGACATTGGTACACTTGTTATTTCAAAATCAGATTTTGAACTCGATGTTGATTGATTATAATGATTATTTTTGTCAGTTATTGAATAAATACTCATTGATGGCTGTACATTAAATTGTGTTATTTTTGTCGTTGTTGTTGTTGCTGCTGCTGTTGTTGTTGTTGTTGTTGATGGAATTTGTGTTTTTATTGATGTCGATAATTGTGAAACAGTTAATTGTGATTGATTATCATTTGGCATAACAAAACCAAAATTTGTTGCCATCATTGTTGAGGCTAAAATTTCATTTGTTTTATTATTATGAAATTGTAATTGATTTAATAAATTTTTTGGATCTGTTTTACCTAATGAATTTAATGCCTGTTGTAATGTTATTGTTGGATTATTTTTTTCATTTAATGACGACGCTGTCACATATGTGGGTATTGTATTTATTATTTTTTCTGTAATTGTGGAATTTTTTATTATTTCATTTGTATTTGAAATTAAATTTTCATTTAATAATTTTATTTCATTTTCTTTTTTCTTTATATTTATTTCAATTTTTTGTTTTTCTAAATTTTCCAATTTCAAATTATTTTTTTCATTATCGTCAATTTTTATTGTATCTTTTATATTTTTTATATTTTCTATAGTTTTTGTATTTTTCGTATTTGTCATATTTTTTGTATTTTCTATTTTTTTATTTTCTATTCTTAAATTTTCGATTTTTGTATTTTCTATACTTTTTGTATTTTCTGTACTTTTTGTATTTTCTGTTTTTGTATTTTCTGTATTTTTCCCACTTTCCATGATGTTTTCATCAATTGTGGATATTTCGAAATTTTTTCCATCTTCAACTTCTTTAAAATTTTTCACCACATTTTTCTTCAATTGCTCCAATTTTTTTGTTAATTCAACAACATTTTTCTCACTTTTTTTTATTGAAATATTAGAATTTGTTTTTAATTCCAATGAATTTTCATTAATTTTCGATTGTCCCGGTAAAAATTCATTTGTTTCCATTAATTTTTTTCCCTCCTTTTTTAATTCAGCTCGTGTTGGTGGTTTTTTTGGCAATTTTTTACCATATGTATTATTAACTTGACCGACTTTTGGTTGAAATTGTAATTTAGCGCTTAATGCATCAATTTTCGATGCTAAATTAACATTTTTCTTTTGATTTTCAATTTTTTTTGTCTTCTCCGTGACTTGTAATTGTAAATTAATTTCTAATTCTTCTTTTTTTTGTTTTAATTCACGTTTTTTATTATTATTCTCCTTTTTTTCACGTAATTCACGTAATGTTTCATTATTTATGTGTTCGCGATTATTTTTTGTTTCACGCGATGGTAATTCGCGTTTTTCACGTTTTTTCTCCTCATGAGAAAAAGAAGTCGAAGAAGAAGAAGAAGAAGAAGATGAGGCAAAAGAAGATTTTATCTCTTTTTTTGTTTCTTGTGTTGGAATTTTTTTATCAAATTCTGTCATAAGATTCTTTCCTTTATTACATGTTCTTGTAATATTTTCATCATTATCTAATTTATTTACACTTTTTTGTTGTGTTTTTATTATTGTTGTTGTTTCAATATTTGTTGCGATAAAATCATTTATTTCTGTTTCTTGATTATCTTTTGTACTTGTATTACTTTTTTTTGAATCGGGACTTGTTATATCGGTTACGCTCATAACACCAGTTTCGGATATTTTTAATTGTACTTCTTTCCAACCGCGTTTTGTTGCTGTTGTTGCTGCTGCTGTTGTTGTTGTTGTTTGTTCCTCACGCGTTTCAATTGGGCTCATTCCACTGTTTGTTAATGATTGTTTAAATTCTTTATTATCATCGGCGAGTTTTATTCGTTTTGGTGACGATTCGAATATTCGATAACTTAAGTGAAGCGGAACTTTCTGTAAAAAAAAAAAAAAAAGTGAAATAATTTTAGTTTTCTTACATTTTTTAAAAAAGAAAATTTGAGAGAGAAACTACGAATAAAAAATAGGAATTTTTTTTTTTTAAACTCACCCTTCGCCAATGATAAATATACATAACATCCATTAATGTATAATTTCCAAACAATGTTTCCTCTTTATACATAATATCAACACGATGTGCATCAGTGAGTCCATATTTTGCACGTATTAATTTTTGTAAATGAAAAATTGTTACAGCCGCAGGACAACGTAAATATCGTCTTGGCAATGATTTTATCATTAATTCATTATCATTGTCATTATTGTCAATATCATTATTAACAATATTTGGACTATAATATTCAAGTGATAAACTCAATGATTCGTCGGGTGAATAAATATGCGATTCAATTGGTTCGCCACGTGATTCTGGTGGCATTTGTAAATTTTTACTTTCAGGATTTTTTGCATAAAATTCCCTTCGACATCGCATTTCATCTAAATCATTAAAAAAAAAATATTAATTAAAAATTTCTTTCTTTTTTTTTTCCAATCATATTTTTTTATAAATAAATTTTAACAATTTTCTAAATAGATTTTTATAATTTAAAGAAAATCGGTTTATTTTATTTTCTTAAAATAATTTACTAAATAACAATTATTAAAAAAATAACTACAAATAAAATTAACATTCTTTTTTTTTTTAAAAAAAACCAAATGCGAATTAAAATTAAATTTTTTTTTTTTTTT
This sequence comes from Leptopilina boulardi, assembly GCF_019393585.1. Taxonomy (NCBI): domain Eukaryota; kingdom Metazoa; phylum Arthropoda; class Insecta; order Hymenoptera; family Figitidae; genus Leptopilina; species Leptopilina boulardi. The sequence goes on from NW_026138046.1 coordinate 48,408, forward strand.
TTTTACTTGGATAATTTGAATTGAGTTTATAAAAATTATTAAAATTTATAAATTATTTTCAAAAAATTAAATAAAAAATTATTGGATTTAAAAATAAAAAATAAAATTAATAATAATAAGAATTATTTTATTGCTAAAAATTTGATGAAAAAAAATTCACTTACTTTGATAACAACCGGGAACTAATTTATAAACAATATCCTGCAATGTGTGATCGGGTCTAATATTTAATAGTGGTTTACTTTTGTGAACGAGAACCTCACAAATTGGACAATATTTATTCACTTCAAGATATTTGACGATGCAACTTCGACAAACTGAAATAAATGCCCAAAAAAAAAAAAAAAAAAAAAAATTTTGCAAAAATTATTAAATTTCAAATAAATAATTTTTCAATACAAAACAAAGAAATTTTTTTTTTCAGATATTTTAATTAAAAATTTAAGTAAATTTTCAAAATTTCGAAAATATTTAAACAAAAAATTTTTTTTTTTTAAATTAGAAATACTACATTTAAAATTTATAAATTTTTAAAATTCAAAATTTATTTTATAATAAAATTATTATAATTATAAATTGTATTATAATAAAATTATTATTATTATTATAAATTATAGTATAAAAAATTATAAAAATTTAGAAATATTAAAATTGAAAATTTAAAAAAGTTTAAAATTAACAAAATTTTCAAGCAAAAATTAAAAATTTTATTTTTTTAATAAATAAGAAATAAAAAATTTTTTAATTTATTTTTAAATTAAATTCCAAAATTGGATTTAAATTAAAAATTTTATTTTTAAAGCAGAAATACAAAATGGAAAAATGACTAAATTTTCAAAAATATTTAAACAAAAATTTTATATATTTTTTTTTTTTTAAACAAAATCTTATTGTTAAATAAATATTTATTTAGAAAAATAAAATAATTTTTTTATTAAAGAAATTCAAAATTGAAAATCTTATATAAAATTGTCCCGTGTATAAATAATTAAATAATAAAATTATTCAGGATTTTTAAATTAAAAAATTAATAATTTAAATATTTTTAAATACAAATTATTAATATTAATATAGATAAATAATATAATTTAATTTAAAAAAAAAAAAAAGAAAAGAAATTGAAAACTCACATGAATGTAAACATTCGATTATTGTAGTCGCATCGATAAGGTAACCAGAGCAAAGTGTACATTTTAATTGATCATTGAGCTTTGATAAAAGTAAACGATGTCCTCCGCTCTGTCCTGACATCCTGTTGAAAAAAGAAAATAAAAATCCCATTAATTGAATTTAATTTAATTTAATTTAATTTAAATTCAAACTCAAGTAGAGGCCAAATTTTACGAATTAAATACTCGCTAAATTTTTTTTTTTTTTACTATTTTTCTTTATAAATAAAAGAAAACAAAAAAATATATAAAATAAAAACTAAACTAAAAAAAAAATTTCACTAAAATTAAATAGAAAAAAAAACATTATTTTTATCATTAAAAAAAAATTTTAAAATATAATAATAATAACAATAATAATAAAAATTATTATTATTACATTATTTATTTATTATAATTTCTTTTAATTATTAATTATTTATTTAATTATTTATTATTTTCAAAAAAAATATTATTGTCAATTTATTTTTTTTTAATTTTTTTAATTTTATTTATTATATTTATATTTTTATATTATATATATATATATATATATAATTATAAATATATTAATATTTATATATAATAATTATAATAAAATTATAAAAAAAAGGTTTTTAAAAATGAACATTTTTAATTATTTATTTTTTAAATTTAATTATTAAATAAATAATTTAAAAATACAAATAAATTTATAGATTACAAATAATTATTTAATGAATTTATTTTTTTTTTAAATTACTAAAATTATAAAAAAAAATAAATAATTTATCAACAATAATTTACGAAAAATAATAACAATTACAAAAAAAACAAACAAAATAATAATAATTATTTTGTTTTTAGTAAATAATAATAAAAAATAAATATTCATAAAAATTTATAATCATAATTATTTTTATGAATTTATTACTTTTTAAATTTTTAGCAAAAAACAAAATAAATAATTTATAAGAAATATTACAAAAATAACAACAATTACAAAATAATAATAATAATAATAATAAAAATAAAAACAAAATAATACTAATAATAATAATAATAATAATAATAATAATAATAATAACAAAATAATGTCTCGTTAATTTAATAAATAAATAATAAAAATAATAGTAAGTATTATTTTGTTTTCAATAAATAATAATAAAAAATAAATTTATAAAAATTATAATTATTTTTATAAATTTATTAATTTTTAATTATGAAAATTAAAATATTTCCCGTAAATTACAAATAAATAAAAATATATACAACTTATAATTAAAAAAAAAGAAATAATAATAATAATTATTATTACGAATTTGTTATTATTATTTACATTTCACCTAAATAAATTTATAATTCAAGTAATATTTTAATTTTAATTAATTAATTATGTAGTTAATTTTATGCGACATACTTATTTTTCATCTATCGTATATATATATATATACTACAAATTTTATTGACGCCAACAATTATTATTCCTTTTTTAATTAAAAACAATTCATTATTTTCTTGTCAATTTGACATATTTTTTTTTTTTTTTTTAATTTCCGAAATTACTCGAATTTTCCGAAAAAAGTAATTGTGTGTAAAAAAAAAAGTGTGACACACGAAAAAAAAAATGATGAGGAAGAAATCTGTTTCCCTTGAAATATTTCATTAAATTAACCAATTTAATGAAATATTTCGGATAAAACTTCCCCCCCCCCCAAAAAAAAAAGAACTATTATTCACAGCTTGAAAATTGGAATAATTTTACATAAGGAAATTTATTTTTATAACGAAAAAAAAATGTATCTATAAAACGCAAAACATCCATATTGACATTAAGGTTGTGTAGAAAAATAATAATAATAATAATAAAAAAAAAAAAACTCACACGAACATTAAAATGGAAAACACACAATGTCTCTATCTCTCTCTCTCTCTTGCTCTTGGTGAGTGAGTTTGACCAACATAAAATACGGGAATTTTTTTTTTTTGTTTTTCTTATAAAATAGATATTTTAAAAACAAAATTTTCCTATACTTACGTGTTGCTCGACTTGTGAAATCTTCAATTTTTCTTTCTCTTCTTTTTTTCTCACTTGAAATTCGCCATTTAATCACAGAAACAGAAAAAAAAAAAAAAAAAAAAAAAATTAAACAACAAAAATAAAATATCCCAAGTCAAGAAAGTTGGGTCAGAGTTCGTAGCACTTGTCACGAATTGTCATTATATGAAGCCGCATTACGACGTAGAGAACTAATACACATACACCAAAAAAAAAAAAAAAAAAAAAAAAACACAATTTCCTTAATCGAATCACTCAACAATAAATTTTCAAATTAATTAAGAGAATTAATTGTGTTTAAATAAAAATTTGTTGTTCGCGAAAATTTTACAATTTTAACTATTAAGAAATTCAATAATTTATAATTCATGGCAAAAATAGGCCAAAGTTGTTGGATTACACCTGAAAACTGCGCGTACGGCAGTGCAAACAAAATGGCGGATAAACAATCGAAATTGACTACAATTTCAAAAAACATTGACCCATAGATGGCAGTATGTGTGTGTGGTTCGGGAAATCACCACTAGGGGGGGGGGAATTAAAATTTTACTTCTAATTATCATTATTGTGTTATTATAATTGTTATAATATATATAATATATAATATAATATAATTATTATAATTTTTTTTTTTATTACTTTCGGTCTTTTTATTTTTTTTATTTTTCTACGGAGATTTTTTTTCAAGAATTTTGAAATTACGCGCGCATTTTAGCTGCTTCCCTTTAAATCACGTGACTTGCTGACGAAGTCCATTTTTTTTTTGTTTACAATTATTTAATTATTATTTTTAGTTATAATTACAAAAAGAATAAATAAAAAGAAAAACAATTAATTAGTTAAGTGTGAATAAATATAAAATGAATTTGAAAATTGATGGATATTAAAAATAAAAGGTTAGTAGAATTTCCTATAAATGTTAAATATTTTTTCTTCGATAATTTTCTTATTTTTATTTTACTTATTATTATTATATTTATATTTTTGCTTTGAATTTAGAAGAATTTGTTGTCAATTTTTTTTTTCTTTTTTTTAATGCAGTAACATTTTATATTTATATAAAAAAAAAGTGTTATTTTCATTACTAATTGAGGTTATGTTTTACGAAATTTTCAGAAAAAAAACAAAAATCAAAGACTGGAACAACAATTTTTTTTAATACTATTGTAGGAAATTAAGAAAGATTTTAAAAATTACAAAAAATGGCTAAATTTTTGTTTTAAATAGCAAAAAAAAAAAATACAATCGTAACAAAATAAAGAAAAAAATGATTTTTTAAATTGATTTTAAATAAATAAAAATAGAAAATAATTTTTCACAAAAAAAAGAGAGAGGACCAAAAAAGCACAAAAAAAAGGCTAAAAAAATTAAAAAAATTTGAAAATTTATAAAAAAAAAAGGTTCTAAAAAATTTAAATAAAAGAAAAAAAAAAAATTTGGAAAAATAGAGAAACTATTTTTAATATTTAAAAAAAGGTGGAAAAAAATTTCTAATACAGAAAAGAAATAAAAATGAAGAGATTTTGAAAAATTTATTTATAAAAAAAAGAAAAAAAAACCAAAAAAAGAGAGAGAGAGAGAGAGAGCAAAACAGAAAACAAAAAGAGAACAAAAATAAATTAAATAATTTTGCAAAATTAATGAAAATTTAAGAACAAAAATAAATTAAATAATTTTGCAAAATTAATGAAAATTTAAAAATAAATGATAAACAAAATAAAAAAGAAAAACTAAAAGGAAAATTTTCCAAGAAATAAATTAATTTTTTTTTTATTAGAAATTTATTTTTAAAATAAATTTTGAAAATCAATTATTTTTTTTTAACAAATTGAAAAAAAAAAAAAAATTAACGAAAATTAATTTACCAAAAAGAAAAGAAGGGAAAATTTTTATTCAAAAATTTAAAAATTTTGCCTTTTTTAAAATTAAATAATTAAAATTTTTCTTATTTAAAAATGTCCGCCTTTAATATTTTATTAATTCACTGTCGTAGTAATATGTATTTAATAATTGGCATTTGCCTTGGTCTTACAATGAGTTTATTATTATCGCCAATTGAATTAAATGATTGTATTGATATAACATCATCGGAAACATTACCATTTCCAATTCGTCATGATTTTAATGATGATTATGAGCCAAAATTTAATATCAACGATAAACCAAAACAAGCGCAAAAAATACCAAAATCATTTATACGTCCACGTTATTATTCAACTGAATTGGGTATAAGGGAAAAATTATTTATTGCAATTATTGCTGAACATGAATATTTATATAAACGTGGCGTGGCATTAAATAAAACATGTTCACATATTGTTGATAAAATGCGTTTTTTTATATCAATACCAGAAGGTATTAAACCAAATGTAACATTACCGGGAATTGTTGGTTTCACCGATACAAGAAATCTTTTAAAACCATTTCACATTATGAAATATATAACTGACAATTATCTTGAGGAATATGATTATTATTTTTTAATTAAAGACACAAGTTTTGTGAATGTTAGAAAATTAAAAGAATTTGTTGATAAATTAAGTGTGAGTCATGATATTCATATGGGAATTGGAAGCGAAGTGGAAAATTATTGTTCACTTGGTGAGGAAAAAAAAAAAAAAAAAAAAAAGAAGAAAAAATATTTTATTATTAAATTTTCTTATCATTTATTTATTTGAATTTTAAGGCCTCGGATTATACGACTTTTACGACTATTTCCGACTTTCTTTTTTTTCAAAAATACAACTTTTTACGATTTATTTTTAATAAAATGGGACTTTTTCGACTTCTTTTTTTTTTCAATTTTTAAAAAACAAATTTTTAAACATAATACGTTATTTTAAAGTATACTTCTTTAGATCTTTATTTCAATTATTATTTAACAAATTTTTAACTAAAATTCATTACTAAATTATTTTTTAATAATTTAGTAATGAAATTCTTCTCGAAAATTCAAATTATTTTAAACTATTTTTCTAATGAAAATTTTTATAAAAATTTAATAATTGTTTATAATTTCAAAAAAAAAAAAAAAAAAATTAACAAATAAAATTACCAAAAAAATTTTTAATTCAAATTCATTTGAAATTTAATTATTTTGCAGAAAATTTCAATTATTTTTCATGATTTTTTATAATATTCTTCTCGAAAATTCAATTAACTGAAAGCATTTATGAATTAAAAACTTTTGGAATTTAATTGTTTTTTTTTTTATATATGATTTCTAATTAATTCTTTAGCAACAGAAATCAGCAAAAAATTTTCAATTAAAAATCACTTGAAATTCAATTATTTACAAAAAATTTTGTAATTATAATTTGTCAAGAATTAATTTTTTTTTTTAAATTTAATACAAATATTAGGCACAAAATTCAATTATTTTTATAAATTTTTTTTTTTTATTGCAATTTTTTCAAAACTTCAAAAATTTAATTCTATTAGAAATTCAATTTTTTTTTAAACTTTTAGTTCAATTACGTAAAAAATTCAATTTTCAAAAAATTTTAATGGAAATTAGTAAAAAAAAATTTATTTAAAAAATGGACAAAAATTTAATTATTTTTAAAAATTTATTTATCATTTAGCAAAAAATTCAATTATTTTCAAAAATTTCAATTGAAAATGAACTAAAATTCAATTATTTTCGAAAATTACAATTCTAAAAATAAAAAAATTAATAATATATAATAAAATAAAAATTTCAATAATTTGAAATTCAATTTTTTTTTTTAAATTTTCAATTCAAAATCAACTAAAATTCAATTATTTTTCTAAATTTTATTTGCAATTCAATTTTTCCTTTAAATTTTTAATTCAAAATCAACTAAAATTCAATTATTTTCCAAAATTTCAATTCTAAATCAATTAAAATTCGATTTTTTTCTAAATTTTAATTCAAAATCAACTAAAATTCAATTATTTTCTAAAATTTCAACTCAAAATCAATTATTTTCTAAAACTTGAAATTCAAAATCAATTATTTTCAAAATTTTAAATTGAAAATCAACTAAAATTTAATTTTTTTAAAAAAAATTTTAATTAAGTATCAATTGAAATTCAATTATTTTTAAAAATATCAATTAAAAATGAATTGAAATTCAAATTCAATTATTTTGAAAAAATTCAATTATTTTCATAAATTTAAATTGTAAACCAACTAAAATTCAAATATTTTCCAAAATTTCAATTCAAAATCAACTAAAATTCAATTATTTTCGAAAATTACAATTTTAAAAATAAAAAATTAATAATAAATAAAAATTTCAATTATTTTCTAAAATCAAAATTGCAAATCTTTGAAAATTCAATTACTTTCAAAAAAAAAATTATCTAAAATTAACAAATTATTTTTAGTTCTGTAAAATTTAATTATTTGTCTGAAAATTAAGAAAATCTTTTTTAAATTCAATTATTTCTAAAAATTTCAAATTTAATTCTTCCAATAATTATTATTATTTAAAACCAAAATTTGTTTATTTAAAAATCTGTAAAATTTGATTAATTATTGAATGAATTTTTTTTTTAACCATCAAAAACTAAAAAACTATGACAAAATTTTTAATTCAAATAAATTGCTTAAATCAGACTTGAAAATTTTTTTTTTTTTTTTGAAAAAATGTAACTTTAATAATTTTTTTTTTTTTTTTTAGAAATTTATCCATACTTAAATAAAATTTTAAAAATTTATCTTTTAGTTTGATTATTATGAAATAGAAATAAATTATCTTGATAATAATATTTTATTAAAGAATTATTCTCATTACAGAATTAATAAAATAAATGTAATATCTAATAATATTAGTTATTTAAAGTAAAATATTTATTAATCAATAAAAATTTTTGTTAAAATAAAAAAATCGGCTTTTTTTGGAATATAAATCGATTAAAACGTTTTTTTTTTTTTGTCTTAAAGTCGATCCGAGGTCTGTATTTATCTAAATTTCTATTTATGAAAAAATTTTACATATATTTAGATAAATTTTGATATTAATGGAATTTTCTTTTCAAACAATTTAATTTAAAAATTTAAAAAAAAAATAAATTATTAATTTTTTAAAAATAATAATTATTTTTTTTTCGTTTATTAATTTAATTTTTTAAATAATTTATTTAATAAAAATAAATTTATTTACAAAAATTAACTGATTTTAAAAATAATAATTTTTTTTCTATTTATTTATTTGTTAAATAATTAATTGAAGTTTTCTTAAATAATTAATATTTATTTTTGTGTTAAATTTTTAATTAAATATTGTTAAATAATTTATCTATATTTATTAGTTAAATAATTATTTTTATTTGTTTATTTTGTTTTTATTATTTTATTATAATATTTAATTTATTTAATATTAATATTATTATTTTATTTTGTCCTTCGTTTAGATGCTGGTATATTATTGAGTAATTCAATAGTGAAAAAAGTGAAATCAAATTTAGATTGGTGTGTAAAAAATACATTTTCCGATTCGGATGATATTAATTTTGGTCGTTGTATTTTACGTGCAATTCCCGTGCCATGTAAAAATTCAGCGTATGGTGAAAATTTTATAACAACAAATTTGCCAGGAAATTTTAATTTTCAAACTGATTTTCAACAATTGAGAAAAGAAAAATTATTTGCCAATTCAATTTCTGTTTATCCCATTACTGAGATAAATGATGTTTACAAATTCAACGCCTACTTCACATCGGTAACTAAAAAAAAAAAAAAATATATATAATACATTAAATTTTCCTAATATTTAATTTTAAAACCGTTTTTTTTTTTTTTTTTTTTGTACGAAATAAATTATTAATTTTATTATTTTAGTTAAAAAATAATAAATGTTGAATCTTAAAAATTTTGTTTACAAATTTTCTTGACTAAATAAATTTTGTTTTCTAAAATAATTACAAAGAAAATTTTAAATTAGAATTTTTTTCAAATAAAAATTTTCCTAAAAAAAAAAACAACGAATATTTTTCGAATAAATTAATAAAAAAAAAAAAAAAAATAATTAATTTCAGATGGAATTAACAGCGGTTAACGATGAAATAAATCGTTTACGTGATAAAATAATTGAAACAACAAATTTTGGTCCTGAAAAACAACAAAATTACACATGGCCAATTGGCAATCAAGCGGGTAATAAAGCAATGGGACGATTTGATATTTTACATTGGTCATATTTTAATGAAACACATCTTTTTATGAAAAATGATAATGAAATAAAAAAAAAATTAACTGGTAGTTTAAAAAAAGAAATTGATTATATTTTACATGCTGCAATAATGCATATGATAAAAAAATCCAATGGTAAATTAATATTTCAAAATTTAATTAATGGCTATCGTAAATTTGATTCATCACGTGGTATTGATTATATACTTGATATTAATTTTACCACAATATTTGACAATAATAATAATAATAATAATAATAATTTTGATAAAAAAGAGAGTTTCATTAAAAGAATTGAAATTTGTAAACCATTGGGAAAAGTTGAAATATTACCAGTACCATATGTTACGGAAAATTCACGTATTAATATGATAATTATTGTCGATTCATTGAGACGAATTGAAGGAATGAAATTTTTGGATAATTTCGCACAAATTTGCCTTGAGAAAAAGGATAAAGTTGTTTTAATGATGGTGAGTAAATTATTATTTTTTTTTTTTATTTTAATATAATTTTTCTATGAAAATTTTTTTCTAAATTAAAATTTTTAAATTCACCTAATTATTTTTAGTTATTTATTTAAATTTTATTTAATATTAATTTTTATGAGGATTTTTAATAATTTTATTATACTTTCTATTCATATTTTTTGATTTTTAACATTTATATATATATATATATATATATATATATATATATATATTTTTAAATTGGAATATCAAAAACGTGGCGCATAACTGTCACACAGAAATTATTAATTAGAATTTTTTTTTTTTTTTTTTTTTTTTAGATGAATTTTCATTTTTCAAATTAAAATTCAATAGATTTACATTTGATATTATATGAATTTTAAAATTAGAAAATTTTTGTCATAAATCATAAAATAAAAATAAAATTCCCCTATAATAGATTGTTGAAAATTGAATTTTTGGCGTAAATTTTTTTTTTGAAAATAATTAAATATTTGTCTAATATTTATTGGGATTTTATTATTATTATTATTATTTTTTTTGAAAAAAAATGAGTTTTCAACAAATTATAATTAAAAATTTTTTTTAAATTATTCAATTTTTAGGATTTCTACTGAAAATTTGGGAAAATAATTGAATTTTTGTCTGATTTAAATGGAGATTATTGAAAATATTTGAATTTTTGTGTTTTCTTTTGAATTATAGAAAATAAATTAATTTTCGACGGATAATAAAAAACATTTTTTTTTTTTTTTTAGAAATAATTGAATTAATTGTTGAGTTAAATTAAAATTTTTCAATAATAATTTAATTTTTGTCCGTTTTTTTTTTTACAAATTTCTATTAAAATTTTTGAAAATTCAATTTTTGATAGATTTAAATTAAAATTTTTGGAAAATAATTGAATTTTTGGAATTTTTATTCAAATTGTGTGAAATAATTGAATTTTTTTGGGGATTTTTATTGAAATTTTGAAAAGTATTGAAATTGTGGAAAATAATTGAATTATAATTATTATAATTATAATAATTATTATTATTATTATCAAATTATTTTGAAAATAATTGAATTTTTGTCTGAACTGAAATAAAATTTTTAAAAATAATTGAATTTTTGATAAATTTAAATTAAAATTTTTGGAAAATAATTGAATTTTTGGAATTTTTATTGAAATTTTGATAAATTTAAATTAAAATTTTGATAAATTTAAATTAAAATTTTGGAAAATAATTGAATTTTTGGAATTTTATTGAAATTTTGGAAAATAATTGAATTTTTTGGGGATTTTTATTGACATATTGAAAAGTATTGAAATTGTGGAAAATAATTGAATTTTTATTTGGGATTTTTATAGAAATGTTGGAAATTATTGTTATTATTATTATTATTATTATTATTATTATCAGTATTATCTAATTATTTTTTTAATAAATTGAATTTTTGTCTGAACTGAACTAAAATTTTTAAAAATAATTGAATTTTTGATAAATTTAAATTAAAATTTTGGAAAATAATTGAATTTTTGGAATTTTTATTGAAATTTTGATAAATATAAATTAAAATTTTGGAAAATAATTGAATTTTTAAAATTTTATTGAAATTTAGGAAAATAATTGAATTTTTTGGGGATTTTTATTGACATATTGAAAAGTATTGAAATTCTGGAAAATAATTGAATTTTTATTTGGGATTTTTATAGAAATTTTGGAAATTATTATTATTATTATTATTATTATTATTATCAAATTATTTTGAAAATAATTGAATTTTTGTGTTTTCTATTAAATTTAAAAATATAATTAGAATTTTTGATAAATTTAAATTGAAATTTTGAAAAATAATTGAATTTTTGGAATTTTTATTGAAAGTTTGGAAAATTATTTGAATTTTTTTTTGGGATTTTTATTGAATTTTTGGGAAATTAATAGAATTTTTGACTGATAATAAATTTTTTTTTTTTTTTTTTTCAAACATAATTGAATTTTATTGCAGACTTGAACTTAAATTGTTTAAAAAATAATTTTTGCAAAAAAATATTCATTAAAAATTCTCTAAAACTTAATTATTGTTAAAAAAAAAAAAAAACTGTACAATACAAAATTTTCAACAATTCAAAAATATACAAAAAAAAAGAAAAAAAATCTCAAATCTTCTGAAATTCAATAAATTCAAAAAAAAAAATCTTAATAGAAACTATTCAAAAATTTAAGTAATTATAATTTTTTTTTTTGTCTAAAATTCTTTGTCAAATTAGTAATTTAAAAAAAATTTTTAATAATTGTAAAAAATAGGGATTTTGTTCCCATTTACTTTAATTGTCCTTAAATAATTTTTTTCAAAAATTTGTCCTATTTAATTGAATTTTTGAAAATTTTTCTAAATACAATTTTAAAATTTAATTCTAAATAAAAAATTCTTAAAAATATTTCTATTACATTTTTTTTTTTTTTTTTTTTTTTTATTAAGAAATAAATATATAATTAATTTAATTTTTTAATAATAATTTAATTTAGATTTTAAATCATTATTTTAATAATTATTATTTTTTTTCTCCGAAGTTTTGAAATGTGTACGTACATTTTTTTTTTTTTTTTTTAAACACAGGTTTTGTTATATGATCCAAATTCATCGTCAAAAGGTAAAGATGATATATTTTTTGAATTAAAACATAATGCATTATCATTGTCGGAGAAATATAAAAAAGATCTCATTAAAATTACATGGCTATCGATTCGATTGCCAATTCAATTTAATTCAATTGAAATGGAGCCATTGTTAAAAATTGCAATTGCCGATTTATCAGTGAGAAAATTTTCACCCGATAGTTTAATACTTTTCGTTGAATTGGAAATGGAAATAAAAATTGATTATCTCAATCGAGTGAGTATTTTGTTTTTTTTTAAATTAAATTTATTTTTTCTTTTTTGAAATTGCAAATAAAATAATAAATTTCTCTTTATTTATTATTTTTTTTTTTTTTAAAAAAAAGAAGGAAAATTAAAAATTAATTTTTTTTCTATTTTTGGAAAATGAATTATGTAAAATTGTTTTCTTTTTTTTTTTTAGGTTCGAATGAATACAATAAATCAATGGCAAGTTTTTAGTCCAATTCCATTTGTTGAATTTCATCCTGATATTATTTATAATGAGGATAAAAATATTGAATTCGATGTTGTTCGCAATTTGGGACGATATAATGATTTTAATTTTAATTCCATTGGTTTTTATGCTAAAGACTACATAAGCAGTGAGTAATTTTTCTTTTTTTTTATTAATTAATAAATTCGAAAATTATTATCATTAAAAATATATTATTCGATATTTATTTTAACTTCCAATAACAAATTTATTTCAATGTATAATTTAATTTTTTTTTTCAGTAGTTAAATTAAATTTCTCTTTATATATATATAGTAAAATTAAATTTTTATTAACAGTATAAAATTAAATTAATTTTTTATTGATAGATAAAAATTCAATTTAAATCGAAAAAATAAATAAAATAAAAAAAAATATTGTAAATTTTATTTAATTAAAACAAAAAGAATTTTCAATTTTTCTTTGTTATTGTTTATTTTTTTTTCTTCTTCTTTCAGCTCGTAAATTAATTGAGGGAAAAATTCCAATTGTAAGAACCGATAAAGACATTGGAACAATAATAAAATCAAAAACAATAATTGGCTCAATTTTTGAAATGTTTGTTAAATACAGTGAATTACATGCATTTCGTGCTGTTGAGCCAAGTTTAAAAATACGCTACAAAAATATCAATTGCAATGGTACAAGGAGGGAGGATATTTTTCAAAATTGCAAAAAACAACAAAATTTACAACTCGCACATCGTGGCGAATTAACAAAATTAATTCTCGAATACCAAAGTGAATTGTGATTTTTTTTTTATATTTCCAAGTTATTTTTCTTGGCATTTAGAAAATTTATTTACTAAATTTTTCTTTCTTTTTATATTTCCAAATTTTTTTTCTTGGCATTTAGAAAATTTATTTACTAAATTTTTCTTTTTTTATTTTTAGCAACGAAGAAATGAGATTAAAAAAAAAAAAAACTGGTTATGAATTTTCTTTTTAAGTTTTTTTTTTTTTTAGTTAATATAAATTATTAGTATTTTATTTATATTATATTAGTATTTTAATTTTAATTTTAATTTTAATTTTAATTTTAATTATTTTATTATTTCTATTTTAATTTATATTAAAAATTGTTTATTATTTTTATTTTAGCTATATTATTATTAATAAAGGAGCTTTGCACATCTGTTTTTCGTCTTTAAGTTTTAACGGTTTTTTTTAAAAGAATCTTTCAATATTGGTAAATAATATTATTATTGTTATTATAAATTAAATTAAAAAAAAAAAAACTATTAAATTACCAGTATTTTTTAAAATGACTGCATAAACTTAGTTTTTAACTTTTTTTTTTTTTTTTTTTTAAATTAATTTATACAATCATTATTATTATTGTTATAAAAATAATATATTAAAATATTATTCATATTAGGATTTAAGGTAAATAAGGAAAATATTTTTTATATTCCGCAAATATTATAAAAATAAAATTCCATTAAAATTCCTACTGATATTCAATATTTAATGAGAAAATTTGATAAGATAAAAAATAATATTATTTCTTTTTTTTTTTTTTTTTTTGATTTCAAAATTTATTCTAATGAGGATTATATGTTAAAATTAAAATTTGAAAAAAGAAATAAAAAAATATTTAATTTGAAAAAAACTGTAAAAATGAAAAAATAAATGAAAATTAAAATTATGTTTCTCAATTTAATAAATAAAATTTTTCTTAATACCGCAGATTTTTGTAACAGATTTTCTTGTATTAAATATAAATAAAAATAAATTAAAAAAACAAAAAACATTTTTTTTTAATTAGAACTATTCTTTGAAATTGATTAATGTTATTAATTAATTAATTGACTAACATACGTTTAATTAGTTAATTAATTTTTTATTAAATCTTTCTTTAATTATCAATAATTATTAATTAATTAATTAATTAATTTTTTTTTTTGAAATTATTATCATTATTTCATTTTGTTGTACGATGAAAAGAATTGAATTAATTTAAATATAAAAATACATGTCAATATTGTCAATAATTTGTAATCTTTGAAAGATTGATTGAAACGCAGATTCGATATTATATATATATATATATATATTTATATTTATCTTAAGTTTGATATCACATAAGAGCAATGTCTTTATCATAAAAACGTAACTCGTTGTGATGAAAGACAATTCTTTTTTTTTTTTTTTGTGAAAATTTAAAATAGAAAAAAAATATTTTTATTAATTAATTAATTATTTCTTTTATTTATATGTTTAGAAAAATTTTTTGCTTTGAACAAAAAAAAAGATAGAAAGAGTGAGAGAGAGAAAGAGAGAAAAAAAAATGAAATTTTTTCAAAAAACAGTGATTCTATTAGTGATAAAATTAACATTAGTGCTATTGTGTTTTATATCCAGTGTCAAGGGAAATTTATCAAATCATCAAAATAACACAATTTTAAATAATGGCAATATACAAATAATATTCAATAATTTGGAAGCGAAAAATATTTTAAATAATTATTCTAAATTTAAATTAAATAAATGTTCAATTGATATTTATTTATTAATTCAAGAAGTGAAAAAATTACAACCATGGGCTTTAAGTAGTAAGATAATTGATAACAATTTTTAAAATTCTCTTTACAATTATCAAAAAAAAAAAAAAAAATATTTCAAAAAAATTCCAATAATATCTAAAATATATATATATATATATATATATATATATATATTCCAATTACAATTTTTCCGAAAGTATTCCAAAAAAAATATTCCAAAACCATTCGAAAGTATTCAAAAAATATTCCTATTACATTATTCCAAAATTATTCCAAAGGTATTCCAAGAATTTAAAAAATATTCCTATTACATTATTCCAAAACTATTCCAAAATATTCCAAAGGCATTCGAAGAATTTAAAAAAATATTCCAATTAGAATATTCTGAAAGTATTCCAAAAATATTTTTAAAAATATTCCAAGGATATTCCAAAGTATTCAAATAATATTCCTATTACATTATTCCTAAACTATTCCATATATTCAAAACGTAATCGAGGAATTTAAAAAAAATATTTCAAAAAATATTCCAATTAGAATATATTGAATGTATTCCAAAAGTATTCCGAAAATATTCCACAAAAATTCCAAAAATATTCCAATTACATTATTCTAAATGAAATCCAATAATATTCCGAAATATTAAAAAAATATTTCTATTCCACTATTCCAAAAGTATTCAAAGAATTAAAAAAAATATTTCAAAATATATTTCAATAATATTCCAACAATAATCCAATTACATTCTTCCAAAGATATTCCAAAAAGATTCTAAAAGCATTTTAAATTATTTAAAAAATATTCCTATTACATTCTTCAAAAGGTATTTCAAAATTATTCCAAAAATATAAAAAAAAATTCCAATTAAAATATTCTGAAAGTATTAAAAAAAATATTCAAAACTTATTCCAAGAATTTAGAAAATATTCCAATTAGAATATTCTGAAAGTATTCCAAAAATATTCTAAGAATATTGCACAAAAATTCCAAAAATATTCCAATTACATTATTCTAAAAGTATTCCAAAAATATTCCAAAGGTATTCCAAAAGTATTCCAAAAATATTCCAAATATATTCCAATTCTATTATTCTAAAAGTATTCTAAATTTTTCCAAAATCATTTCAAAAACATTCTAAAGTATTCAAAAAATATTCCTATTACATTATTCCAAAGGTATTCCAAAATTATTCCAAGAATATAAAAAAAATTTTCCAATTAAAATATTTTGAAAGTATTCCAAAAATATTCCAATTACATTATTCTAAAAGTATTCCAAAGAGATTCCAAAAGTTTTCCAGGAATTAAAAAAAAATTCCCAAAGTACTAAAACAATTTCAAAAATATTCCAAAAGTATTCCAAGAATATTCCAAATATATTCCAATTGCATTATTCCAAAAGTATTCTAAATTATTCCAAAAGCATTTCAAAAACATTCTAAACTATGAAAAAAAATTCCTACTACATTATTCGAAAGGTATTCCAAAATTATTCCAAGAATATAAAAAAATTTTTTAATTAAAATATTCTGAAAGAATTAAAAAAATATTCCAATTAGAATATTTTAAAATTATTCAAAAAATATTCCAAAAGTATTTCAAAAATATTCCACAAAAATATTCTAATTACATTATTCTAAAAGTATTCCAAAAATATTCCTATTACAATATTCCAAAAATTGTCCAAAAGTATTCCAGGAGTTAAAAAAATTCCCTGGGTACTCAAAAAATTTCAATAATATTGCAAAAGTATTCCAAAAATATTCCACAAAAATTCCAAAAATATTCCAATTACATTATTCTAAAAGTATTCCAAAAATATTTCTATTACAATATTCCAAAGATAGTTTAAAAGTATTCCAGTAATTAGTAAAAATTCCAAAAGTACTACAAGATATTCCAAAAGTATTCCAGGAATTAAAAAAATATTCCCAAATTACAAAAAAAAAATTCAAAAATATTCCAAAAGTATTCCAAGAATATTCCAAAAGTATTCCAAGAATATTCCACAAAAATATTCTAATTACATTATTCTAAATAGTATTCCAAAAATATTCCTATTACAATATTCCAAAGATAGTCCAAAAATATTCCACAAAAATTCTAAAAATATTCCAATTACATTACTCCAAAAGTATTTAAAAAATATTCCAAAAATATGCCACAGTATTTAAAAGTATTCCAAAAATATTCCAATGTATATTCCAAAGGTATTCCCAAAGAATATTCCAATTTCAATATTCCAAAAGTATTCCATTTTTTTTTGAAAATATTCCAAAAATATTTTTTAAAAAATCAAAAATCTTCCAAATAATGTATTCCAAAAGTATTCAAAAAATATTTCAATGTGTATTGCAAAAAATATTCCAAAAATATTCCAATTACAAGCACTTTAAAAAATAATTCGTTATATAATTAAAAAGAAATAAAAAAAAATTCCAAAAAAATATTCCCGGAATATCTTAGTAAAAAATTTTAAACAAGAAAAAAAATTTTTTTTCTGAAAAAATAATTAAAAAGTGATAATAAAAAAACAAAAAAAAAATATTTTCCCTCTCTAGTGATTGATGCATCAACAAAAATTCCCTCTGGATTATTACAAGGGAATGTCGTCGATCTTGGAATGTTTGACGAATGTATTAATATACATGGTAATCTAACCAATAAACGAATTATAAATGGAAGACATTGTATTTATACATTAAATTTTCTAATAAATAATGTTGTATTTGATTTAAAACCAAAATTTGGCATGTGCCTACCATCAAGTTGTGATATTGAAGATGTTGTTAATATTATTGATAATATTAATGAAGAATTACATAAAAAAGGAATTAGCGAAACAATTAATATTCAAACGGAAATTGTCACATGTTCTTATTTAAATAATAATCAATTATCAACAGGAAGTATTATTTTTATGTAAGTGTACAAATTTATTTTGAAAATATTTGGAATATTCCATTAAAAATCTGAAATATTCCAATATATTTATTACGAAATATTTGGATTATTTCAACAACAAAAAAATTCTGGAATATTCCTGTAGAAATCAAAAAAAAATTCCAATATATTTACCATGGAATATTTTTACGATAAAAATTATGGAATATCTGGAATATTTATCTAGAAACAAGAAATATTTCATTATATTTATTATGGAATATTTTTTGCAAAAAAATATTCAGGAATATTCTTCTAGAAATCAGAAATATTCCAATATATATTTATTATGGAATATTTGAAATATTCAGCTAGAAACCAAAAGTATTCCAAAATTTTTACTAAGGAATATTATGAATATTCCTACGACAAATATTATGGAATATCGAGAATATTCCATAAGAAAAGAAGAAATATTTCAATATATTTATTATGGAATATTTGGAATATTCCACTTGAAACTAAAAATATTCCAATATATTATGAAATATTTGGAATATTTCTATGACAAATATCATGGATTATCTGGAATATTCCAATAGAATAAGAGAAATATTCCAATATATTTATTATAAAATATTTGGAATATTCCAATCGTGACTAAAAATATTCCAATATATTATGGAATATTTGGAATATTTCTATGACAAATATCATGGAATATCTGGAATATTCCAATAGAATAAGAGAAATATTCTAATATATTTATTATGGAATATTTGGAATATTTTTATGACAAATATCATGGAATATCTAGAATATTCCAATAGAATAAGAAAAATATTCCAATATATTTATTATGGAATATTTGGAATATTCCAATCGTAACTAAAAATATTCAAATATATTTATTTTGAAATATTCGGAATATTCCACTCGTAACTAAAAGTATTCCAATATATTATGGAATATTTGGAATATTTCTAGGACAAATATCATGGAATATCTGGAATATTCCAATATATTTATTATTGAATATTTGAATATTCCTATGGAATATCTGTAATAAAATATTTTATGACATTGGAGTATGTGTATTTTATGTTGGAATATCTGGAATATTTGGAATATACAACAAAAAAAATTGGATTTTGGTAATATTTCATTGGAATAGCAAAAATTATAATTACTAGAATATGAATTTTCCGAAAATTACATTGGAATATTACCTAAATAATTATTTTGTGATATTCCTGATATTTTTCTAATTGTAAGATATTCCAAATATTCCTTTGGATTATGAAAAATATTCCAGGAATATTTATTTAATTTTTTTCTAATTAAAAAAAATAATTTTTAATTTATATATATATTTTTTTTCATAGATCAATATTAACAATAATTGTACTTTTCCTTGTGATTTGCACAATTTTGGAATTATTACACAATTGGTTGGAGGCAAAAAATTACAATTGGAATATTATTAGATCATTATCACGATTTTCATTGATAAACAGTTCGTTGAGAATTTTAAGTTTAAAAATGCATTCGGGATCAATTTCCTCGATACATGGAATTCGTGCATTAAGTATATTATGGATTGTTTATGGACACGATCTCTTTTTTAATGTCATGGCATCATTTGTCAATTCAGTCGATTTTTTAGATGTAAGATTTAGAAAAAAAATTAAAAAAAAAAATTCGAAATGAAAAATATTCTTGCCATCGAGTAGAAGATATTTGTGAAAATTTTATATTTTTATGTTTATACGATTGGTTATTATAGGCAAATAAAGTCTCGAGGTGAAAAGCAATGGTAATCGTCGCCATTTTTCATCGCCTCAAGACTTTTTTCTTTAATAAAAATTGCAAAATTAATTTTTTCTCGTCGATTTTTGGATTAATTGAATCTATTCGATGGCACGGTTTGATTTACAAAAATAGTTTTTTTTATTTTACAAATTTTTAGAAAATTCTAACCTCTAAATTAAGTTTTCGGTAATCTTTTTTTAAAAAGCGCTAAATGAAAATTATTCTTGCCATCGAGTAGAAGATATTTATGAAAATTTTACATTTCTCTGTTTATGCCAGTGATTTTTATGGGCAAATAAAGTCTCGAGATGGAAGCAATGGTAATCGTCGCCATTTTTCATCGCCTCAAGACTTTTTTCTTTAATAAAAATTGCAAAATTAATTGTTTCTCGTTGATTCTTGGATTAATTGAATCTATTCGATGGCACGGTTTGATTTACAAAACAGTTTTTTTTATATTGCAAATTTTTAGAAAATTCTAACCTCTAAATTAAGTTTTCGGTAATTTTTTTTTAAAAATCGCTAAATGAAAATTATTCTTGCCATCGAGTAAAAGATATTTATGAAAATTTTACATTTCTCTGTTTATGCCAGTGATTTTTATGGTCAAATAAAATTTCGAGGTGGAAGCAATTGCAATTGTCGCCATTTTTCATCGCCTCAAGACTTTTTTCTTTAATAAAAATTGTAAAATTAATTATTTCTCGTTAATTCTTTGAAAAATTAAATTTACTCGATGGCAAGAATAATTTTCATTAATATTGATATAGAAAAATATATTTTTTGAAATTATAAATTGTGTTTTTTTTTAATTTAACTAAAATTATGTATTAATTAATAATTAAAATCAGTAAATTTTTTTTTTCTATGCACAATTAGTGGGCCAAATCTTGGAGAAGTTTTTATCTTGCCATGGGAATTTATGCTGTGGATACATTTTTTTTGCTCAGTGGTTTTTTGCTCTCTTATCTTTTTTTTAAAAAAATGGCACATGGAAAAACATTCAATATTTTGGAATTTTATTTCCATAGATATATCAGGTTTTAATTTATTATTATTTTTATTTTACAATTATTATTGTATTATTATTATTATTATATTATTATTATTATATTATTATTATTTTATAATTATTATTTTCTTATTATTTTTTTATTATTATAATTATTATTTATCATTTTTTCAGCTCTTTTTGATATTTTTTATTGAAAATTAAAAAAATTAAATGTAATAATCGAAATTTTTTTTTTTTTTTAGATTAACTCCAGCATTGGCGGCTCTTGTTCTTATAACAATATTTATTGTTCCACATCTTGGTTCGGGTCCAAGATGGGAGGGTGATATTGTCGCTAATGTTTCAACAAAATGTGAAAATTCCTGGTGGAAAATTCTTCTCTATGTGCAAAATTATGCCGGGGAAAATATTGCTGACAATCTAGTATTTTTTTTTTTAAATTAATAATTTTTTTTTTCAATTAAAAATTTTAATTAATTTAATAAATTAATATTATTGAAATTAATTTTTTTTTTATTTATTAATAATTTATTAATAATAATAAATACTAATAAATACTAATAAATACTAATAATTAATTAATAATTAAATTTTTATTAATTTTATTGTTAATTAATAAATTATTAATATTAATTATTAGTTAATAAATAAATAAATTTTTTTAAAAATATTTTTTTATTATTGTTAATTGAAATAAAAAACAAAAAAAAAAAAAATTATTTACTCACAGTTTTGTTTGGGTCACTTGTGGTACTTGTCAGTTGATATGCAACTTTTTTGGCTCTCACCATTAATTATTTATCCACTTGCAAAAAAACCAAAAATTGGATTAATCATATTGGGATTGGCTTTTTTTGCCTCGATTATTACTCCGGCGGTAATTGTTGGAAAATATGAATTACTCTTCACCAGTCTTAATTTTAATGAGTAAGTTTGAAAAAAAAAATTTTTTTAAATAAAATTTTCGTTTTTAATTTAATTTTTTTTTTTTTATTTAGAAAATTTAAAAAATTATATTTTATAATTTTACTAATTATTCAATTTTTTAATTTAATTTTTTAAAGAAATTGTTATATAAAAAAATTTTATTTATTTTATTTTTTTTTTTGAATTAAAAATGAAAAAATATTTTTTCAAAAATTATTAAAAAATGTTTTCACATTATTCAGAATGGGAAGAATGGCGGAGACTGCAAATAAATATTACGTTATAACACATTGTCGAGCAAGTCCATGGATCACTGGAATATTTTTTGGTTACATTATGGTGACTAAAAAATCGAAACCAAATAGGGTAGGAATTTTTTTTTTAATAAT
Source organism: Leptopilina boulardi (assembly GCF_019393585.1). Taxonomy (NCBI): domain Eukaryota; kingdom Metazoa; phylum Arthropoda; class Insecta; order Hymenoptera; family Figitidae; genus Leptopilina; species Leptopilina boulardi. Next base: position 70,893 of record NW_026138046.1, read on the forward strand.
ATTCATAATAAGAATAATAATAATTTGTTGTTTTAATTTATTTTAAATATTTTTTTTTATGTACAGTTTTGTAATTTATTTTCTGATAAAATTTATTTATTATTATTGAATCAAGTGTCCTGTTTTACCGATTAATGATAATATATATTTGAGTGATCTATTTTATCAATAAATGATAAAACAGAATGGAGTGTTTTGTTTTACCACTGAATGATAAAACAGAATTGAGTGTTCTGTTTTAACACAAAATGATAAAACAGAATTGAGTGTTCTGTTTTACCAATAAATGATAAAACAGAATGGAGTGTTCTGTTTTACCAATAAATGATAAAACAGAATGGAGTGTTTTGTTTTACCACTGAATGATAAAACAGAATTGAGTGTTCTGTTTTAACACAAAATGATAAAACAGAATTGAGTGTTCTGTTTTACCAATAAATGATAAAACCGAATGGAGTGTTCTGTTTTACCAATAAATGATAAAACAGAATGGAGTATTCTGTTTTACCACTGAATGATAAAACAGAATTAAGTGTTCTGTTTTAACACAAAATGATAAAACAAAATTGAGTGTTCTGTTTTACCAATAAATGATAAAACAGAATGGAGTGTTCTGTTTTACCAATAAATGATAAAACAGAATGGAGTGTTCTGTTTTACTACTGAATGATAAAACAGAATTGAGTGTTCTGTTTTAACACAAAATGATAAAACAGAATTGAGTATTAATAAACAGTATTATTATTATTATTATTATTATTATTATTATTGTAAATATTATTATTATGTTTATTAAAATTTTTTATTATTAATAATATTTAGATAATTAATATAAAAAAAAATTATTTAATAAACAATTTTTTGTTATTGTTATTTAAATTAGAAAATTGTTATTTTCGGATGGATAGTGGCAATAATTTGCTTCATTTTTTGCACTTGGGGTCATTTGGCAACATTGAGAAATGATTACGTGTACAATGTCGTTTTAGAGACAGTTTTAGCGTCACTGGGACATTTTATTTGGGCCACTGGAGTCGCTTGGATTATTTATGCTTGTCATCATGGCTCGGGAGGTAATTTTTTTATTTTCTATTTTTTTTTAATTTAAAAAAATATTAATTTTTAGTTTTATTAAAAATTAAATTTTTATTTTTATTAAAATTTTTCTAAATTTGATTTTTTTCAAATTTCGATTAAATTAACAATAATTTTTCTACTTTTTTTAAAATTTCAGGTTTAATTAATAAATTATTGTCGCTATCAATTTTTCTACCAATAAGCAAAATTTCCTACAGTCTATATTTATTGCATTATTTATTTCAAAATTTAAAATCAGGCAGTTCAAGATTATCAAGTTATTTCTCTGATTTTGGAATTGTGAGTGTTACCAAGTTTTTATACTATTATTATTATTATTATTATTATTATTATTATTATTATTATTATTTGAATAAATAAATTTTTTTTCAATAAAAAAATTCTTTTAAAATAAATTATAATTTTCTTTTCTAAATAGAAAAAAAAATTATATTATTAAAATAATTTTTTTTTTATTTGCAAAACAAATTAATAAATAAATTTTTTTTCTAAATAAAAAAAATAATTTTTTTTTTTTTTTAATTGAAACAAATGTTTATTTTTTTTATGTTTAATGAGGGTAAAAAATTATTATTGCAAAAAAAAATAATAATTAATAAAAATTTTTTTTCTAAATTTATTTTAAAAAGTATAATAAAGAAAAAAAAATTTCTTTTTTTTTCTCATTCAGTTTCAGTCATTTTTGGGTGATTTGCTTTTCTGTTTGATTTTGTCATTCATTTTTTGTATACTTTTTGAGTCGCCAATTTTAATTTTGGAAAAAATGATTTTTGACAAAGAAACAAAGACAACAGAAACTCAACAACAACAACAACAACAACAACGACAACAACAAATTCCAGAGGTAAAAGTCACCGAATGTCGTGTGTCACTTGAAAAAAATGACAATGGTCAAACAATTATTGATCCAGAAACAAATGAACCAACAACAACTTTGTGATTTTGTAAAAATTATTTTTTCTTTTTTAATAAAAAATAATAAAAAAAAAACGCATTAAAATTTTATTTATTTAAAATATTGAAAAAATACTTTTTTTAAAACGAATTTCCAACAGTTATATTTTTACAGTTTTAATCAAATGGGGTAATTATGACAATTAGATGGGGGCAAAATGGCATTAAGATGGGGTAAAATTGTAAATTGTAAAAATTTTACTTTCTTTTAACGATTTTCTATAATATTTATATTTTTACAGTTTTAATCAAGTGGGGTAATATATGACAATTAGACGGGGGCAATATGGCATTAAGATGGGGTAAAATTGTAAATTGTAAAATTGAAAAAATATTACTTTCTTTTAACGATTTTCTATAATATTTATATTTTTACAGTTTTAATCAAATGGGGTAATTATGACAATTAGATGGGGGCAATATGGCATTAAGATGGGGTAAAATTGTAAATTGTAAAAATTTGTAAAATCATAGAAATATTAATTTTTTAACGATTGTCTATAATATTTATAATTATTTTGGGGTAATATGACATCCATTATGGGTTAAAACGTCATACAATGATGGGGATAAAGTGACACAAATATTACAACTTATTTGGAATTATATGGGGTAAAATGTGCACGAATGGCACTATTTAATTGGAATTTAATGGGGTAATATGTCACCAACTATGGTGTAAAATGTGCACGAGTGGCACAACTTATTTGAAATTTCATGGGGTAATATGACACCTATGATTGGAGGGGGGGGGGTAAAATGATACCATTGTCACAAATTATTTATTATTACAGGGGGTAATATGACACCGACAATAAGGGAAAAATGTCACAACTTATTTGAAATTACATGAGGTAATGTGACATCGGAAATGGGGGTAAAATTGTACAAAATTTTTTCTCAATGTTCAAAAATAAAATCAAAAAAAAAAAAAAAAAAAAAATGTGGGAAAGGAAATTAAATAATTATTAAATTAGAGAATATTTTCTTAAAATTTTTTTTAATTAATTTTTTTTTTTTTAATTTTTTTCTTTTCTTAAAATTGACAGAAAAAAAGTGTAGTCACCAAATTTTTATGGTGAAATATATGTATATATATATATATTCTGTTTTGAAAATGGATTATTATTCATATGTATTTGAGTAGTATTTTTTCTTTTTAATTTTTTTTTTTTTTTTTTTTTTTTTTTTTTTGCACACACAAATTGGACTGAATAATAATATCAATTATTTATTTATTCATGATGTTCACAAACATTCGAAACAACAAACGATTTTTCACACTTTGCATAGTTTTTTTTTTTTTTTTTTTATTTATTCATTAATAATAATTAATTATTATTATTATTATTATTATTATTAAGGTAAATGAGCAAATCTTTTTAATAGCGATATTTTTTTTTCATTTTAATGACTAGTTTTCGAATCTTTATTATTTATTTATTTTTTTTTTTTGATTCGATGTCAAATTTTTTTTTCTTTTTTTTTTAAATGCAATAATTTTTTTTTTTTAACAATATTATTATTTCTCGACAAAAATTGTTTTTTTCTAAAAGGTGATGAAAAAGATTTTTTTATTTTTTTTTTTTTGAAACGTTGAATATGGAATTTTTTTTTTTTTTTAGGAAATAATATTGATTTTAATATTTAATTTTTTGTTAATATTTAATTTTTAATAAATTTTTTTTTTTTATTTAAATATTAAACAAAAAATACAAAGTTTAACTAATTTAAAAAAAAAACAAAAAAAATATATTCCACGAATATTCCAGATAAAAAGATATATATTTTTTATAAATAAACAATGAAATATTCCATGAATTATATCAATGAAAAATTATTCTTAAATATTTTACTAAATATATATATATAAAATATATTCCTAAAAAATATTTAATTAATATTTCATTAATATTTCAGAGATATTCAAGTCAATATTCCGGGAAATATTTTTTGGGAATATTCTAGAAAATATTCTATGAAATATTACACGAATAATATATTAATATTTTTGCAATTATGTTATAAATAATTTATTTTTCATTTATATTAAACCAAATATTCCTTAAATATTCCATTGAATATTTTATGTATATTCCACAAATATTAATCAAAAAAATATTCCATTGAATATTTTGTGAATATTCCACAAATATTAATCAAAAAAATATATCATTGAATATTTTGTAAATACTCCATGAATATTATCAATAAAATATTCCATTAATATTTTGTGAATATTCCATGAATACTATCCAAAAAAATATATTCCATTAATATTTTGTGAATATTCCATGAAATATTTTCAAAAAAAAAAAATATTTCAAGAATATTTCCCATAAATATTCCACAAAAAAAATTCCAAAAAATGTATTTGACGAATATTCCATGAATATTCCATTACTATTATCCCAAACATATTCCATTGAATATTTTGTGAATATTTCCCGAATATTAATTAAAATAATATTTCATTGAATATTTTTTGAATATTCCATGAATATTATCAGAAAAAAAATATTCCATTAATATGTTGTGAATATTCCATGAAATATTTTCCAAAAAAAATATTCCAATAATATTTCCCATAAATATTCCATAAAAAAATTCCCAAAAAAATATATTTGACGAATATTCCATGAATATTCCATTAATATTATCCAAAAATATTCTATTGAATAATTTGTGAATAATTTTTTGAATATTATCAAAAAAATATTCCACTAATATTTTGTGAATATTCCATGAAATATTTTCAAAAAAAAAAAAAATATTCCATGAATATTTCTCATAAATATTTCATAAAAAATTCACAAAAAAATATATTTGACGAATATTACATGAATATTCCATTAATATTATCCAAAACATATTCCATTGAATAATTTGTGAATAATTCTTTAAATTTTATCCAAAAAATATTCCACTAATATTTTGTAAATATTCCATGAAATATTTTCAAAAAAAAAAAAAAATATATTGCATGAATATTTCTCATAAATATTTCATAAAAAAATTCACAAAAAAAATATATTTGACGAATATTACACGAATATTCCACGTTATATATTTTAAATTGAATTTGATTTTTTTTTCCTTTTAGAAAATAACAATTTAGTCGAAAATAGTCGTATACACCTTATTTTAAAATTCGAAATAGTTTAGGCATTGCTTATAGTAATAGTAGGAAATAATAATAATGATAATAATAATAATAAGAATAATAATAAAAATAATAGAATAATTTAAAAAAAAAATTATATTAAAAAAAAAGAATAATATTTCACGTGTATTATTATTTTTGATATTTTTCATTAATAATTAATTATTATATATTTTTTTTATTTTTTTGCTATTATTAATTATTATTTATTTATTATAATAATTAATTATAATTGATTTCTAATTAATTTATAATTAATGAATAAATAAATTAAATTAATTAAAATTAAATATATTAATTAATTATGTAAATAAAATAATATAATATTAGAATATTAAAAAAAAATTATTATCATTTTTTTATTATTATTATTATTATTATCATTTTATTAATATTATTAAAGATTAAACAATATAATATTAAGCTCGGAGAAAAATGGCATAACGACGAAAGATCATTCCGAAAATAATGTATGTATACAATATTTCTATTATTTATAATAAATCTATTTATATTTATATATGTATATATATTTATATTTTATTTACAAAAATCGTTCGGGGTCGTTAAAAAATCACGGGAAGAAAAGTATTTTTTTTTTAATTATATTTTTAATTATAATATTTATGTATATATTTATAAATGTATAGAACAATTAATTTTTGGAAGCTGTACAATAATAATAATAATCATTTCAGAATATTTAACTCATCATGTCATTTATACTTTCAGCGTTTTTTTTTTTTTTTTTATTTTATTTTTTTTTTTTTTAATGTTATCACGCTTTGTCTCATACATTTTTTTTTGCGAATTTTAATGTTGGATGGCAAATTGTAATTTTCTTTTTTTTCATTCCAATAACAAAATAATAATTATACAATAATTGGCACTAGTCACATTTTAATTATTTATTTTTTTCTTCTTCTTCTTCTTTTTCATCACCAACAAAAATTCGACTTTATTACCACAAATAAAACATGAAATATTCCATTCATGTACAAGGAATATTTAGGGAATATTTCAAAAATATTTTTTTTCAATTAGAATATATGGAATATTCGAATAGATATAATTTTGGAATATTTGGATGCAATATTCCCGGAATATTTTAAAGAAATATTTCCAAAATATTACTGCAATATTTTAGGAATATTTGGATGAAATAATCCCGGAATATTTTAAAGAAATATTTCCAAAATATTATTGGAATATTTCCATAATATTACTGGAATATTTCCATAATATTACTGGGATATTTCCAAAATATTACTAGAATATTTCCAAAATATTACTGGAATATTTTATGAATATTTGGATGAAATATTCCCGGAATATTTTAATTAAATATTTACAAAATATTACTGGAATATTTCCATATTATTACTGGAATATTCCCAAAATATTACTGGAATATTTAAGGAATATTTGGATGAAATATTCCCGGAATATTTTAAAGAATTATTTCCAAAATATTACTGGAATATTTTAGGAATATTTGGATGAAAAATTTCCAAAATATTACTGGAATATTTTTAAGAATATTTAAATGAAATATTCCCGGAATATTTTAAATAAATATTTCCAAAATATTATTGCAATATTTCCAAAATATTACTGGAATATTTTAGGAATATTTGGATGAAATATTCCCGGAATATTTTAAAGAAATATTTCCAAAATATTATTGGAATATTTTTGGCATATTTAGATGAAATATTCCCGGAATAATTGAGGAATATTTAATGGAAATATTCCCGGAATATTTATAAAATATTACTCGAATATTCAGAAATATTTTAAATGAAATATTTCCGAATAATTTTAGGAATATTTAATTAAAATATTCCTGGAATATTCGAAATTGTTCTTAGACACATATTTTTGGAATATTTCTATTTGGAAATATTCCCTAAAATATTTGGAATATTTGTTTGAAATATTCTTGAAATAATTACAAGGAATATTCGAAATTATTCTTAAGACATATTTTTGAAATATTTCTGGGAATATTAATGCAGAAAAATTTGGAAATATATTTTTTTTCTGTAATATTAACACTATAAAATTGAAAATATTTACTGAAATATTTTGAAATAATCCATAGTAATGTCAATGGAATATTCCTTGTTAAACAGATTTTTTTTTTTTTTTTTTGTTGTTTTCCGATGAAAGATTTATTTATTTATTTAACTTTTTTTTCTTGTTTAATATACAGGAAGACAATAGAAACAAAGAAATTGAAAGTTAAAGAGATAAAGAGTGTGAGATAGAAGAAAGAGTGTTAAATGATGAGATTCCTATAGAATTTTTTTTTATTATTATTTTTAAAGCCAAGCGAAATTTTTTTTTTTTTTTTTTTTTTTTTTTTGTCTTAAAGTGTAGAAACAATTTTTTTTCTTCTTTTTGAATTGAAATATTTATTTCTATAAGTGCAAAGTGGTTTTATTTTTTTTTCTCTAAATTTTTGTTTATAATATTTATTTTCTCAATAAATCTAGCTCATTATAATATTTGAGTGTATTTATTAATTTTTTTTTTTGTAATGTGAAAAAAGTCTAAATCTCAAAAAGTTTTTTAAAAGCCATTCTTTTTAAAGAGATATAATATTTAAATATAGTTAACTAGATTGAGAGGCGAGTTTTTATATTTATTTAAAAAAAAGAAAGTTTCAAAATTGTCGATATGATTTTTTTTTTACAATATTCTACGAATTTGATTTTATAGTGATAAATAATTAGTTTCATCTAGTGACGGAATATTTTATCGTTAAAATCATTTAATTTAGATATTAATAAAATCGATATATGTACATATCGATATTTTACAATAAATAATAAAATTGATATTCTTAATAATTTTATAATTAATACAATATTTTCATTATTTTCAATATTTTACAAATTCTGAATCGATATATCGATAATAATCAAAATACTCGATACACAAAGTAATAGAAATATCGATATATTGAAATAATCGATACACGAAATATTGATATATCGAAATATTGATATATCGAAATAATCGATATATTGAAATAATCGATATATCGAATTAATTAATCGATAATCGAAATAGTCGATACGCTAAATAATCGATAGTCAAAATAGTCAATAAGTTAAATATTCAATAATCGAAATAACTAATATATCGAAATAATCGAATATCGAAGTAATTTATATATCGATAATTAAAATAATCGATGATGGAAGTAATCGATAATCAAAATAACCAATATATCGAAATAATTGATATATTGATAATCGAAATAATCGATGCTAAAAGTAATCGATAATCGAAATAAACAATGTATCGAAATAGTCGATGGTCGAAGTAATTTATATATCGATAATCGAAATAATAAATGGTCGAAGTAATTTATATATTGATAATTGAAATGACCAATATATCGAAATAATCGATAATTAATCGAAATAACTAATATATCGAAATAATCGATACTCGAAGTAATCGATAATCGAAATAGTCGATACGCTAAATAATTGATAATCGAAATAACCAATCGTTGATCGAAGTAATCGATATATCGAAATAATCGATATATCGAATTAATCGAAATTATCGATATATTTATCGATTTTTAAAAATTTTCAAAAAAATTGAAATGTTTTGTAAATTGAAAAAAGTGAATAAATCGTCAGTTGAAAATATCAATGTTCAAACGATGTTATAATTATTTAAAAATCGAGATATCGATTTTCGATTGTTTTTGAATATTCCATCACTAGAATCGTTGAAAAATATTTACATGAAAAATTCTTTTCGCTACAATTATTATAGGTGAGAAAATGCGTATTCATTTATATTTTTTTTTTTTTTGCCTTTTTTCGGACGGATAGAGAAATTTTTTTTTTGGAATTTGTGAAAAGCGTGTATTATTTATTAGAGTTTGCAAAGATTTTGTTTTTAAAATGTTTTTTTTTTTTTTTGCAATATTTTTTAGGCTTCTAAATTTTATTAAATATATTTTCTATAAAGAAAAATTTCTTTTTTTTTATCTCTTATATTTTTGTTCCGCGTACCTATACAGATTTTTTTTGTTCTTTTTTTTATACATATATATATATATATATACTTAGTCATTATGAAACAAAACAAAAAAAAAAAAAAAAAAAACATTAATATTAACAAACAGAGAAAAATAGAAAAAGAGACAAAAATTCTTTTTCTTATAAAAGAGTAAAAAAAATTAACAGCATCATAGTTAATTTATATAAGTTATGAAAATTAATTATTATAATTTGAAAAATTTTTTTTTTCTTCTAAATTTTTTACAAAAAAAAATTTTTTTTAATTACTTTTCGATGCCAAAAAGAAATTTAAAAATTAATTTCCTGCAAGGCGATCGATTATTATTATTGTTATTATTACTATTATCGATCGATTATCACTGTCGATCAATTTTTTTTTAAAAAACTTTTTACCATTTTTTTTGTCAATCATTTGCGTCGATCATTTTTTTCCGTCCCCTCAAAACTATTTTTCAAAAAAAAAAAAAGAAAAAAAATTAATTAATTAATTCAAGAATTTACAATCCATCTTTGATTTTTGACCAAAAATTGAGAAATTTACATTTAAAAAAAAAAAAAAATATTTGGTTTCCTTTTTTTAATTTTGGTTTCCTTTTTTTAATTTTGGTTTCCTTTTTTTAATTTTGGTTAATTGAAAATTTAAATTTTTGAAAAGTTTAAAAAAATTGAATCTAAAAGCAAAAAAAAGCAAAAAAAAAAAAATCAAAACCAAATAATTTAATAAAATAAATAAATAAATTTTAAATAGAAGAAAATATATAAATTTTTGAACATATTAAGGATTGTAAATTCCATTATCGTAATAAGTACAAAGGAAGCATTTTTTTCAAAATTTTTAATTTTTTTTTTTGGTTAAAACATGTAAACTTATCTATGATTCGAGGGAACGGAATCTTTTTCTTTTGTTTCTTTTTTTGGACTAGGACTTGGACTATGTGAATCGCTGCTTCGCGATCGTGATCTCGAGCTAGAACTCGAACTTGAGCTTGAACGTCTTTCAATGTGTTTTTCAATTAAGTGCTTTCTATCCCAAAGGGGGCCGCGAATTATTTTTAATGTTGTCTCCAGCTCGTAGGCCTCGTCTTTAAGTTGATTGTAGCGCACTAAATCGAAACCAACTTTTTTCGCCTTCTTGTGAAATCCAATGAGCAGTTGACGATGTAACGCTACCGGTAACATGTATTCCTTAAAAAAGAAAATCAGAATCAGGTATCTCAAGTCTCAACGGTCTCAATAGTCTCATGTCTGAATAGCTTCAAGTCTCAATAGTCTCAAGTCTCAATAATCTCATGTCTCAATAGTCTCAAGTCTCAATAGTCTCATGTCTCAATAGTCTCATGTCTCAATAGTCTCAAGTCTCAATAGTCTCAAGTCTCAATAGTCTCAAGTCTCAATAGTCTCAAGTCTCAATAGTCTCAAGTCTCAATAGTCTCAAGTCTCAATAGTCTCAAGTCTCAATAGTCTCAAGTCTCAATAGTCTCAAGTCTCAATAGTCTCAAGTCTCAATAGTCTCAAGTCTCAATAGTCTCAAGTCTCAATAGTCTCAAGTCTCAATAGTCTCAAGTCTCAATAGTCTCAAGTCTCAATAGTCTCAAGTCTCAATAGTCTCAAGTCTCAATAGTCTCAAGTCTCAATAGTCTCAAGTCTCAATAGTCTCAAGTCTCAATAGTCTCAAGTCTCAATAGTCTCAAGTCTCAATAGTCTCAAGTCTCAATAGTCTCAAGTCTCAATAGTCTCAAGTCTCAATAGTCTCAAGTCTCAATAGTCTCAAGTCTCAATAATCTCAAGTCTCAATAGTCTCAAGTCTCAATAGTCTCAAGTCTCAATAGTCTCAAGTCTCAAATCAAAAGACTATTGAGACTCGAGGCAGTTCCAATAGTTTTAAGTATCAATAGTCTCAGATCTCAACAGTCTCAATGGTCTTACACAAAATTTTTTTATAGATAATAAATTATCTACTATTTATTATTTTATTTATTATAATTTCTATAAAAAATTTTTATTAAAAATATTAATTTTTATAGAATTTATTTATATTATATATATAAAAAAATTTTTTTTAATATTAAAAAATTTTCTTATTCTCTAGAAAGGTGTGTGTTTTGAGAAGAAATGAAATTGATAAACTTACTTGTCTTGTTAGGAGAAAATAAACGTACCAAACTATCGCAGTTCCGTACGTGACAAAATATGTAACAGGCTCCATAATATCCCATGAGTATTCCCACCATGTTAGTCGTGCCAAAATTCCAAATTGCATCGACATTAATATTAAACCGGCCCAGGCTGATAAATTTGCCCTTTTCGCCGCAGCCATTTCAATTTCTAATTTTTGCTTTACAAAAACAAAAAAAAAATTATCAACATTAATAACAAAATAAATAAATTTTGATTTTTGTTTTACTAATAACGTTGATTTTTTGTGATTTTTAAATAGACAATATTGTTGTTAATTTTGTTTTTATATATTGTTGTTATTATTTTATTGTTATTTTTGTTATTGTTGTTGTTTTTATTGTTGTAATTTTGTTATTGATGTTATTTTTGTGGTTTATATTATTGTTATTTTTATTGTTGTTTTTATTATTAGTATTTTTGTTATTGTTTTTATTGTTGTCATTTTGTTATTATTGTTATTGTTGTTTTTATTGTTGTCATTTTCTTATTGTTTTATATTTTTGTTGTTGTTTTTATTGTTGTATTTTTGTTATTGTTGTAATTTTTGTCATAGTTGTTATTTTTGTTATTGCTGTTGTTTTTATTGTTGTAATTTTGTTATTGTTATTGCAGTTTTTATTGTAATTTTTTTATTGTTGTTATTTATGTTAGTGTTATTTTTATTGTTTTTATTATTGTTATTTTTGTTATTGTTTTTATTGTTGCAATTTTGTTATTATTGTTATTGTTGTTTTTATTGTTGTCATTTTCTTATTGTTTTATATTTTTGTTGTTGTTTTTATTGTTGTATTTTTGTTATTGTTGTAATTTTTGTCATAGTTGTTATTTTTGTTATTGCTGTTGTTTTTATTGTTGTAATTTTGTTATTGTTATTGCAGTTTTTATTGTAATTTTTTTATTGTTGTTATTTATGTTAGTGTTATTTTTATTGTTTTTATTATTGTTATTTTTGTTATTGTTTTTATTGTTGCAATTTTGTTATTATTGTTATTGTTGTTTTTATTGTTGTAATACTTTTATTGTTTTATATTTTTGTTATTGTTGTTTTTTTTGTTGTTATTTTTGTTATAGTTCTTGTTTTTATTGTTTATATTATTGTTATTGTTATTATTATTGTTGTTACTTTTGTTCCTGTTTTTATTTTTGTGATTCTGTTATTGTTGTTGTTTTTATAGTTTTAATTTTGTTATTGTTGATTTTATTGATGTAATTTTTTATTGTTGTTATTTTTGTTATTGTTGTTGTTTTTATTGTTGTAATTTTGTTATTGTTGTTTTTTATTGTTTTATATTTTTCTTATTGTTTTATATTTTTGTTGTTGTTTTTATTGTTGTATTTTTGTTATTGTTGCAATTTTTTTATTGTTGTTATTTTTGTTATTGCTGTTGTTTTTATTGTTGTAATTTTGTTATTTTTGTTTTTTTGTTTTTATTATCATTGTTATTGTTATTGTTTTTATTGTTGTTATTTTTGTTATTATTGTTGTTTTTATTGTTGTAATTTGGTATTGTTATTGTTGTTTTTATTGTTGTAATTTTTTTATTGTTGTTATTTTTGTTGTTTATATTATTGTTATTGTTTTTGTTTTTATTATTAATATTTTAATTTTGTTTTTATTGTATTTGTTGTAATTTTGTTATTGTTGTTTTTTTTTATAATCATTGTTATTGTTATTTTTTTTATTGTTGTTACTTTTGTTTTTATTATTATTGTTGTTGTTTTTATTGTTGTTATTTTTGTTTTTATTATTATTGTTGTTGTTTTTATTGTTGTTATTTTTGTTTTTATTATTTTAATTTTGTTATTATTATTGTTATTGTCTCACCTGTTCTAAAGGGTCCAATTCTAAATTAACAATTTCCAATTGTTCTAAAACTATTTTTTCCAAGTCCGCTTGATGCTCTCTAACATTAAGTGCATCATACATTGTTATCATTGTCTGAATATCAGATAATTGTTGTATTTTCTCCTAAAAAAAAATTTTTTTTTTTGTAAGAAAATTTGTTAAAATATAATAATATAAAAATATATACACATATATATATATATATATATATATATATATATATATAGGGAAAAAAAGTTACTTGCCATTGGTTTAAATTGATTAATTGGTGGTGTGACTGTGTAAACATTGTCATTAATAATTAATGTAAAATCCTCCTCTAATAGAGTCTCGATTGTATTACTCAAACCTATTCTTGTACCGTCTGTAAGAAATAGAAAAAAAAATTTTTTTTTTCCATTTTCATATAATTGAAATATATTTTTTAATTTAAATTTTTTAAAAAAATTTTATTTAATTAATAAACAATTTAATTAACAATAAATATATTAGTAAATAAATTAATATTAAATAATTAATTTGTCTGACAAATATGTTAATTATATAGAATAAAATTGAAAAAAAGATAAATTACCATTAGATTAATTAAATTAGATAAATTAATTAAGATAAATTAAATAATTTTTTATAAAAAATTTTATTTGTTTTCTCACCAAGGGTGGTAATTGTTGCTCTATCAATTCCTCGATCCTCGCATTTTAACATTTCGAGAAAATCGCCAACAGTATGTGTAATTGGTTTAAGGGTGAATAGACAACTTTCTCTTCTTGACGGTAATGGTACTTTAATTCTTGGAAGACCTCTATGATATTCGACTAGAACCTCGGCTGAAAAATGAAAAAAAATTTTTTTTTTTATTTATTCATTCCATAAAAAAGAATAAATAAAGAATTTTCAAAAAAAAATAAATAATGAGAATTCTTCATTACCGACCGCTGATAAAGAAGAATTCTTCATTACCGACTGCTGATAAAGAAGAAATCTTAATTACCAACAGTCGGTAAAATAGAAATTTAAATTATCTACTCAAATTTTGAAAAAATAAAATCATTTTCACTTAAAACTTATTATTTAAGGTTTTTGAGGTCGCTAATTACGAATTTGAAGTTATTTTCAAAATTCAAAATGGCGGATCCAAAATGGCGATAAAAAAATTTTTTAAACTAATTATATTTGCTTGAAACTTGTTACCTGGGGGGTTTTTCGGCTCGCTGATTACGAATTTGAAGTTATTTTCAAAATTCAAAATGGCGGATCCAAAATGGCGACAAAAAAAAATGTTAAAACTAATTAGATTTGCTTGAAACTTGTTACCTGGGGGGTTTTTCGGCTCGCTGATTACGAATTTAAAGTTATTTTCAAAATTCAAAATGGCGGGTCTAATATGGCGGAATTTTTTTTTTGAAAATTTATCCAATTTACTGAAAACATGTTCCCTGGGGGGTTTTTGGGGTCGCTGATTACGAATCTGGCATTAGATTTACAAAATTCATAATAGCGAATAAAATATTGTTAAATTTTTTTCTCTAATTCACTGTGTTTAGAAAAAATTTGTCTTTTAAAAAAAGAGAATATTAATAAAATCAATTAAAACATCATTAAAATGAAAAATGGACAATTTGTAGGCATATATATTTGTTTAAATAATTTTATATTATAACTTTTCTTCTATGATTAATTATTTTTCGTGAGAATTATTATTATTATTTTTTTTTTTTTTTTTTTTTATTTTATTTTGATATATCGTCTTGATGCAAAATAAAACAATGAAATGTTGTTATGATGTTTTACCAAGAAAAATTCTCGCGTGATAATCATAGACGCACAAACTATCGAGAGCTAGGCCGCATAACCTGGTTAAGAGTTTGTTGATATGAAGGAAAAGGTATTAGAGTGTGGCAACATCAGCGAAAATGAGTCGAATGGGACAGTAAGCAGGACGGAACCAAACACGATAATATAATTTCGACTATATATATATATATATATATATACAATGTGTGATAATGATAATATATAGTAACACCAAAATATGTCTCATATAATTAATTTATTGATAATAATTGAAAATTATTTTTTCCTTTAAAAAAAAATTAATTTTTTATATAAAATAAAAATAAAAAAAAAATAAATTCATTATAAAATAATTAAAATGAATTGAAAATTAAATTAAAAATTAAATAAGTACCAAAATTAAATTCATATTTTTTTTTTCAAAATTATTATTTAAATTTTTTTTCATTCTTCCTTTATTGAATTAAAAAAATAAAAAAAAAATAATATATTAAAATAGAAAAAAAATTAGAAAAAAAAATGTTTTTAAAATCTTTTTTATTAATAAAATAAAAAAAAATTTTTTTAAGAGAATTTTCTAATATAGAATAGAAATAAATTTGAATAATTTTTTTTTTTTTTTTTTTTTTTTTTTTTTTTTTTAATAAAAGTTGTATAATAAAATTTTTGTCATTTTTATAATTTTAAATATAAGCGGACAATTATTGCATAATGATCGGATGTAAAATAACGGAAGGATTTATGGTTTAGTGGGAATCAAGCAAATAGCAGCTCATTTCTTGCGCAATGGGCCCAAGAATGTGATACAAAAATATATATATATACATATATATACTATTCGTATAGCATGCAAATTTTATTTTGTTCTGGTTGAATAAATTAGATTGAAAAATCGTTAAAAAAATTTTTTTTTTTTTAAACGTAAACAAAAATAATTTTGTTGGATGCAATTTTTTTTTGTACACGAAAAAATAATGAAATGGTAAATTTTTTTTAATTACCATTTTACCCCTTATTGTTCAGTTACATGTTCACTTTCACCCCGTACACAGGTGTATTACCATACAATAAAACAAAGAGAATAAAATAAAAGATAAATTTTTTTAAAATTACCATTTTACCCCATATGTTCAGTTTTACCCCTTTACATGTTCATTTTTACCCCGTGCACACTGTTTTAGCTAACAATAAAATAAAGAAAATAAAATTTAATAAAAGGTAATTTCTTGAAAATTACTATTTTACCCCCTATGTTCAGTTTTACCCCGCATATGGTGCTTTACCTCAAAATTTACTAAAGAAAAAATAAAATAATGAAATAGTTAAAATTTTTTAAAAATTACCTTCCCCCCCCCCAGTTGAATGTTCATTTTTACCCCATATATATGGCATTTAACCCCAAAAATTGTAATAAAGAGAATAAAATAATGAAAGTTAATAATTTTTTAAATTTACTATTTTACCCCGTTTGTTTAGTTTTACTCAGTTCACTTTTACCCCGTATACGATGATATACCCCACAAATACAATAAAGAGGAATATAATAAATAAAAACGTAGATAAAAATTTTTATTACCACATTACCCCGTTTCTTTTGTATTACCTTGTTGAATATTCACTATTACCCCATATATGATGATTAAGCACAAAATTTTAATAAAGAAAATAAAATAATGATTAATAATGAAATTTACTATTTTACCCCGTTTATTTAATTTCACTCTGTTAAATGTGTTCACTTTTACCCCGTATATGATGATTTATCACATAATGTAATAAAGAGAATAAAACAACGAATGGTAATTTTTTTTTTAAATTACCATTTTGCCCCTTATATTTGTGATTTTACCCCCTAAAATATAAAAGAAAAAATAGGAAATTTCTAAAAATTACCATTTTACCCCGTTTACTGACATTTACCCCTATTTAATAATAATTTTGTCCTAAAATATAATAATATAATATAATTAATAATAAAAAAATATAATAATAAATAAAATAATTATTATTTTACCCCGTATGTTCAGTTTTACCCCGTATATAGTGATTTACAATAAATTATTTTTTTTTTCTAGAAAATTTAAATAAATTACTGGTACTATTGATAAATTATTATTATTATTATTATTATTAGTATATCACAATATACGGGGTAAAAGTGAACAATGTGATGGGGTAATATAAATATTTTAAAAAAAAGAGGCTTTATTTTGACCAATACTGCATTTTTCATTGTATGGAAGTGGCAAAATGAATTATAATTTTCTCTATATACACTATAAACACACATTCTCCACTAACACCTGCTACTTGTGAACCTTCTCGTGAAAACTTTTCACAGATTCATCAGTATGACGTGAGATCTTGTTCAATTAATAAGTTGCGCACATACTACTATTTTCAAAAAAAAAAAAAAAAAAAAAAAAAAAGAATAATCGCGTTATTTAAAATTGTTTCCATTTTTTTTTCATATCGAAAAAAATGTTTACGTATTTTCGGGAGTGATTTTTGTTTTTATTTTATTGACATGTTCCGGTAACAAGTGAAAAGGGATTTTTTCCCCTCACTATAGGTGTGTATATATTTTTTTAAAATATTAAAAAAAAAATTTTTAAACAATTTTTTTTTTTATTAAATAATAATAATATATCAATAACAATAATATTATTTTAATAATATAAAATAATAAATAAATAATAATAGTATACTAATAATAATAATAATAATAATAATAATAATAATAATAGTAATAATAATGAATTTTGAAAATTTGTGTCAAATGTGAGGGTAATTTAAAAAAAAAATTATTATTAATATTAGTAAAAAAAATGTACTTTTTTGTAAATTATAAATAAGATTTAAATAAATAATTAAAAGATTGAATATTTTATAAAAAATTAAATAATAATAATAGTAACAATAAAAATATTAGTAATAAAAAAATAATCATAATATAATAATATAAATACAGATTTAATTATTGTTGTTTAAAAATATAATAATTTTCAAAAAACAATTTGAATTTGAAAATAATAAATAATATGAAAATTAAAATAATTAAAATAGTAATACATAATAATAATAATAACATTAGGTACATTATTTACAATAATAAAAATAATAGTATTAGAAAAAAAAAATAGTTAAAAAAAAAGATTCATATTTTGTTTTCATTTAAAACGTTGGGTCAAAACCAAATGGTTAAGACCCTTTCTGGAAAAAGTTAACGTAGGAATTACTTTAGTTCTTTCAAACATAAGTGAACAGTGCTACGACACGAGTTTATATAGTCTTGAGATCGAATATATACTAGTGAGAGAATTTTAATTGGTCACGCACCTAACGTCATTTTGGAGAATTAATATGTTATACATTATCGATGCCAATCTACATTATCGACGAACGATATTAGTATTTTAAAAAAATATTTATCTGTTGTAGAAAATCTTATCCTACTTTCATAACACAAATTTTTAAATATATTTTTTTCTATATTTTTAACGAATAATAATAATAATAATAATAATAATAATAATAATAATAATAATAATAATAATAATAAAAATTATTCTTATTATTATAATAATAATTTATAATAAAATTAATATAATTATTATTATAATTATAGTAATATTTATATAAATTAATTAAATTAAATTAATTATATAACAATAATAATAATAAAAATTATTATTATTATTATTATTATTATTATATAATATTATATAATGTTAAATATTACAATATAATTTATAATAATATATAGAATATAATTATTGTTTATTATATTGTAAAAGACATTTAAAAATTAATTAATATTACTATTTAAATTAATATTTATGTAAATAAAAAATAATGGAATCGAACCATATTAATTATAATAATTAATAAAAAAAAATAAACTACTAACATTATTGATGATATTTAGTATTATAAACGTATTATATATTCTTTAGTATTATATACTATATTTTTTATAATTTATTATTTTTGTAATTATATTGTTCGAGTGAAGTGGCAAATATATATAACTTGAAATATTCAACTTGTTTATGAGTATAAAAAGAATGTCGCCACCATGCAGCAAGTAAATGAACTACTACGTAGTTTTCTACTTTATTATATGAAGATATAAAAAAAATGGTTAAAAAAAAATTGTTTTCATAAAAATTTTTGAAATGATTTTTTTTTTTACTTATTTTTTATACTTAAATTATTATTATTGTTATTTATTTTTTTTTTTTTTGCGTTTAATTTCAGATCGTATTATCGATCATGGGTGGTGCGCAAAGTAGTGGAACTCACAGTTTAGGCGACGCATTATGGGTTCACGAACGACAACGACAAAAATGTCATCGGTGAGTTTTTCTAATTAATTTTCTCTCGCATTTTTTACCCCCCCCCTCCCACCGACCCCCTCTCTCTTTTTTTCTTTGCCTCTCTCTATCTCTCGTATATTAATTAAATAGAAAAATAATTTTTAAAAACAGTGTCAAAAATAAAAATTTCCAAATAAAAAAAATTAAATAACAAAATTTTTTTTTTGGAAAATTAAATTTTTTTAAATTTTTCAAAAATTGAATTTTAATTTTTTAAATCTATTTAAAATAAAAACTAAACTAAAATTATTTAATTATAATTGAAATAAAAATTAATTAACTAATTTGTTAATTAAATTTAAAAAAAAAATTTTTTTTGAATTTTAATTTATTGAAATAAAAAATAATTAACTAATTTGTTAATTAGATTTAAAAATTTTTTTTTTTTTTGAATTTTAATTTAAAAAAAAAAAAAAATTGTGAAATAAATTTTTTTTTTAAATCGCCACACGACCCGATTTGTAAATGAAGTTAATTTCAAATAGGAAAACTGATTCCTTGTGAGGTAATAATAATAATAATATATTTAATACTTTCGTATAGATACGCTTATTAACGCGGTCTTGGTCTAATTGCAATATTGTTCAATTTGGACTTCATTGTATATATCCGTTTGTTTTAATTCGCGTGTTGCGTTTCAATCAAGTAATATATTGTGTTCGTCAACCTACTTAAAAAAAAATTTTAACCCCCCCCCCCCTCTTCCTCTAAATTATAGCTTTTTGATAAATTAAAAAAAAAATATTTTTATCCTTTTAACTATTTTATTTTATTATTGTATTATTTTATTACTATTTTTTATTTTATATTCCCCCCTTAAATTTTGAATTTTTGGTCCCCCTTTAAAAAAATATTTTTCTAAAATTTTTATTTTCTAAAATTTTTTTTTTAGCCCCCCTATAATTGTTATTTTACCTTTCCCCCTGTTTTGATTAAATAACTTTTAGCCCCCCTCAAAAAAATTTTTTTTTTTTAAAATTATTTTTTAGCCCCCCTAAAATTATTATTTAATCTTCATTAGCCTCTCCCTCTTCTAAATAGGTGTTGATTTTTTAAACCCCCCTACAAATGTCATTTTAGCTTCTCCCCCCAGTTTATATTAAATAATTTAATTTTTTATCCCCCCTCAAAAAAAAAAAAAATTATTCAACTTTGCCCCCTCTATTAAATATTTTTTGAATTTTTTAGCCCCCATACGAAGAAAATATTTCTGTGAAATTTTTTTTGTTTAAAAATATTTTTTTACACCCCCCCCCCTACAATTATTATTTCATATATTTAAACTTCCGTAACCCCTACTAAATAATTTTTAATTTTTGAACTCCCTTAAAAAATTATTTACATAAATTTTTTTTTTTGGTTTTATTAATTATTTTTTAAGCCCCTCGCCTCCCCTTAAATTATTATATTATATTTTTCAACCTCGGTCCCCTAATTATTAATTTTTAAACCACATAAAAAAATATTTAAATGCAATTTTTTTTTTGGTTTTAAAAATTATTTTTTGTGCCCCCCCCCCAAATTATTGTTTCATTTTCTTTCCCCCTCCACCTACCAAATAAATTTATTTTTTAAACCCTCCATTGAAAAAAATATTCATAATATTTTTTTATTTTAACAATTATTTTTAAGCCCCCTCCCAAAAAAAAATTAGTTATTAATTCCCTCTACCCTCATTTTTATATATTTAAATTATTTTTTATTAGAATATTAATAATTTTTAATTTAATTATTAAATTATTCTTAATTTTCCTTTTTAGCGATATGATTTTAATTGTCATATTTTAAATTGAACAAACATAGATTATTTATTATAATTTTTTTTTTATAATTAATGAGTTTCCGCCTTTTCTCTTTCCTCTTTAAATTTTCTCTGACGAACAAGTTTATAAATGGATTTATTCTGAGGTGTGAGAAAATGTTTTCAGATTATTTATACCTTCCTCGATTGTTATTCTAATTTATAAGAATAAATCTTACAAAATATTTCACAAAAATTTGTGTTTTTTTCTTGTTTTTTTTTTGCACGGAAAATATATGAAAAAAAAATTTTTCAAATTTCACAGGAAAACAAAATTTTTTTTTTTAATTTTTTACTTTTTTTGGTGCAAACCAAATTTTTGGTAAAATCAAATTTCTGGTAAATGCAAAATATTTGGTTTTATAATACTGGTACAAACAAAATTCTGGTACAACCAAAATTCTGGTACGGCAAAAATTCTAATAATACCAGAATTCTGGTACAATCCAAATTCTGGTATAGTTAAAATTCTGGTGCTACCAGAATTATAGTACAATAAAAATTCTGTTGCAACCAAAATTGTGGTACAGGAAAAATTCTAATACTACCAGAATTCTGGTCCAATCAAAAATTTTGTCTAGTTAAAATTCTGGTGCCAGAATTATAATACAATAAAAATTCTGGTACAACAAAAATTCTGGTACAACAAAAATTTTAATGATACCTGAATTCTGGTACAAACCAAATTAATGTACTTTTTAATTTATGGTACTACTAGATTTATGGTAAAATAAAAATTCTGGTACAACAAAAATTGTGAAACAGGAAAAGTTCTAATAGTACCAGAATTCTGGCACAATCAAAAATATGGTATAGTTAAAATTCTGGTGCTACCAGAATTATATTACAATAAAAATTCTGGTGCAACGAAAATTCTGGTACAAAAAAAATTTTAATGATACCTAAATTCTGGTACAAACCAAATTAATGTACTTTTTAATTTCTGGCACTACCAGATTTATAGTACAATAAAAATTCTGGTACAACAAAAATTGTGGTAAAGGAAAAATTCTGATGGTACCAGAATTATAGGACAATCAAAAATATGGTATAGTTAAAATTCTGGTGCTACCAGAATTATATTACAATAAAAATTCTGGTACAACGAAAATTCTGGTACAAAAAAATTTTAATGATACCTAAATTCTGGTACAAACCAAATTAATGTACTTTTTTATTTCTGGTACTACCAGATTTATAGTACAATAAAAATTCTGGTACAACAAAAATTGTGGTAAAAGAAAAATTCTGATGGTACCAGAATTATAGTACAATAAAAATTCTGATACAACCAAAATTGTGGTACAGGAAATATTCTAATAGTACCAGAATTCTGAAATAATCAGAATACTGGTATAGTTAAAATTCTGGTGCTACTAGAATTTTATTACAATGAAAATTCTGGTAAAACCAAAAATGTAGTACAGTAAAAATTTTAATTGTACCTGATTTCTGGTACAAACCAAATTAATGTACTTTTTAATTTCTGGTACTACCAGATCTATAGTACAATAAAAATTCTGGTACAACAAAAATTGTGGTATATGAAAAATTTTGATGGTACCAGAATTCTGGTACAATCCAAATTCTGGTATCGTTAAAATTCTCGTGCTACCAGAATTATAGTACAATAAAAATTCTGATACAACCAAAATTGTGGTACAGGAAAAATTCTAATAGTACCAGAATTCTGATACAATCAAAATTCTTGTATAGTTAAAATTCTGATGCTACTAGAATTATATTACAATGAAAATTCTGTTAAAGCCAAAATTGAGTTACAGAAAAAATTTTAATTGTACCAGAATTCTGGCATAATACAAATTATTTGGTAGAATTAAAATTCAGGTGTAGAAAAAATTTAATTATACCAAAAAAATCATTGCAGTACCAAATTTGGTTCAAATGTACCAGAAATTTATTCTAAGGAAAAATTTCGTTGTATCAAAAAATTTTATAATACCAAAAATTTTAATGTTTTACCATTTTTATTGTACTAAAAATTTGAATGTACCAGAAATATTTTTGTGTCATAATTTTTTTTTTCTAAAATCAAAATTTTGTACCAAATTTGTATATTTTTTTTTAAAAAAATTTTTTTAATATCAACAAATTTTTTAATACTGTCAAATTTTTTCAGTCACTGTGAAAATCTGGTACAATATTAATTTTTGATATGAGGAATAATTAATTTTTCTTTTAAGATTTGAAAAAAATGATTTTGCCTTGTAAAAGAAAAATAATAAAATTCATTCAGCAAAAAGGAAATTCTTTTTTTTTGATTTATGATAAAACTTAGAGATGGAAACAATTGGAAAAGCAAATAATCCTCGGGAAAACTTTGTCGAGTTGATGTTAAACTTTCGCCTAGGGTTCTTGGGTGAAAGCGTATATACATATATAAAAAAAAAAATCTCTGAACACTCTCGGCCACATTCAATGTGTAAATTGGAATTTAGGCATTTTAAACATATAGTTGATTGCTTTATCAACAAAGAATATAATTAATTACAATTTTAAAAATATATTTCCTCAAAGTAAATTTGTACTTGAAGATAAAAAAAATTGCAATTAAAAATTAAATTAAAAGCAAATATTTGTAAAAAAAAAAATTCTGGTACAGAAAAAAATGATTGAAAAACATAATAATCAATGTCCAATGTTTCGTGATACAAAATTTGCAATATTATTTTTAAAAAGAAAATAGGAAAAAAAAAATTCTAAACACAAATTTTTGATATTTTTTTGGTTCTACCAGATTATTTTTTGATACCAAATTGGTACCAAATGTGTTGTAGAAATTAATTAATTATATCAAAAAAAATCTGGTACTTATAAATAAACCAGAAACAAAAAATTAATCTGGCACAAAAAAAAATTTGGTACAGAAAAATCTGGTACAATTATGGTACCAAATTGATACAAAATGTGATAAAAATTAATCAATTATACCCAAAAAAAATCTGGTACTTATAAATAAACCAGAAACAAAAAATTAATCTGGCACAAAAAAATTTGGTACAGAAAAATCTGGTACAATTATGGTACCAAATTGATACAAAATGTGATAAAAATTAATCAATTATACCCAAAAAAAATCTGGTACTTATAAATAAACCAGAAACAAAAAATTAATCTGGCACAAAAAAAATTTGGTACAGAAAAATCTGGTACACGAGTCTAAAATAAATTTGTTAATTGAAGATAATAAATGCATTATATATTTGCATATTTTATTTTAAATGTTTATGTAATTTTTGTTTATAAATCTGGTATAGAAAAATCTGGTACGTGAGTTTAAATCTGGTACAAAAATATGAATTAAATAAAAAAAAAAAAAAAATATGTAAACGTTAAAAAATCTCGCTTGAGTCCAAAAAATATAAATGTAATAATTAATTTTAAATCTGGTACAGAATAATTTGGTACACGATTTTACATAAATCTGGTACAGAAAAAATTCCTGTAATAAAAATAATATGTAGACGTTAAAAAAATCTCATTTAGATTCATAAATATTTAAGTAACTATATTTTGGTTAGTAAATTTGGTATAAAAAAAAATTTGGTTATATAAAAATCTGGTACAAAAAAAATATATATTTGGTACAAAAAAAAATTTTTTTTTTTAATTATGCAATTTACAATAAATAATAGTGATGGTAATTAGAATAATTTTCACGGAATTTTTGAATGTAAGCAATTATTTTTATTAATATTATTATGATTTGAATGATGAACATTTTGGCGCATATACAATGGACCCGTATATATATCAACTAAAATCGATATAATGTTCTCGGGAAGAAGTTTTCAACAAACAATATGGTACGTGAATTCATTAATTGTACACGTCTATTATTTCGAAATTTAAATGCAAATTGTTGATTTGTTATTAATTATTAATTTATTATTATTATCATTATCATTATTATTATTATTATTATTATTATTATTATTATTATTATTATTATTATTATTATTATTATTATTATTATTATTATTATCATTATTATTATTATTTTTAATAATAAAATAAAATTCATATAAATTTTTATTGTAGTAAACAAATTTTTGATTTTACTTAAGAAAAAATTTTTGTGACAAATTTTGTTCGTACCAGAATTATAAATATATGAAACGTACCAGAAATTATCTTTTAAATATTATCAGATAATTAAATTATTATATCTAATCAGAATTTTTGTGATAAAAATATTTTAATGTGTACCAAAATTTTGGAACGTCTATCTATTGTGTACCAGAATTATTAACGTACCAAAATTATATAAGCGTACCAGATTTTTAGCAAAAAAAAAAAAAAATAAATAAATAAAATTCAATTATATATGTCCTGAGTTTTTAAAATTACCCTATTTCAAATTTTTCGAGTGACATATTTTTTTCGTACCAGAATTATAAATTTATGAATCGTACCAGATATTGAAATTATCTTACCAGAATTTTAGTTATAATTTTTTTTTTTTTTTAAATATATACAAAAATTTTGTCAATAAAAAGTTTTAATATGTATCAGAATTTTGTAACATTTATGTACCAGAATTTTAAACTTACCAAAATTATATAAACGTATACCAGATTTTTAGAAATGACTAATTTTCAAGTATATCTGAATTTTTTAAAAATTATATTTCTAATTTTTCGAGTACCATAATTTTTTTTGGTACCAGAATTATAAATATATATATATATAAAACGTACCAGAAATATATTGAAATTATCTTCCCAGAATTTTAGTTATAAAACTAATTTTAATATATTAGAATTTACGAACGTATATATATAAAATTTTGAACGTACCATATTTTGTAGCTTATACCAAAAAATGTTTTTATATCAGATTTTAAACGTTACCAGATTTTTTTGTAGTTAAACAACTTTTAATGAAAATAATTGAATTTTTTTTTTTTTAAATAAAAATCATTAAAAAAAAAATTTTTTTTTGTATAATATGATAATTTTATGATATTTTAATTATTGTTGAACACTGGTTTTTAAGATTCTCACTATATCATCAAAATGCAAATATATTGAAATATTGAAATCTGTATAACCACAGTGGTGGCATTTCCACATTTATGAGATCGTGAATTCCTATGGAACATTGATGGGCACAGAATTACATTGCGTAAAATAGATACATAACATTATACATATATATATCTAAACTTCGGTCATAATATATACATATGCATGTGTTAGATACCTCAAATATGATTTAATGGTCCGAAAAGCAATTAAATCCGTTCTACTCCACAGAAATTGTTTGTAAATTATATATATATATATATATATATAACTTATCCAACTAATTGATCATTAAATTATTGTTAAATAATTACAAAAATTAATAATTTATTTGAGATTAAAAGTAAATTTCTGGTACAAGTAATTATCTGGTACAAGTATATTTCTGGTGCATGTAATTTTCAGGTACAAGTAAATTTCTGGTATAAATACAGTTCTGCTAAAGGTAAATTTCTAGTACAAGTCAATTTATGACCTAAGTAAATTTCTGGTACAAATCAATTTCTGGTACAAGTATTTTTTGGTTGGGTAAATTGGTGGTACGTGTAAATTCTGGTAATTTTGTTCTGGTACAAATAAATTTCTGGTGCAGGTAATTTTCTGGTACAAGTATATTTCTGGTGCATGTAATTTTCTGGTACAAGTAAATTTCTGGTATAAATACAGTTCTACTAAAGGTAAATTTCTAGTACAAGTCAATTTATGACCTAAGTAAATTTCTGGTACAAATCAATTTCTGGTATATTTAAATTTCTGGTACAAGTATTTTTTGGTTGTGTAAATTGGTGGTACGTGTAAATTCTAGTAATTTTGTTCTAGTACAAATAAATTTCTGGTGCAGGTAATTTTCTGTTACAAGTAAATTTTCGGTATAAATATAGTTCTGGTAATGGTAAATTTCAAGTATAAGTCAATTTATGACCTAAATAAATTTCTGGTACAAATCAATTTCTGGTATATTTAAATTTCTGGTATAAGTATTTTTTGGTTGGGTAAATTGGTGGTACGTGTAAATTCTGGTAATTTTGTTCTGGTACAAATAAATTTCTGGTGCATGTAATTTTCTGGTACAAGTAAATTTCTGGTATAAATACTGTTCTACTAAAGGTAAATTTCTAGTACATGTCAATTTATGACCTAAGTAAATTTCTGGTACAAATTAATTTCTGGTACAAGTAACTTTTGGTTGGGTAAATTTGTGGTACGTGTAAATTCTGGTAATTTTGTTCTGGTATAAGTAAATTTCTGGTATAAATACAGTTCTGGTACAAGTAAATTTTTGGTATAAATACAGTTCTGGTACAAATAAATTTTCGATATAAATTCGTTTCTGGTACAGATAAATTTCTGGTACATGTAAATTCTGTACAACCAGAATTTGGTTGTACCAGAAATAATGCCAGAAATGCACTCCAAAATTTCTGGTACACAAATTTTTTATTAATAAAGTAATGATTTGGATTAGAATTATACTTGTACTAGAAATTTTTTATTTGTAACAGAAATAATACCAGAAATATTACAGAAAATATTTTTGGTTGTTTACATTGGCGGTACATATAATTTTCTGGTACAAGTATATTTATGATACAAGTAAATTTTTGATACAAGTAAATTTCTGGTACAAATAAATTTTTTGTATAAATACGTTTCTGGTATAGATTAGTTTCTGGTACAGTTAAATTTATGGTACAAGTAAATTTTCGTACAAGAATTTTGTTGTACCAAAAATAATGCCTGAAATGCGCCTTAAAAATTTTTGGTATAAAAATTTTTTATTGATGAAGTAATTATTTGCACTAGAATTTTACTTGTATTAGAAATTTTTTTATTGTACCAGAAATTATACCAAAAATGATACCAGAAATGCGTACCATAAAATATTGCGCATTTCTGGTACAATTTAAATTCTGGTTGAAATAAATATTTTATGAATTAAAAATTTTTGTACCAGAAATTCTGGTGTGTATCAATAATATATTAAAAATTTTTTTCTGATGTACCAGATATTTTTTAAAATTAAAATAAATTACATTTTTGAAAGTGTATAACTAAATTGATTTTTTTAGAGTACAAAAAAAAAGGAATTGAGGTTAAATTATTATTTAGGTTATGTCCGACTTTTTGTTTTGAATTAGACCTCAATATACGGATATGAATTTCGACATTATTAATATACATATATATATATATATAAATATATGGTTTTATCTTCCCCTTAAATGTATTGGGATTTCTCTCTCTCCCTCTCTCTCTCTCTCTTTCTCTCTTTGTCTCTCTCAATATACATATATACAAACAATAAGGGTAGGGACAAGGGAATAGCGGAACACCGGATATCCGCTTTGTGTCCACAAATTGTTGAGTGGCCACCATCACATACGCAGCATACTCGCGAGCCAAAAGAATTTTCAACTATTCATAAATTCCTCTGAATTAATCGACAATTTGAAAAGTGGAATTTCCACAATTTCTATATCATCCAACGTATATTTATTACCTTATATAGAAATAATAAATTCAGTTCTAAAAAAAGAAAGAAATAAAAAAACTATATAAATTTTTATATACTGATATAATTCATAAGAATTATCAATATTTGAATTACAAATTTTTTTTATTCAGTAAATTAAAAACAAAAAACTTTTTTTTTTTTAATGTAGATTGACAAAAATAATTCTTTTTTTGCTGTAAATTAATATAATTTAATTTTACTAGACAAAATATGGAAAATATCTATTAGAAAAAATTAATTTTTTTTGTACCAGAAAATTTAATAAAGCATAATTGACAGTGTATATATATATAAAGAATATATATATATATATATATATATATATATATATATATATATATATATATAAAGTGTATCAGAAAAGAATAGGAATTTTTTCTACAATTTCTGGTAAAGGTATATTGTTGGTATAAGTGAATTTCTGGCACGAGTTAATTGCTGGAACAATATTCTGGTTTCAGGTAAATTTCTGATTCGAGTAAATGTTAAATGCAAGTGAATTTCTGGTACATGTAAATATCTAGTACAAGTAAATTTCTGGTACAGGTTAATATCCAGCAAAAGTAAATTTCTGGTAAATGAAATTTTTAGTACTTGTAAATTTCTGGTATATGTAAATTTCTGATACAAGTAAAAATCTGGTACTAGTAAAAACCTGGTACGAGTTAATTTCTGGTACAGGTAAATATCTGGTACAGGCAAATATCTGGTACATGTAAATATCTGGTACAAGTAAATTTTTGGTGCGAGTTAATTTCTGGTACAGGTAAATATCTGGTACGACTTAATTTTTTGTACATGTGAATATCTGGTACAAGTAAATTTCTGGTACAGGTTAATATCCAGCAAAAGTAAATTTCTGGTACATGAAATATTTAGTACTTGTAAATTTCTGGTATATGTAAATTTCTGGTACAAGTAAAAATCTGGTACTAGTAAAAACCTGTTACGAGTTAATTCTTGGTACATGTAAATTTCAAGTGTAGGTAAATTTCTGGTACCGATAATTTGTGGTACAAGTAGTTTTCTGGTATAATATATTTTTGGAGCGGTACATGGGTAGTACTAGTAAATTTCTGGTACATGTAAATTTCTAGAATATGTAAATTTCTGGTACAGGTAAATTTCAAAAATATGTAAATCTCTGATTCAGTTATTTTTCTGGTACGTGTAGTTCTCTGGTACAGGTGAATTTTCGGCACAGGTAAATTTCTGGTACAAGTAAATTTTTGGTACAGTTAAATTTTTGGTATAGGTAAATTTCTGGTGTAGGTAAATTTCTGGTACCGATAATTCTCTGATATAATATATTTTTGGTACGGTACATGGGTAGTACTAGTAAATTTCTGGTACATGCAAATTTCTCGAATATGTAAATTTCTGGTACAGGTAAATTTCTGAAATATGTAAATCTTTTATTCAGTTAATTTTATGGTACGTGTAATTTTTTGGTACAGTTGAATTTTTGGCACAGGTAAATTTCTGGTACAAGTAAGTTGCTGGTATAGTTAAATTTCTGGTACAGGTAAATTTCTGGTTTCAATTTGAGAATATATATTTTTTAATATTGTTAAATTATTTTTAAAAAATTATATACGAATTTAATAGTTTGTATAATATTAAATCAAGAAGTGGAGGGGAGGGGGGAATAGCAGAAAATATAATATACACAAACAATTACATGTGCACGCTTGAAAAAATCCATTGATTTCAAGTGATGATTCTTTTTTTTTTTTTTTTTTTTTTTTGTTTTGTTTTGAGTGTAATGCATTTGACTTATGGCAAAACGACACAGGATGAAAAGCACGGTGTTTGAATACAAAAAATCACATGATGATTTCAGTATTTGTTTCGAACCTTTAGTAATGAAATTGTTCGCGACTAGCAATGTTCTCGGTTCAAGTTGTTTATTGTCAAGTTTCAATGAAATTTACAAATGATGAAGAAAAATCAAGGTAGAAAAAAATTATTATTATTATTATTATTTTAGGCACCATGTTTTTTTGTTTTGTGAAAAAAATTAAAAAAAAATTTTTTTTTTTATTAATTTTTAAAAATTTGCACAGTAATAACAAAGAACCAGAATTTTGGTAGTACCGGAATTTAAATAGTACCATAATTTAGATTGTACCAGAATTTTGGTATCACCTTAATTTCGTCTTTACCATAATTCTGACAGCACTACAATTCTGGTATCATTAAAATTTCAATTATACGAGAATTTTGGTATCACTAGAATTTTGGCTGTACCAGAATTTTTATTGTACCAGAATTATGGTATTACTAGAATTTTGACTGTACCAGAATTATCATTGTACCAGAATTCTGGTAATACTAGAATTTTGACAGTACCAGAAATCTGGTATTACTAGAATTTTGACAGTACCAGAATTTTGATTGTACCAGAATTATGGTATTACTAGAATTTTGACTGTACCAGAATTTTTATTGTACCAGAATTATGGTATTACTAGAATTTTGATTGTACCAGAATTATGGTATTACTAGAATTTTGACTGTACCAGAATTATCATTGTACCAGAATTCTGGTAATACTAGAATTTTGACAGTACCAGAAATCTGGTATTACTAGAATTTTGATTGCACCAGAATTTTGATTGTACCAGAATTATGGTATTACTAGAATTTTGACTGTACCAGAATTTTTATTGTACCAGAATTATGGTATTACTAGAATTTTGATTGTACCAGAATTATGGTATTACTAGAATTTTGACTGTACCAGAATTATCATTGTACCAGAATTCTGGTA
Organism: Leptopilina boulardi; assembly: GCF_019393585.1. Classification (NCBI taxonomy): domain Eukaryota; kingdom Metazoa; phylum Arthropoda; class Insecta; order Hymenoptera; family Figitidae; genus Leptopilina; species Leptopilina boulardi. Next base: position 102,494 of record NW_026138046.1, read on the forward strand.
ATACTAGAATTTTGACAGTACCAGAAATCTGGTATTACTAGAATTTTGATTGCACCAGAATTTTGATTGTACCAGAATTATGGTATTACTAGAATTTTGACTGTACCAGAATTTTTATTGTACCAGAATTATGGTATTACTAGAATTTTGATTGTACCAGAATTATGGTATTACTAGAATTTTGACTGTACCAGAATTATCATTGTACCAGAATTCTGGTAATTCTAGAATTTTGACAGTACCAGAAATCTGGTATTACTAGAATTTTGATTGCACCAGAATTTTGATTGTACCAGAATTATGGTATTACTAGAATTTTGATTGTACCAGAATTTTTATTGTACCAGAATTATGGTATTACTAGAATTTTGATTGTACCAGAATTATGTTATTAGTAGAATTTTGACTGTACCAGAATTATCATTGTACCAGAATTCTGGTATTACTAGAATTTTGATTGCACCAGAATTTTGATTGTACCAGAATTATGGTATTACTAGAATTTTGATTGTACCAGAATTTTTATTGTACCAGAATTATGGTATTACTAGAATTTTGATTGTACCAGAATTATGGTATTACTAGAATTTTGACTGTACCAGAATTATCATTGTACCAGAATTCTGGTAATACTAGAATTTTGACAGTACCAGAAATCTGGTATTACTAGAATTTTGATTGCACCAGAATTTTGATTGTACCAGAATTATGGTATTACTAGAATTTTGATTGTACCAGAATTATCATTGTACCAGAATTCTGGTAATACTAGAATTTTGACAGTACCAGAAATCTGGTATTACTAGAATTTTGTCTGTACCAGAATTTTGATTGTACCAGAATTCTGATATTACTGGAATAGATAGAAATATATTGACAACTTTCTTTAGATGTACCAGAATTTTTTTTTTTTTAATTTTCAAAATTTGTTTTTCTTTTTAAATATTGAATGAAATTAAAGAAAATTTTCAATATTGAAAATTTGTGGGAAATTAATGTTGGAAAATGGTCAAGATAGAGTAAAAAATTTATCATATTTACGATGTTGATATGAACGTTGAAGTTGTTAGATAAAAGCAATTTAGAATTATGTTATGTGTGTAATATTTTAACGAGATTTCTGTTTATGTAAGAAGTTAACGATTCTCTAATATTAGAACAGGAGCATCAAAATTTTAACGAGAATGCAAGTTATTGCCAATATTCTAACAATTTATCATTTTTTTTTAACAATGACATTTATTTTACTAAATTCATGTTGTAAAATATAAATAATAATTTATAAAAATAATTTTTTTTTTCAAATAAATACTAAAAATTTTTTTTTAACAATTTAAAAATAAATGAATTAAAAAATAAAATTAGCATTTTTTGTTATTTTTAAATGAATTTATAAAAAAAAAATTTTATAATATTTATAATAAAAAAAATATTTTTTCAATTTGTAAAATTATTATCATTGAAAAATATTATCAATGCAAAATTTTTTTTGTGGAATTTTTTTTTAATCTTTTTTTTTTTTTGCTTCGAAACAATTAAAAAAACAATGAAATTATTGATAAAAGTGTTTTATTTTGTCAATCAGAATTAAAGAAATTAATGAGATTAGTTTATGATTGAAGTTGAGGTTGTAGTCGTAAAATCAATTAGCTTTGATTGCCTGGAAATTCATTAAATTAACGACAGGGAAAGAACATGTAGCAAGATTGAAATGTTTGCTATACGTTTTAGTGTGGGTGAGAAAAAAAATTCCCACCTCAAGGGAATTAGATACTTTACATTTTAACAAATTTCAAATTTTTATTTTTAAGTACAATTAAATTTCTGGTATAAATAAATTTCTAGCACGAGTAAATTACAGTAAAAAAAATTTTGGCACTAGTAAATTTCAAGTATAAATAATTTTCTGGTACAAATAAATTTCTAGTACAAGTGAATATCTGGTTCGAGTTAATTTCAGGTACGATGTAATTTCTGGTAAAAGTTCATAACCGCCAAAAGTAAATTTCTAATGCAGATAATTTTTGGCAAAAGTAAACTCGTGGTACATGTAAATTTTCGGTACGAGTAAATTTTTGGTACAAGTAAATTTTTGGTACGAGTTAATTTCTGGTACAGGTAAGTAACTAGTACGAGTTAATTTTTGGTACATATAAACATCTGGTACAAGTAAATTTCTGGTACAGGTTAAAATTCTGTAAAAGTAAATTTCTGGTACTAGTAAATTTTTGGTACGAGTTAATTTCTGGTACAGGTAAATATCTGGTACAAGTAAATTTTTGGTACGAGTTAATTTCTGGTACAGATAAATATCTGGTACAAGTAAATTTCTGGTGCATGTTAATATCTTGTAAAAGTAAATTTCTGGTACATGTAATTTTTTGACAAAAGTAAATTTCTGGTACTAGTAATTTTTTGGTACTAGTAAATTTTTGGTACGAGTTAATTTCTGGTATAGGTAAATATCTGGTACAGGCAAATATCTGGTACATGTAAATATCTGGTACAAGTAATTTTTTGGTGTGAGTTAATTTCTGGTACAGGTATTTACCTGTACCAGAATCTGGTACGACTTAATTTTTGGTACATGTGAATATCTGGTACAAGTAAATTTCTGGTACTGGTTAATATCCGGTAAAAGTAAATTTCTGGTACATGAAATTTTTAGTGCGAGTAAATTTCTGGTATATGTAAATTTCTGGTATACGTAAAAATCTGGTACTAGTATGAACCTAGTACGTGTTAATTCCTGGTACATGTAAATATATGGTTAAAGTAAATTTCTGGTACAAGTTTTCTGGTACATCTTAATACCTGGTTCGAGTTAATTTCTGGTACAAGTAAATATTTGGTACAGGTACATTTTTGGTTCGAATAAATTTCTGCTACATTGGAAATTTCTGGTACCATGAAAAATTTGATACTAGTTAATTTCTGGTACATGTAAATATCTGGTACGAATTAATTTCTTGTACAATTAAATGCCTGGTACGAGTAAATTTTTGGTACATGTTAATTTTTAATACTTGTAAATTTTTAATTATAATTAAATTTTTTTACACATATTGTATGTTAATAATAAAAAAATCGTTAAAGAACACATTAAATAAATTATTATTTATATCTTAGATTTTTTATTAATTTTTGAAAATTGCAAATCTTTTCAATTGACAATATAATTAAATTAATTTAAAAAATAGCAAATTTTACAATTTATCGTTTCTGTAATATAATGAAAAGAATTTTAATCGGAAATAAATTAAGGAAATTGAACGCTTTCTTCGTGCGTGTCTACAGTGAACAATTCCATTAAACGATTCCTTTGTCTCTCTTCGTGAAGCGAAATGCAAATTATATTCCCGCTTGACATGCACTTCATTTTATTTGCAGAAAAAAAAAGATGAAGAAGAAAAAGATTTGCAATTGGAGCAAAATTTCTCCTAATTTATCATCTCTTTTACTGTATATATGTTAATTAACAGTTTGCTTCACTTTTATTTTAATTACAATAATAATATTTTTCACTTTAATTAATTATTTATTTATAATCCTTGAATATAGAATAAAAATTTTCTGTTGTACCAGAAAATAATTGTAAACAAAAATATTGTATGCACATGAAATTTATCTGTATCAGTAAAGAATAAATCAGAACTTTATCTTCACAAGAAATTTGAATGTAACAGAAATTCTAATGTACCAAAATTTTATCTGTACCACAAATTTAACTATATCGGAAATTTACCTGTACCAGAAATTATAATATATATTAGAAATTTATCTGTACTAGAAATTTAACTGTAACCAGATACTTGTCTATACAAAACAATGTATCTATACCAGAAATTTATTTGTACCAGAAATGCATCTGTACCAGAAACTTACTTGTACCAGAAACTTAATAATACACCAGAAATACATTTACAAAAGAAATGTATTTGTACCAGAAACTTAATAATACACCAGAAATACATTTACAAAAGAAATGTATTTGTACCAGAAACTTTTTTCTCGTAGAAGTAAATCTGCACCAGAAATATATTGGTACCAGAAATTTATCTGTACCAGAAACTTACCTATAGCAGAAACTTACCTAGACCAAAAAATTTTTTTTTCCTTGAAATATATTTGTACCAGAAACTTTACTTGTACCAGAAACTTAATAATATACCAGAAATATATCTATACCAGAAATGTATCTGTACCAGAAACTTAATAATATACCAGAAATACATCTACAAAAGAAATGTATTTGTACCAGAAACTTTTTTCTCCTAGAAGTATATCTGTACGAGAAATATATTGGTACCAGAAATTTATCTGTACCAGAAACTTACCTATACCAAAAATTTATTTTTGCTTGAAATATATTTGTACCAGAAACTTTACTTGTACCAGAAACTTAATATACCAGAAATGTATCTGTACCAGAAACTTACCTATACCAAAAATTTATTTTTGCTTGAAATATATTTGTACCAGAAACTTTACTTGTACCAGAAACTTAATATACCAGAAATGTATCTGTACCAGAAACTTACCTATACCAAAAATTTATTTTTGCTTGAAATATATTTGTACCAGAAACTTTACTTGTACCAGAAACTTAATATACCAGAAATGTATCTGTACCAGAAACTTACCTATACCAAAAAATTTTTTTTCCTTGAAATATATTTGTACCAGAAACTTTACTTGTACCAGAAACTTAATAATATACCAGAAATATATCTATACCAGAAATTTATCTGTACCAGAAACTTACCTATACCAAAAATTTATTTTTGCTTGAAATATATTTGTACCAGAAACTTTAATTGTACCAGAAACTTAATATACCAGAAATGTATCTGTACCAGAAACTTACCTATACCAAAAATTTATTTTTGCTTGAAATATATTTGTACCAGAAACTTTACTTGTACCAGAAACTTAATATACCAGAAATGTATCTGTACCCGAAACTTACCTATACCAAAAATTTATTTTTGCTTGAAATATATTTGTACCAGAAACTTTACTTGTACCAGAAACTTAATATACCAGAAATGTATCTGTACCAGAAACTTACCTATACCAAAAATTTATTTTTGCTTGAAATATATTTGTACCAGAAACTTTACTTGTACCAGAAACTTAATATACCAGAAATGTATCTGTACCAGAAACTTACCTATACCAAAAATTTTTTTTTCCTTGAAATATATTTGGACCAGAAACTTTACTTGTACCAGAAACTTAATAATATACCAGAAATATATCTATACCAGAAATGTATCTGTACCAGAAACTTTTTTCTCCTAGAAATATATCTGTACCAGAAATTCATTTGCACCAGAAATCTATCTGTACCAGAAATTTATTTTTCTTAGAAATATACCTGTACCAGAAATTTATCTATATTAGAAATGTATCTACCAAAAACTTATCTATTCCCAAAATTTGTCTATACCGAAAATATTTACATATTTTTCGTGTACCAGAAATTTAACTATATTCATAAAATTTTGTAAAAAAATTTTTTTTTTGATAATACTTCTTTCTGGTATAGAAAAATTATGAAATTTTTTTTTTTTTTTTTATATTATAAAAAAATATTGTCAAGTAGAGAGTTGATTTTTTTTCTCAATGGGGTAACGTAAAACCTGATCGGGGCCTATTCATCGTTGCGTGACCCACCTTTCGTTTCACAGGAAGGGGTCTCAACCCCTTGAAAAAAATTTTTTTTTTCTTTCCTACTAAACAAAAGACCTGAGCGTTCAACTACTGGTCAGTTTTGTTATTGCTGTGAACAAAGTGACATGTCTAATGGAAAATTCTCTAAGATTCAAATTTATTAGTGTTAAAAATTAATAAACTTTTTGTGTTAACTATTTTTTTTTTAAACAAATTATTATTATAAATTTCTAATTACTGTTACATTACATAAATTTTTTATGTAATATTATGATAATTTAATTTATAATTATAAATTAATTTAATTAAAAATTAAAATTAATAATAATAATAATAAAAAAATAATAATAATAAAAATTAATATTAATAAAAATAATAATAATATTAATGACAATAATAATAACTATAGTGTTAATTACAAATAAATAATAATTTTCGAACAATAAATACTAATTGTTAATTACAAGCAACAATTGGTTAATATTTTTAATAATACGAAACATTAAAATAATAAAAAAAAAATGGAAATTAATATTATAATACAAATTTAAAATCAAGAGAAAAAAAGTGTTTTAAATAAAAAATTTTAATTTATTTAATAAATTTTTGTTTTTTTTTTAAATAAGTCCAAAAATAAAATAGCAAAAAAAATAAATATTAAAAATAAAAAAGTTTGTGCGTATTTTATTTTCTCAAAATATTACCATAGGTAAGTTTTCTTTTATTTAATAAAAATCTTCAAAAAAAAAAAAAAATTGTTAATTTAAATAATTTAATTAATAACCATTAAAATTCAAATTGTTTTTGTAATTTTTAAAATAGTTTAATTTAATTTTTAAATTTAATTAAAGTTAATTAAATTTTTTTCAATATAATAAAACAAAAAAAAAAAAAAAAAAAAAAGAAATTATTCTTAAAACAATTTCTAAAAGTAATTATTGGAAAAAGAATTATATAAAAAAAAAATTGCATAAAAATTAAATTTGTCATTTCAAAATTGAAATGTTAAAAAAAGTGTTGGGGAATTTTTCTTTTTTTTTTTCTTTTTAAATTACAAGAAATGACGATATTTAAAAAAGTAATACTATAAAAGAGATATACATTTTGCGCTTTTGTGCAGAGTAATAAAATATTATAATTTTCTAAAATTTGAATTTAGTTCAAGGCGAGGTTAGTGGGAAGATTTTTTTCTTTTATTCTTTTTATTTAAAATTAAATACAATTCATGTTCGGTGATCCAGTTTTATAAGTAAAATTTAAAATATATATATAATAACAAATGATAATAATAATAATAAAAAAAAATAATAATGAAAATAATTAAAAAATTGTAAATTAAAAATAAATTGAAATAAATAAAATTTATTTTAATAAATATTCATAGAAATAGAAAAAATTCAAATGAAAATTTAATAAATAATTATAATAAAATTAATACTAAAAAAAATAGATGGAAAATAATAAATAAATAAACAAATAAAAATTTAAAAATTGTCATTTTTTGTAATTTTGTAAACATTAATTAGCATTACTTAATTATTTAACATTAATTAATTAATTAATTGTAAACATTAATTAAATAATTATAAACATTAATTAATTAATTATAAACATTAATTAATTTTTTTTATAATAAAAAAAATATCAATAAAAAATTTAATATTTTATCATAAGCTAAAAAAATAGGATACAAAAAAAAATCAAAAAATTTTTATATATATACACAAAAATATATAAATTTTTTATAATTTTTTTTTTCTAAATTATTTTTTCTATACATATAATTAAATACACAAAAAGCATTCATGCAAAACAGAAAAAAAATAAATTTAATTAATAACTATAACTACATGTCCATCCCTTTTTTTTATATCTATCATTTCTTGTTTGTTTGTTTGTTTGTTTATTTGTTATTGTTGTTTTTGTTAATTCAGACTAAACAATGAAAAAAAAAAAAAATTATCAATATTTACATACGCTCAATTTTTGCTTTTTTCTTTGAACGCTTTGGTTCCTTGGTTTCTTTTTTCTTTTTTCGTCCCTCTGGAAAATAGAAATAAAAAAGCTCGTAACACCACAAGCAAAAAAGGGAAGCCGAAATTTTTTTTTTTTTACTTTCATAAATATAAAATAAAAAAAAAATGGAAAAGAAAAAATTAATTTTTTCTATTAAATAAAAATTATAAAAAATAATAATAATTTTTTTTAACAAACTGAAAATATTACCAACTGTTAACATTACTTAATGTTAACTTTATCAAATGTTAACGTTAACAAATGTTGAGGTTATTAAATGTTAACATTAGTAACTGTTAACATTATTCAATGTTGAAGTTACCAAAAATGTTATCAACTGTTAACATTACCAAAATGTTAACGTTACTAAACTTTAACATTACCAACAGTCAACGTTAGTAAATGTTAATTTTACCAAGTATTAACATCATTCAATGTAACACTATCTAATGTTAACGTTAACATAAGTTACTAACGGTTAACATTATCAACTGTTAACATTACTAAATGTTAACTTTTCTAAATAATAATAGTACCAAATGTTAACACTACCTAATGTTAACGTTACTAAATGTTTACAGCAGCAAATGTTAACGTCACTTATTGTTAACATTACTAAATGTTAACGTTACCAAATGTTATATTTATCAACTGTTAACAATACAAAATTTTAATTTTATCAACTGTTAACAATACAAAATGTTAACGTTACTAGCAGTAAACGTTACTAAATAAAATGTTACTGAATGTTAACGTTACCAAATGTTACTAACTTTTAACTTTACGTGGTGCTAATGTTACTAACTGTTAATGTTACTAAATGTCAACAATACCAAATGTTAACGTTACTAATTGTTAACATTACTAACTGTCAACGTTACTAAATGTTAATAGTACCAAATGTTATCGTTACTAAATGTTAACAGTACCAAATGTTAAAGTTACTTAATGTTAACAGTACCAAAAGTTAACGTTACTATATGTTAACAGTACTAAATGTTAACGTTACTAAATGTTAACAGTACCAAATGTTAACGTTACTATATGTTAACAGTGCCAAATGTTAAAGTTACTTAATGTTAACAGTACCAAAAGTTAACTTTACTATATGTTAACAGTACTAAATGTTAACGTTACTAAATGTTAACAGTACCAAATGTTAACGTTACTATATGTTAACAGTGCCAAATGTTAAAGTTACTTAATGTTAACAGTACCAAAAGTTAACGTTACTATATGTTAACAGTACTAAATGTTAACGTTACTAAATGTTAACAGTACCAAATGTTAACGTTACTATATGTTAACAGTGCCAAATGTTAAAGTTACTTAATGTTAACAGTACCAAAAGTTAACTTTACTATATGTTAACAGTACTAAATGTTAACGTTACTAAATGTTAACAGTACCAAATGTTAACGTTACTATATGTTAACAGTGCCAAATGTTAAAGTTACTTAATGTTAACAGTACCAAAAGTTAACGTTACTATATGTTAACAGTACCAAATGTTAATGTTACTATATGTTAACAGTACTAAATGTTAACGTTACTAATTGTAAAACATTACGAATTGTCAACGTTACCAAATGTTAACTTTTCCAGCTGTTAACATTACTAACTGAAAATATTACTAAATATGACGTTACTAACTGTCAACGTTACTAAATGTTAACTTTATCAACTGTCAACGTTACAAAATTAAGTTAGTAAAAAAAAAAATTGTCACACCATTAATTTTTTTTAAATAAATTATAAATATATATATATTTTTTTTTAAATAAATCGCTACTAATTATCTTGAGAGAAAAATGTGTAAAACTAAAAAAATAAATATAATTTTTTATTTTCTTATAGTTTTATTGTAAATTTTTTAAGAAAACAAAATTTTTTTATTTTTTTATTTTTTTATTTTCACGTGTGATCGAAATACAAACACAAATCATGCAAATTTTATTTTCAAGTTTCTTGAATTTGTTGAGGAATAAAATTATCAAGTTTTAAAAATATACCAACATAGGAACGAGACAAGTTTGAAAAAAAAGAAAAAAGAGAAATAAAAAAAAAATGTGAATTGCATTGAACTGGAAAATTCTAAAATTTAGGTTTTACTCTCCCTCTCTCTCTCTCTCTTTTTTTTTTTTTTTTTTTTTTTAATAGATTTTACCTTTTTTTTTTTTTTTTTGCTTTAAAAAAATTTTTTTTTTCCCCCCCCAATTCATTTATTTATTCATGCAATATTCACAAAATTCATTTACCGCTTCATTTAAAGCTGAAAAATAAAAATAATAATAAAAAAGAAAAAAAAATGGCAATAATATAAAGCGGAGAGAAATTCAAAAGCTAAGCAATTATGAGAACTCGAGTAATGTTGAAAATTTTATTATAAAAAAAAAAAAAAAAAAAAAAAAAAAAAAAAAAAAAAAAAAAAAAAAAAAAAAATACTGCAAAAAAATGTTAAATTTTACATAACATCTAATTAGTATTGAAAAAAGTGGAATTTAAAAGGGAGAATATCATATTTAATTGACAATTACATTTATCAGAAAAATTTACAAATAAAAAAAAATAGTACCTGCAGATTTTTTTTCTTTTTTGAAAAAAAATTAAAAAAATAAGTTAATTATTACTATTTAATAATTGTTAAACAAAAATAATATTAATAATATAATAATAATAATAATAATAATAATAATAATAATAATAATAATAATAATAATAATAATAATAATAATAATAATAATAATAATAATAATAATAATAATAATAATAATAAAAATAAAAATAATAATAATAATAATAATAATACTAAAAATAATATTTATTATTTTAATATATTATATTTATTATTTTTTATTTTTTAATTAATACAAATAATTATTAATTAAATTTTGTTAATTTCAATTGCAAATAATAAAAATTAAAACTTTTTTTGCACTTACTTTTTAATAAATAATTTAAATAATTTATTCATTAAATGAAAATTAATTATAAAAATTAATTAATTTTTTTTAAATAAAATTAATTTAAATATAGAGGTAATTTGTTATTTTAATTATTAATTTTAATTTTCATTATTAATTTAAAAAAAAATTTTAATTAATAAATAAAAATTTTCAATTATTAATTTAGAAAAAAAATTTAATTAGTAAATAAACAATTTTCTATTTTATTTTTAATTATTAATAAAATGTAATAATGAATTAAAAACATATATATATAAAAAAAAAATATAGTGTGTGTGAAAAAAAAGTGAAAGAAAACAATTTTCATAAAGGGAAATTGAATATATGCAAATGTACTTGAAGAAAAATATTATCTGAAAGCAACTGGTTTAATGAGCTCCACACAGTAATTAAACCTTTTTTTTATATTCGAGAGTAGTGCATCAATTTTTTTTTTTTATTTTTTTTTTTTTTTTTTTTTTTTTTTTTTTTTTTTTTTAATTTTATTTATTGGCGAAACTTTTCTTTACCTCTATTTTATATATATATATAACATGGAAAATAATATTTAGTTTCAATTACTATATAGAATGTCCCTGAAGTCACGGTGTCTAATTAGTAATTTGATAGTAATATATATCATATTTATATACTAGTAGTATATTATTATTGAAGAAGATCTTTTTTCAATTTCTTTTGAGTGAAGCGGTTAAAATGACTGAAAGTAAAAATAAAAGATGAAAAAATAGAAAAAAAAAAAATAAAAAATACAAACTTGATCAATTTTACTTTTACATATTCAATATTTATTACTTTCAATTTTTCAAATACTTTCTAAACATTTGTTACTTTATTTTTTTTCAAATTTGTTCATTTTTTCTTAAATTTTCGAAAATTTTCAATTTTTGCACATTCTGGAATTTTCAATTTTTTTTTTTGAACTTTCTAGGATCTTCTAATTTTTTTCAAATTAATATTTCTGTATTATTTTTTTGGAAAAATTTTTATTTTTGTACAAATTAATTGTTTTTTATTTTTCAATAATTCAACATACCAGAATGTACGTTTTTTTTTTTTTTTTTTTTAATAATTGAACATTCCAGAATGTTCGTTTTTTTTAATAATTGAACATTCCAGAATATTCCATTTTCTCACTATTCAATATTCCAAAATATTTCAATAAAAGAAAAGAAAAAAAAAAATTTTTTTTCTAAATTTAAGTACAAATTTTTATCATGTAAAATTATAAAATTTTACATTGTAAAAAAGTATCATACTAAAATATACAATACGTATATATATATGTAAATAATATATATGAAAGTACGAAAAGTATTTCAATGTTTGTAAGTCTAGGCCAAGTGATAATAATAAGAATAATAGTCGCTTTCTTTGACACGCACGTCAAAGTAAAGTTATTGTGGTCACGAGTCGTTGATCTCCAATTGAAACAAATTTCCGTAAATTACAATTGATGAGTCCAACATATGTGTATATGTATATCTATATATGTACATTCATATATCACACATAAAGCATAATAATCTGTCAATATAGAAAGGCTAGAATCAAATTTAATAAACTCACAATTATAATTATTTTTATCAAAAAGGAAGTGTGAGATTTATTAACAGCAAAGACATTTAACTCCAGTGAATTATACAAACAGTAAATGTTACCAACTAGTAACGTTATTAACTAGTAACGTTACCAACTAGTAACGTTATTAACTAGTAACGTTACCAACTAGTAACGTTATTAACTAGTGACGTTACCAACTAGTAACGTTATTAACTATACCGATACCAAATAGGAAAGTTACTAACCAGTAACGTTACTAACTAGAAACGTTACTAACTAGTAACGTTCCCGACTAGTAAGTTCCCAACTAGTAACGTTCACAACTAGTAACGTTAATAATTAGGTAACATTACAAACTAGGAACGTTACCAACTAGGAACGTTACCAACTAGGAACGTTACCAACTAGGAACGTTACGAACTAAGAACGTTACCATCTAGTAACGTTACCAACTAGTAACGTTATTAACTAGCAACGTTACCAACTAGTACCAATACCAACTAGGAACGTTACCAACTAGTAACGTTCCCAACTAGTAAGTTCCCAACTATTAACGTTCACAACTAGTAACGTTAATAATTAGGTAACGTTACAAACTAGGAACGTTACCAACTAGGAACGATACCAACTAGTAACGTTACCAACTAGCAACGTTATCAACTAGGAACGTTACCAACTAGGAACATTATCAACTAGGAACGTTACCAACTAGAAACGTTACCAACTAGGAACGTTATCAACTAGTAAAGTTACAAACTAGTAACGTTACTAACTAGGATCGTTACAAACTAGTAACGTTCACAACTAGTAACGTTAATAATTAGGTAACGTTACAAACTAGGAACGTTACAAACTAGGAACGTTACGAACTAGGAACGTTACCAACTAGTAACGTTACCAACTGATAACGTTATTAACTAGCAACGTTACTAACTAGTAACGTTCCCAACTAGTAACGTTAATAATTGGGTTACGTTACAAACTAGGAACGTCACGAACTAGGAACGTTACCAAATAGTAACGTTACCAACTGGTAACGTTTTAACTAGCAACGTTACCAACTAGTACCCATACCAACTAGGATCGTTACCAACTAGTAAAGTTACAAACTAGTAACGTTACTAACTAGGAACGTTTCAATCTATGAACGTTACCAACTAGAAACGTTACCAACTATGAACATTACCAACTAGGAACGTTACCAACTAAGAACGTTACCAACTAGGAACGTTACCAACTAGTAAAGTTACAAACTAGTAACGTTACTAAATAGGAACGTTACAAACTAGGAATGTTACAAACTAGGAACGTTACCAACTAGGAACGTTACCAACTAGTAAAGTTACAAACTAGTAACGTTACTAACTAGGAACGTTACAAACTAGAAATGTTACAAACTAGGAACGTTACCAACGAGGAACGTTACCAATTAGGAACGTTACAAACTAGGAACGTTACCAACTAATAACGTTACCCACAAGGAATGTTACCAACTAGTAACGTAAACCAACTGGTAACGTCATTAACTTTACCAGCTAGTACCGATACCAACTAGGAACGTTACCAAGTAGTATAGTTACCAACTGTTAATGTGACTAACAAGTAACGTTACCTTACGTAAATGTTATCAACTAGTAACATTACAAAAAGTTAACATTACCAGTAAGTAATGTTACTAACATTTAATTTTACTGATTGTTAATGCTACCAGTTGGTTACGTTACCTATTGTTGGAGTTACCAATTGTTAATGCTACCAGTTGGTTACGTTACCTATTGTTGGAGTTACCAATTGTTAATGTTACCAACTAGTAACGCTATTGTCTATTAATGTTACCAACTGTTAGTGTTATCAATTTGTAACTTTACAAACTTTTAACGTTACCAACTGTGAATGTTACCAATTGGTAACATTATTAACGGTTAACGTTATTAATTATAAAATTTACCATCTGGTAATTCAAATGAAAACGTAATTAATCTAGTAATTATAAAATTTTCTAATTATATAAACGGTACTGTATTTATAAATTTAGTAGATTAGATATATATAAAAAGAAAAGAAGCGAGGACATTTAATTTTATGATTTTTTGATAAAGTCAAGTCAAGGTTGTGACTTGCGTTGAGGTCAAGTATTGAAAAAGATTACTAATATTTAATCGAACGCCGAATGTCCACGAGAAGGCGAGGAAGCAAGAAAAATTATTATTATTAATGCTACAGGCTCTCGCTCTTGTTCATATATATATATATATATATAAAGGAGCCACGGTTCTGCTTGGTGTATCACGTCCTTGACACACTCGCTTCAATATTATCCTTTTTTTTCTTCTTTTATTTTTAGAGGCTCAATATTAAAAGAAAATTTACCCAAAAACTAACATACACGAGAAAAACGGAAACTTGTATTTTTTTCTTTTTTCTTTTTTAATAAAAAAAGAAAATATAATTTACTTTAACAAATTTAAGAAAATTTTTTTTAAATAATTAATTATTAATTTATGTAAAAAAATTAAAATAATTTTAAAATTTTTATAAAAATTTAAGAAAAATAATAACAATTATTATTTAAAAATATCAATTGAATTAAATACCAATTGAAACAGTAATTATTAAAAGAAATACCAATTGAAATAAATACAAGTTGATTAACAAAAATTCTGATACCAATTGAATAAAATGCCAATTAAATAGAATAAAAATTAAAATATAAATACCAATTGTAATAAGTACTAACTAAGCTAAACACCAATTGAAATGAATACCAATTGAAATGAATACCAATTGAAATGAATACCAACTGAAATAAATACCAATTGAAATAAATACCAATTTATATAAATACACATTGAAATGAATACCAATTCAAAAAAATACCAATTAAAATTAATACTAATTGAAATAAATACCAATTGAAATAAATACCAATTGAAATAAATACCAAATCAAATGAATAATAATTCAAATAAATACCAATTGTAATAAATTCCAATTGAAATGAATATTAAATCAAATGAATACCAATTGAAATAAATACCAATTCAAATAAATATCAATTGAAATAAATTCCAATTAAAATTAATACCAATTCAAATAAATACCAATTGAAATAAATACCCAATCAAATGAATACCAATTGAAATGAATACCAATTGAAATGAATACCAACTGAAATAAATACCAATTGAAATAAATACCAATTTATATAAATACACATTGAAATGAATACCAATTCAAAAAAATACCAATTAAAATTAATACTAATTGAAATAAATACCAATTGAAATAAATACCAATTGAAATAAATACCAATTGAAATAAATACCAATTGAAATTAATACCAATTGAAATAAATACCAATTGAAATAAATACCAATTGAAATAAATACCAATTGAAATAAATACCAATTAAAATAAATACCAATTGAAATGAATTCCTTTATTACAATGAAATACCATTTGAAATTAATTTCTTTAATACATTTTAAAAACCAATTAAAATGAATACTAATTGAAATAAATACCAATTGAAATTAGTACAAGTTGATTTGAATCCTAATTGAAATAAATACCAATTGAAATTAGTACAAGTTGATTTGAATACTAATTGAAATAAATACCAATTGAATAGAATACCACTTAAATTGAATACCAATTGAAATAAATACCAGTTGAATAAAATACCACTTAAATTGAATACCAATTGAAATAAATACCAATTGAATTAAATACCATTTAAATTGAATATTAATTAAAATGAACACTAGTTGATAAAAATACCAATTAAATAAAATATCATTTAAAATTAATACCAATTTAAAGAAAATACTTTCTAATAAATACACCAATTGAATTGAATGACTTTAAATTAAAATTTTTTAATAAAAGAATAACTAAAAAATTATGTAAAAATATTAAAAGTGTCTCATGACAAATTTTTAAAATTGCTATAATTTTGTGCTTTGAATAATAATAATAAAAATAATGATTTTTATACGACCATGAATGTCATGTGAATTTTATTTTTATTTCGTAAAAAAAACGAGAAAAAAAATCGAAATAAAACACAAGAAAAC
This sequence comes from Leptopilina boulardi, assembly GCF_019393585.1. Taxonomy (NCBI): domain Eukaryota; kingdom Metazoa; phylum Arthropoda; class Insecta; order Hymenoptera; family Figitidae; genus Leptopilina; species Leptopilina boulardi. The sequence goes on from NW_026138046.1 coordinate 118,788, forward strand.
AATTTGAAAATTACATTAAATTTCAAAATTGTCCGAATACAATGAACAAAATTTTTCAGTAATAATACATATATACATATATATATAAATAACTGAAGATCTTTACCGACAGTAATTTTCTGTCATTGGAACATTTTTACGACAACCGACAAAATAACAAAGGAAGAGACGAGAGAAATAATAATGAAAGTAACATCTTAATTAGAGGGCAAGTGACGAAAGGTTGTCAAAAATTTAAAAAAAAAAAAACAAAAAATAATTCTAAAAGATAAAATTTAAAAATAATTTTTATCTTGAATTGAAAGTTTTTTTTACAAATTTAATTATGTAAACAAAAACTAATTGTAAAAGTTACAAAATGTAAATGTTACCAACTAGTTACATAATTAATTAGTTACATTACCAATCTGCTAGTGTTACCAATTGGTAACGTTACAAAATATTAATGTTACTAATTAGTTACGTTAACATTTGTTAATGTTAACAATTAGTTACGTTACCAACTGTTAATGTTAGCAATCAGTTACGTTACCAATTGTTAATGTTGCCAAAAGAGTCATGCCACCAACTAGTTACGTTACTATTTGTTAATATTACCAACTAGTCACGCAACCAACTAGTCACGTAACCAACTAGTTATGTTACCAACTGTTAATGTTACCAATTAGTTAAGTTCCCAAAAAAAATGTTACCAACTAGTTACGTAACCTGCTGCTAGTATTTACAACTGTTTATTTTATCAATTAGTTACGTTACCAACTGTTAGTGTTACCAAATAGTTACGTCATCATATAGACACGTAACCAACTAGTTATGTTTCCAACTGTTGAGGTTACCAATTAGTTATGTTACTGTCTGTTAATGTTACCAAATAGTCACATCATTCACTAGTTACTGTACCAACTGTTAATGTTACTAAATATTTACGTTACCAGTTAGTTACGTTACCAACTGTTCATGTTACCAATTAGTAACGTTACCAACTGTTAATGTTACCAATTAGTAACGTTACCAACTGTTAATGTTAACAAATAGTCACGGCATTAACTAGTTACTGTACCAATTGTTAATGTTACTAAATATTTACGTTACTAATTTGTAATGTTATCAACTGTTACTGTTACCAACTAGTTACGTTACCAACTGTTAATGTTACCAATTAGTAACGTTACCAACTGTTAATGTTACCAAATAGTCACGGCGGCATTAACTAGTTACTGTACCAATTGTTAATGTTACTAAATATTTACGTTACTAATTTGTAATGTTATCAACTGTTACTGTTACCAATTAGTTACGTTACCAACTGTTAATGTTACCAATTAGTAACGTTACCAACTGTTAATGTTACCAAATAGTCACGGCGGCATTAACTAGTTACTGTACCAATTGTTAATGTTACTAAATATTTACGTTACTAATTAGTCATGTTATCAACTGTTACTGTTACCAACTAGTTACGTTACCAACTGTCAGTTTCACTAAACGGTAACGTTACAGTACATAATGTCTTCCAACTGTTAACACAATTTTTTTTCAATGTTACCAAGAAAATCCAACTAAATTAGCATATCAAATCCATTTTAAATTACTAATTTACAAATTATTTGAAAAAAAAAAAATTTAAACTAAATACTCGTTTTTTTTCTAATTTTTTAATAATAATCCTTACGTCTTTCAACTTTTTTTTTTCTTCAAATAAATCGCGTATGTGTAAATTACTTTATGTCAAGGTGAATAATTTCTTAAACACACTTCAATATACATATATATATATATAATCGTTAAAGTCATGATTTGTCTGTGAATTTTTTTTTGTTCGTCTTCTGTTTGTTCTATAATATTGTTAAATTCAGTGAATGAGATGATCTTTTTGACCTTGACATGCAAAAAATTATTTTCAAATAATAAAAAAGAAAAAAATTCATGTGACAAGTTTTTTTTTTTTTTTTTTTTTTTTTTTTTTTTGACGTCATTTAATGGTCCCAAACTTCCCACCACAAAGATAAAATTTTGTTAATCCCCACTCTTCCATTTTATTCTCACCAATCCACTATTGGTATGGGAACAAATAAACACGATGGAAAGGAAAAGTATATACATTCAGGAGTCTCAGCAGTAGGTAGTTAGTTAGTTTGTGATAGAAAGGAGCTGGACAGGTGGTTTTATTGTGTCCATCGTTCAGTCAGGTGTAATCACCAGTGACAAATATAGATGTGAGTGAGTGTGTAGGTGTTTTTGTTTTGTGAGCGAGGGAACCGCTCCTATTTTTGGATCAATAATTATTTATTATAAGGATTTAATGGATGACAAAAGTGATTTATCAAAAAAAAAAAAGTTTCTTTGAAGGAGTTCGTTTCTCACAATCAAGTAAATCTTAATTATTTATTTAAAATATAAAAAATATTAATTAACAAAAATAATAATAATTAATTTAACTAATAATAATAATAATAATAATAATAATAATAATTTCCACGTTTACCCTTGGGCAATAAAAAAAAGAAAAATAATAATAATAATAAAATTAATTAGTAACTTAATTAACTAGTGAGTTTAAAAAAATTAAAAAGTTAATTAACTAGTAAGTTACTTCAATAGTTAATTAACTAGTAACTTTTAGTTAATTAAATAGTAAGTTAATTTAATAGTTAATTAACAAGTAAGTTAATTAAATAGTTAATTAACTAGTAAGTTATTTCAATAGTTAATTAACTAGTAAGTTAATTCAATAGTTAATTAACTAGTAACTTTTAGTTAATTAACTTGTAAGTTATTTTAATTGTTAATTAACTAGTAAGTTAATTCAATAGTTAATTAACTAGTAAGTTATTTCAATAGTTAATTAACTAGTAAGTTAATTCAATAGTTAATTAACTAGTAACTTTTAGTTAATTAACTTGTAAGTTATTTTAATTGTTAATTAACTAGTAAGTTAATTCAATAGTTAATTAACTAGTAAGTTATTTCAATAGTTAATTAACTAGTAAGTTAATTAAATAGTAAGTTATTTCAATAGTTAATTAACTAGTAAGTTAATTCAATAGTTACTTAACTAGTAAGTTAATTAAATAGTAAGTTATTTCAATAGTTAATTAACTAGTAAGTTAATTCAATAGTTAATTAACTAGTAAGTTACTTCAATAGTTAATTAACTAGTAACTTTTAGTTAATTAAATAGTAAGTTAATTTAATAGTTAATTAACAAGTAAGTTAATTAAATAGTTAATTAACTAGTAAGTTATTTCAATAGTTAATTAACTAGTAAGTTAATTCAATAGTTAATTAACTAGTAACTTTTAGTTAATTAACTTGTAAGTTATTTTAATAGTTAATTAACTAGTAAGTTAATTCAATAGTTAATTAACTAGTAAGTTATTTCAATAGTTAATTAACTAGTAAGTTAATTAAATAGTAAGTTATTTCAATAGTTAATTAACTAGTAAGTTAATTCAATAGTTAATTAACTAGTAAGTTACTTCAATAGTTAATTAACTAGTAACTTTTAGTTAATTAACTAGTAAGTTAATTAAATAGTAAGTTATTTCAATAGTTAATTATCTAGTAAGTTAATTAAATAGTTAATTAACTAGTAACTTTTAGTTAATTAACTAGTAAGTTAATTCAATAGTAAGTTATTGCAATAGTTAATTATCTAGTAAGTTAATTAAATAGTTAATTAACTAGTAAGTTAATTAAATAGTAAGTTATTTCAATAGTTAATTAACTAAACGTTTTAAGTTAATTAACTATTTAATTAACTTACTAGTTAATGACGTATTGAATTAACTTACTAGTAAATTAATTATAACTACTTATTTACTTAATTAAATACTAGAATTAAATTAATTCAACAGAAATATTTAGTTAATTCAATAGTTAATTTACTAGTAAATTAATTTAATAGATATTTAACTAGTAACTTTTATTTAAGTACATAGTTAATTTATAAGTTAGTTAATTCAATAGTTAATTATCTAGTAATTTTCAGTTAATTTAATAGTTAATAAAATAGTACGTTTTAGCTTATTAAGTATGTATTTAATTATTTAAAACTTCCTAGTTTATAAACTTAGTATGTAGTTAATTAACTATTAAATTAACTAAATGTTACAAGGTAATTAACTCATTAGTTAATTACCTATTGAATTAACTGAAATTTACTATTTAATTAACTATTGAATTAACTAAATAGTACTATTGAATTAACTAAAAATTACTAGTTAGTTAACTTACTAGTAATTTTTAGTTAATTTAATAGTAATATTTATGTAATTCAATAGTTAATACCCAATAGTTACGTTATGAAATGTTAGTGTTACCAACTGTAATGTAACTAACAATTAACGTTACCTAACGTAAATGTTACCAATTAGTAACATTAGAAAAAGTTAACGTTACCAGTTAGTAACGTTACTAACATTTAATGTTACCAGTTAGTTACTTTACCTACTGTCAGTGTTACCAACTGTCAATGTTGCCAACTAGTAAGTAGTTAATTAACCATTGAATTAACTAAAAATTACTAATTACTTGACTATTGAATTAACTAAAAATTACTAGTTAGTTAACTTACTAGTAATTTTTAGTTAATTCAATAGTAATATTTATGTAATTCAATAGTTAATACCCAATTGTTACGTTATCAAATATTAGTGTTACCGACTGTAATGTAACCAACAAGTAACGTTACCTTACGTAAATGTTACCAACTAGTAACATTAGAAAAAGTTAACGTTACCACTTAGTAACGTTACTTAAATTTAATGTTACCAATTAGTTACGTTACCTACTGTCAGTGTTACCAACTGTCAATGTTGCCAACTAGTAAGTAGTTAATTAACCATTGAATTAACTAAAAATTACTAATTACTTGACTATTGAATTAACTAAAAATTACTAGTTAATTAACTTACTAGTTAATTAACTATTGAATGATCTAAAAATTCCTACTTAATTAATTTATCAGTTAATTAACTATTGAATTTACTAAAAATTACCAGCTAATTAACTTACAAGTTAACTAATTAACTAATTAACTAATAATGTAATTAATTTGTAATAAAATTAATAAATAAAAAAAAAGAATAATAAAATTTTTTTTTCATATTAAAATAATGACATCAAAAACACATTTACGAGGGAAATTTTTGCAAGGAAAATAAAAATAGTATCCAATAATATAATTAAAAAAAAAATATTTCCTTTTTTTTAATAATAGGCAATATTTATCCTCACAATAAAAGGGGGTGATAAAAAGGTGAAGAAATATACACTTTTTCTTCCTATACTTTCATTTTTATTTTATATGATATTAAAAAAAAAAAAAAATTTCCCCATCTTAAAAAATTATTAAAAGTTTCATTCCAATATAAAAATCTTTTATTAGTTTGATACTCGAGGGAGAAAAAGTATCTGTTTTTTCAGTAACGACAACGACGACGACAAAGTAGACGACGAACCAAGTTATTTTTTTTTTCTCCAATATATAAACATTGTCACTGTCAGAACGAGGAAAGGAACTTGAACGAGACAAAATTAAATTGACTTTTCAAATAGTTATATCGAGATGAGCGCAAAAAAAAAAAAAAAAATTGGCGTCGAAAGGAACTCATTTAACTTCAATATTTTATTTAAATTATAAAAAAAAATTTTAATTATTAAAATGATTAAAAAAAATTTTTAATATATAATATAATTAATTAATTTATAATTATAATATAATATAATCGTTCTATTTTTATTCTATTTTATTATTAATTAATTAATTATTAATTAGAAAAATTATTTATTCTATAAATTATTCTTTATTTATTTAATTTATTACAATAATTTATTAATTATTAATTAGAAAAATTTGTAAAAAAAAAGGTTTCCCCAAAGGAAATTACAAATAAAAATGTAAATTGTCTTCTTATTTATTAAGAAAATCGATTCATAAAATATAATTCCCATGGGAAAATGAACCTTTCAAGTGTCGACAAAAATTTTTTTAAACATTCTCCTTTTTTTTGTGGTTTTATTGGTTAGATGTTCAGAACCCGGAACTTCTTCCGGTCTTTTTCATTATTCACATAGGATATATTCAAGTCTCGTCCTTCACTTGTCTTCCTTTCGTTCAACACCAGAAAAAAAAAAAAAAAAAAAAAATAACTGCAGGTGCATCAAAATGTATTGAAAATGAAGGAAACAAAAATTTATGAAATAAACCCCAGAAGTTGATCGATAAACACGATAACACAACATTGAAATTTCCCTCCTTTTTTTTTCTTAATAAACTTCCGCTTTTATCTGGTGTTATTTAAAATAAATTTTTTTAAAAATATTGTTTTTCGAAAAAAAATTATTTTCTATAATATAATAAGTATTCAGTTGTATAATTATTTTCAGTTGGAATTCAGTTGGTAATTTGTTTCCTTAAGTATTCAATTGTTTATTTATTTACAATTGGTATTCAGTTGGTACTTAAGTTCACTGAATACTCAGTTTATTTATTTTCAATTGGTACTCAATTTGTAGTTTGGTTTATTGAGTATTCAGTTATGAAATTATTTTCAGTTGGTATTCAATTGGTAATTGTGTTTGTTAAGTATTCAGTTGTTTATTTATTTTCAATTGGTATTCAATTGCTAATTAGGTTCATTAAGTATTCAGTTTGTAGTTATGTTCACTGAGTACTCAGTTGTTTATTTATTTTCAGTTGGTATCCAATTGGTAGTTAGATTCGTTAAGTATTTAGTTATATAATTATTTTGTATTTGTTGTTTACTTACAGTTGGTATTCATTTGGTAATTTGGTTCCTTAAGTAATCTGTTATTTATGTATTTTCTGTTGGTATTCAGTTGGTAGTTAGGTATATTGAGTATTCAGTTGGTGGTTATTTCCAATTGGTATTCAATAAATACTGATATTTAATTTCAACCAATTGACATTTAACTGGTAGTTAATAGGGATTGTTTATTTTCAGTTGGTATTCAGTTGGTAGTTATGTTCACTGAATAGTTAGTTTTTTATTTATTTTCAGTTGGTATTTAATTGGTTGTGAGGTTCAAGGTGTATTCAGTTGTTCCTTTATTTCCAGTTGGTATTTAATGTGCATATATTTTCAGCTAGTATTCAGTTGGTACCCATTCTTTAATTGGATTTCATTTAGTTTTTCATTCCGTACTTTATATTCAACCTGTGTTTAAATTCAATAAGTATTCAGTTGGCATTTTATATAAATTGGTATACAACTGCCATTTAAATATTAATTTTCTATTCAATTAGTATCTCATTTCGGTTAGTATTCAATGGGTATTCAATTGGAATTTTCATTCAGTTGGTATTTAAGTAGTATTTTGTATTCAATTGGTATTCAGTTGAAATTTTTAAGCAAGTTGGTATTCAAGAAGTATTTTGTATTCAATTAGTATTCAGTTGGAATTTTCAGTCAGTTGGTATTCAATTAGTATTCAGTTGGAATTTTCAGTCAGTTGGTATTATTTTGTATTCAATTGGTATTCAGTTGGTTTTTTTCAAGGTGATAATTAACAGTTATTTAAATTTTATTGAATTTTATATTATATTTACTTCCAATTTATATTAAATTTTGTGCATAAATTCAATTAGTATTTAGTAGGTATTTTTTTCAAATTGGTATGTAAATAGTATTTAAATATTTAATTTTTCTTAAGTTGGTATTTTATTTCAATTTGCATTTAACGGGTATTCAGTTGGTATTTTCTTTCAGTTGGTATTTAAATGGTATTAATGTTTTTTAAATTAGTATACAAGTGGCATTTAAGTAGAATTGTTATTCAGTTGGTATTCAGTTGGTAGTTAACTAATAATTAAATTCAATTGGTATTCATTCAGTATTTTAATTCTGTTTCTATTCAATTGATATTTCATTCGTATATAGTTGTTATTTTTCAGTTTGTATTAAATTGGTATTCAGTTGGCATTCTATTAATATTTCGTTGGTATTCAATTGGTAGTTATATTATAGTATATACATATAGTATTTTAATTCTTTTTCTATTCAATTGATATTTCATTCGTATATAGTTGTTTTTTTTCAGTTTGTATTAAATTGGTATTCAGTTGGCATTCTATTAATATTTCTATTGGTATTCAATTGGTAGTTATATTCACTTAGTAAATCAGTTATTTATTTATTTTCAGTTGATATTCAATTAATTATGATGTTCACTATGTATTCAGTTGTTTCTTTATTTTTTTAGGTTGTATTCAATTGGTATTTATGTTAACTGAATATTCAGTTATTTAACTATTATTAATTGGTATTCAACTAGTATTAAATTCAATTAGGATTTATTTAATATTTAGTTTCGCAATTTATATATAAGTAGTATTTAAATTCAATAAGAATTCAGTTGGTATTTAATTGGTATACATTTAGTATTTTGATTCTGTTTGTATTCAATTGGTATTTACATTTAATTGCTATGTATTTCGTTCTTTTTAGTTGGTATTCAATTTGTATTCAATTTGTATTTAATTGGTATTCAATTGGTATTCAATTGGTATTCAATTGGTATTCAGTTGGTATTTATCTGGTAATTAAATTAAATTGTTATTCACTTTATAATTATTTTCATTCTGAGCATAATTCTTGTAAAAATTATTATTATTATTGTTATTATTGTTATTATTTTATTAAATTAATTAATTGATTGACAACAATTTTTTATTCTAACATCGCAGTTATTTTTAAAGCAATTTAACATTAATACAACAATTATAAAAAAAAATTTCTTTCTGTTTTCGTTTGCTCATAATAGAAATTTTTTTTTTCTCCAGCTTATATACAATAAAAAATCGAATCCTTGAAGTTTAGCTTGTCGACTATATATATATATATATATATATATATATATGCGAAGCAAAAGGCGTATCGTCATTGCATTGTGTTCGTCTGAGCAGGTCGAAATTATGTTACGTAAGTTTATCGTCACTTAACGTAACGGCTTCTTGTTATTGTTGTTCTTGTTGTTATTGTTTTGCCAACATTTACAAAGTAACCTAACAACATTCATCTTATATTCTAAACTAAACTACTTTTTCCATTTCAACAATATCATTTTCGAGAGTAAAGACGAACGTGCAGAAAGTTAGAGAGAAAGTTTTACCCTTTTTTTATTTTTTTTATTGTTTCTTTATTTCTTAATGTCACATTTTATAAGAATAAATATATTCTGCTGAGTATTTCGTTGAAAAATAAAAATTTATTTTTTTTTGTTTAAACAATCAATTTAAAATTTTTATTTTAAGTCTTCACTCTCTCTGTTATTTTCACTATATATATATATATATTGTCATTTGTGATTTATTTTTAAGAGTGTGTGATATTACCCATTTCGAAGTCAGCCAAGTGTAAATTGAACATTGTATAAATACGAGGCTGAAAATGATACTAATTTAGAGATTCTTGGATGTATTGTATTATAAAAAAAAACAGATGCCAATTTAGAAACGAAAGTGTATATAATGGAGAAATTATGAGCTATTTCGAAATAATGAGATTTTTTAAGTAACACCCAATTTAATGGAATTGTAAGTCGAGAAAATATTTTATTTAATTACATAATACTAATTTATCCTGCTGGAAGTGAAAAAAAAATATATTACTGAAAAAAATATAGAATTATGGGGATAGAAAAAGATTTAATTTCTTTTTTCTATTTTAGAAAAAAGGTGAAAAATATTGAAATTTGGAAAAAGACGAGATTAAAAAAAAATGATATAAAAAAGTTATAAAAGAAGATAAATAAAATCATAAAATACCAATTGAATACAAATTTAATATTTGAATACCAGTTGAATACCAATTTTGATAAAATACCAACTGAATACCAATTGAATTGAAATATGAGGCGAATAGAAATTACGAAACTAAAAACTAAATAAATTCCAATTGAATTTAAATACTAGGTGAATACCAATTGAAAATAATTATACAAATGAATACATAATGAATCCAATTATCAATTAAATATGAACTGAAACTGAATAAATAATTGAGTATTCAGTGAACGTAACTACCAACTGAATACCAACTGAAACTGAATAAACAACTGAGTACTCAGTAAACGTAACTACCAACAGAATACCAACTGAAAATACATAAACAACTGATTACTTAAGGAACCAAATTATCAAATGAATACCAATTATAAATAAACAACAAATACAAAATAATTATATAACTAAATACTTAATGAATCTAACTACCAATTGGATACCAACTGAAAATAAATTAACAACTGAGTACTCAGTGAAGTTAACTACCAACTGAATACCAATTGTAAATAAATAAACAACTGAATACTTAAGGAACTAAATTACCAAATGAATACCAACTGAATACCAACTGAAAATATATAAACAACTGATTACTTAAGGAACCAAATTACCGAATGAATACCAACTGAATACAAATTGTAAATAAACAACAAATACAAAATAATTGTATATCTAAATATTTAATAAATTAAACTACCAATTGAATGCGAACTGAAAATAAATTAACAACTGAGTACTCAGTGAACTTAACTACCAACTGAATACTAATTGTAAATAAATAAACAATTGAATACTTAAGGAACTAAATTACCAAATGAATACTAACTGAATACCTATTATAAATAAACAACAAATACAAAATAATTATATAACTAAATACTTAATGAATCTAACCACCAATTGGATACCAACTGAAAATAAATAAACAACTGAGCACTCAGTGAATATAACTACCAACTGAATACTTAATGAACTCAATTAGCAATTGAATACCAACTGAAAATAAATAAACAACTGAATACTTAACGAACACAATTACCAATTGAATACCTACTGAAAATAATTATATAACTGAATGCCTAATGAACCTAACTACCAATTGAATACCAACTGAAAATAAACAAACAACTGAGTACTCAGTGAACATAACTACCAACTGATTACTTAATGAAACTAATTACCAATTGAGTACCAACTGAAAATAAATAAACAACTGAATACTTAGCAAACACAATAACCAATTGAATACCAACTGAAAATAATTATATAACTGAATGCTTAATGAACCTAACTACCAATTGAATACCAACTGAAAATAAATAAACAACTGAGTACTCAGTGAACATGACTACCAATTTGATACCAATTGTAAATTTTGTTAATATCAATTTTTCATAATTTAAGTTTATTAAATTAATAATTAATTAATTATATCAACATTTCGATTGTTGTAACTTTGTCAGATGAAGTGAACTCTTTAGAGAAGAGATCAGTCGTGATAGACGACAGCTGTCAAACCACAAGAGAATATTGATTCCCCTTTAATGAGCCACTATAGCTTGTCAGATGAGGATGACTTGATGAGCTGAACAAGAATATTTATGTATGTGTGTGTGTGTGTATGTTTGAGCAAATTGACTCGTGCGCGATGAAACTGTTAACCATACTTGATTAAATTTCAATCTATAATTATGATAAAGTGATAACATAAAAAAGAAATTTATTTTATTCAAATAATAATTTCTTTATTTGAAACAAAATAGCATTTAATTGGCTTAAATAAATATTTATTTGATACGTAAGTAAACATTTATTTGATACCAGTAAATATTTATTTGATACCCAGTAAATATTTATATTTGATACCAATAAATATTTACTTGATACCAGTAAATATTTACTTGATACCAGTAAATATTTACTTAATACCAATAAATATTTATTTAATACTAGTAAAGTAACTGATTATTTGCAAAAAATAACTTTTTTTTAGTGTACATTATCAACAAAAAAATACAATTTTAGAATTAATAAAAAAATAATTTTAAAATCCGTATTAATTTTTAAAAGAACAAAAAAATTAGAAACTGATCAAAAATAATAATAATAATAATTAACAAAAAAAATGGGTTATCCTACTATATATTTTAGCGAAAATAAAAAATTGTCAACTTTTGCAAATTTTCTAGTCACTTAACCGAACAATAAAAACTTCTTTTTATTGCTCGTAAAAAAGAAAAAAAAAAAATTTTTTTTATGAAGAGAAAATTTTATATATTTTTGTGTCACTCTTCACGATATATATATATATATATGTGATTATAAAAGAATTATAGAAATTTTCTTTTTTTTTCTATTTTTTTTTTCATTTGTAATTATTTCTATTAAAGAAATAAAGTGTTTTGCATACATATTTAAATATACATTTTTTTGCTGTCATAAGAGAGCAGAGAGAGAGAGACTCTTTTAACCTTGTTTACATGTTGCATCGAGGGAATAACTAATCACGTACGCGAGCCATTTTCTGGCTGACTTAATTAGAAATTACTGCAAACCAGACGAGAAAATAATTAACAGAGCTCATTCATCACTATCATTTTATACTTTAACAACTTTTTTTTTTTTTTTTTAAAAAAAAAAACTTATTTTCTCTCCTATTAAAGAATAAAAAAAAATATTACTCGATAATTTATATAACTGTATTTATTTTTAATAATAAAATAACAATAATAATAAAAATAATACTAATAATAATAATAATAATATTTTTTACAAGACTTATGCTCAAAATTAAAATAATGATAAAATGAATAAAAATTGAATTTAATTACCAGTTGAATACCAACTGAATACCAACTGAATACCAATTAAATACCAATTTAATTACCAGTTGAATACCAACTGAATACCAATTAAATACCAATTTAATACAAATTGGAAAAGTACCAACTACATAACAATTAAATATAAATACTAATTGAATACAAACAGAATCAAAATAGTAAATGAAATACCAATTAAATTTAATTACCAGTTAAATTCCAACTGAATATCAATTGAATATCGACTAAATACCAACTGAATACCAACTAAAAAGTAACAACTACGTGCTAATTAAATATAAAACCAATTGAATACAAACAGAATAAAATTACAAAATAAATACCAATTGAATATCAACTGAATAATTATTGAATTTAAATACGAGTTAAATTATAAATTACGAAACTAAATATCAAATAAATCCCAATTTGAATTTAATACTAGTTGAATACCAATTAAAAATAATTAAAAAACTGAATATTCAGTCATCATAACTACTAATTGAATACGAACTAAAAATAAACAACTAAATACGCAGTGAACCTCATAATCAATTTAATACCAACTGAAAATAAATAACTGATTTACTCAGTAAATATAACTACCAACTGAATACCAATTTAATACCAGCTGAACACAAACTGAATACCACTTTAATACAAACTAAAAGTACCAACAACATACCAATTATTTATAAATAAACATAAATAATAAATATTAATTAAATACAAACAGAGTCAAAATAGAAAATTAATACCAATTGAATTTAATTACCAGTTAAATATCAACTGAATATCAATTGAATACCGACTGAATACCAATTGAATTTAAATACCATTTAAATACCAACTGAATACCAATTGAATTTAAATACTATTTAAATAACAATTGAAAGAAAATACTAACTAAAAGAAAATACCAACTGAAAGAAAATACCAACTAAAAGAAACTACCAACTGAATACCCGTTAAATACAAATTGAAACAAAATAGCAACTTAAGAAAAATTAAGTATTTAAATACCATTCAAATACCAATTTGAAGAAAATACCAACTAAATACTAATTGAATTTATGCACAAAATTTAATATAAATTGAAAGTAAATATAATATATATTCCATTCCATTTTTAATTAACTATTAATTATCACCTGGAAAAAAACCAACTGAATACCAATTGAATACAAAATGATACTTGAATACCAACTGAAGGAAAATACCAACTGAATACCCATTGAATACTAACTGATGTGAAATACCAATTGAATACAAATGTAATATTTAAATACCAGTTGAATACCAATTTAGATGAAATACCAACTGAATAATTATTATTTAATAAAAAATTTAAAAAGTATTTATAATAAAAAAAATTATTTAAAATAATTAATAATTAACAATTTTTGAATGAGATAATTGCAATTATTATTTGTCATTTTTTTTTTACAGTGAAGGAAGTCAATGCGAGAGTCATGGAAGTCAATCATCGACTCAGGAACGTCGGAAGCTTTTAAAACGTACCCGAAGTTTGGCTGTTATTTCCGAAGACGAATCTCGCTACACTCGTGAGATTCCTCATTTTCGAATTAACGAGCCTAATTTCAACTTGACCCGGCGACCTCAATTGATCCCAAGGCCCAAATTGATTGATCGTAATTCACTCAAATATAGGTCAGTGAAAGAAAAAAAAAATATAATTCACTTTGTCAATTTTTTAATTCTATTATTTCTATTATTGAAAATTGTTTTAAAAAAAGAAAAGAAATTCCTTTTCACGATTTATAAATTAATATTAAATAATTTAATAATTAATTGATATTTAAAATATAGAAACAAAAATACTATTTAAAATACACAAAAAAATAATATTTAAAAAAAAAATGTTACTGACAAAATTTCATTAACTGAAATACGTTCGAAACATCAAAGAAGCGCGCATTGTTCCTTTGAAATGTTGGGAAATTAATAAATCTTTATTTTCTTTCATATACAAGAATTTAAAAACTGCTACCTTCGTTCATCATTATTGACTATATATTTTATCAACGTTGCTTTTATTAGAAGCTTGATTAAATTTTCTGGCCTCTTCTTTTTTTTTTTTTTTTTTTTTTAGTCACAAAATAAATAAAAAAAAAACCAAAGCGAAGGACACAACATCGATCTTTGAACGAAATTGTCACTTAAAAATAATATCTCTAATAATAATACAAATTAACTGTTTTCAGTTGAGATTATATTTTATTTTCTATTATAGTGATAAAGTTGAAAACAAAAAAATAATTTTAAAAAAAAAAACCTTTTTATTTTAGATTGTCAAAGAGTCAGCAGCAATTATTTGATTCATATGACAAATTTACTGACACAAAATCCAATCAATCAAAATCGTCATGCACACTCTATTCACCACCACCATTGACATTACTTCCGGATCCTTTGCCCTATGTACGTGGCAATAAATCAGAATCGGATCGTCTCAATATTTTAGATTGGCCCGATTCATCGAGAAAATATTGCAGTGTTCAGAATTTAGATACTGTATCAGGATTGGTGGAAATTGTTGAGGATAATTGGCCATTGGAGGAAAATCGTAGTCTCGATTGTATTTACACGCAGGTAATTGAAAATTTTATTTACATATTGTGGGAAGGGAGGCGGGAGCGCTAATTGGCTGCCGTAGTCGAGGAGAGGTAGGCGCGAGCGTTGATTGGCTGCCGGAGTCGAGGAGGGGGAGAGGGAACGATTTCCATTTGACCTTGGAACTTGGGAAGGGAGGCGCGAGCGTTGATTAGCTACCGGAATTTTAGAGGGGAGTCCCAAAGTTGTCAAGGGAGCGATGGAAGGGAGGCGCGAACGTTAATTGGCTGCCGGAGTCGAGGAGAGGGAACGATTTCTAATTAACCTTGGAACTTGGAAAGGGAGGCGCGAGAGTTGATTGGCTGCCAGAACTTTGGATGGGAGTTCAAAGTAGTTAAGGGAGCCATAGAAGGGAGGCGCGATTGTTAATTGGCTCCCGGAGCTAAGGAAGGGAAACAGTGATCGGCTCCAAGTCGTCAATAGAACTTGGGAGGTGAAGCGCTAATGCCGAGTGGCTGGCAGAGTAATGGAAGGGAGGCGCGAGCGTTTATTAGCTACCAGAACTTTAGAGGGGAGTCCCAAAGTTGTCAGGGGAGCGATGGAGGGGAGACGCTAGCGTTTATTGGCCGCCAGAGTCGAGGAGAGGGATATCAAACATTTTCCAGTTGACCTTGAAAATTAGGAAGGGAGGCGCCAATGCCGGTTGGCTTGCGGAGTGATGGAAGGGAGTAACGCTCGTTGATTAGCTAACGGAACCTTAGAGGAGAGTCCCAAAGTTGTCAAGGGAGCGATGGAAGGGAGGCGCGAACGTTAATTTGCTGCCGGAGTCGAGAAGGGGGAGAGGGAACAATTTCCATTTAACCTTGGAACTTGGGAAGGGAGGCGCGATTGTTGATTGGCTGCCAGAACTTTGGAGGGAAGTCCAAAGTAGTTAAGGGAGCCTGTAACACAGTCACAGTCTTTCCCTTATATACTATAGTTTCCCTTATTCTGTTCATCGTATGTCGCTATAGTCTATTCCGCTTTGACTTGGTTCCTCTCATTATATTTAAATTCAATTGCTTTGCGTCTGTCTTCCGGATCGGTCGTCTCTATTACGCGTTAAGAGTGTTGGAGAGATCGTTATAAACAATTTTAAAACAAAAGTAATCGCAGTGGTTTAGTGCTGTGCACTGGTTACCTGTTTCTCTGTTATTAATTTGAATTAGGTGATATCAGTTGTAAGTTGAATAATTAATAATAATTTATGTGAATGTCTAAACAAAATTACCAATTTATACTTTCCTGGACATTTAATCCTTTTCCTTTATTCCTTTAATGGTTTATTTATTGGTAAAGCGGGCAACCAATATTATAAGCCATAGAAGGGAGGCGCGATTGTTAATTGGCTCCCGGAGCTAAGGAAGGGGAACAGTGATCGGCTGCAAGTCGTCAATAGAACTTGGGAGGTGAGGCGCAAATGCCGATTAGCTGGCAGAGTAATGGAAGGGAGCCACGAGCGTTGATTAGCTACCGTAACCTTAGAGGGGAGTCCCAAAGTAGTCAGGGAAGCGATGGAAGGGAGGCGCGAACGTTAATTGGCTGCCGGAGTCGAGAAGAGCGAACGGTTTTCAGTTGACCTTGGAACAAGGGAAGGGAGGCGCGAACGCCGATTGGCTATCGGAGTCCTTAGAGTGAAATCCAAAGTAGAGGGAGATATAGAAGGGAGACAGCTAGGGAGATCCGAGTACTGTCCCTAACAAATAAACTTCTTTATTTTCAGGTAAAACGAAAACGAAAGGAACACCGTAGTCTCGACAGTATTCTTTTCGAGGACGACGATGAATTACAATATTTCGACGTTCTCAATCTTCTGCCACTTTCCAATGTTTGTCTAGGAGAATCAGCGCCAAAAATTCCTAATCGTTGTAAAGAACGTGACGATTTTTTTGACGGTATTTTATCGATTAGCGATAAAGAAAGTACGAAAGATTTTTTCTCCACCAGTGGCAATAACGAGACTGATGAGGAGAAATCCAAAAATCAAGAGGACGAGGGAAATGATTCAAGAAAGGGATTTTGGATAGAATTGGTGAGTCCATCGAAACAGGAGAGAAAAGACTTTTGGGAGAGGTTGGATGATCAGGAGCAAAAACGACAGGTGAGAAAAGAGGTGGAGAAATTTCAATCTTTAGAGAAACAGAAAGACGAGATAGAGAAGAAAGAGGAGAAAAAAGTAGAAATTATTCAAGAAGAAAAATATTTAGAAGAAACAAAAATAGAAATTACAGAAACACAGGAGGAAGTTAAAGATGAGAAACTAGATCTTAAAACAGAATTATCAATTTTCGAAGAAACTTTAAAATCAAAAGAGGCAGAGGAGGTAAAAATTTTTCAAGCTCGAAATCCATTTCCACGTTCATCTAATGTTAAAGAATTGAGTAAATCTTTAGCTGATAAATATAAAGCAAATGTGGCAATAGTAACACCCTGTGAGGAGAAATTTAAAGTTGAAGAAGTTGAAGACGTTCGATCAATTTGGATATCAGACGAGGAGGAAGAAATGTCACGTAGACCCCAGGTGTTAAAAATAATTGACAATGATCTTACAAAACGTTGTAATAAAAATGAAAATCCATCAGAATTAATTGAAACTAAAAGTATTGAGAGTGCAAGAAATTTTTTCGAAAAGAAAAGTAATGAGAAGGAGGGATTTAAAAATTCATCTATTGAAGGAAGATTCGAAAGAATTGTTAAGGAGACAACAAATATTTTTGATAAAGCCTGTAATGTTATGAAAGGAACATTAGGATTTGAAGCACGTTCAGAGAGTTCTGATCTTGGTCTAGGTTCGGAAATTGAAAGCGATAGGAGACGATCAATTGATGAGAATACAAATGGAAAATTAGAGAAATTAGAGGAAAAAAAGGATGAATCTGAAAAGAAGAAGAATTATACAAATTTAACAAGATCGAGAAGTTGTGTTGATTCATTAGAATGTCAAGATGAACCGGAATTTAATCATGTTCGTTATAAAATAGTAAAATCGAATCTATTTGGAAAGAATATATTTAGTACATCAAAGGGTGATGTTACATATGAGGGTCTAATGGATTATCTTAGGGAATATTCATTTCAGGAATTATTATTGGACAATAATGTTGTTATCATTGAACCCGTGCGTGCGGAAGTTGAAAGGAAGCCGTCAATGAATGTTAAGAGTAAAAGTTTGCCAACTTGTCGAATATCGGGTGCTATGGAAAAAAAGAGGGAAATTACTGATGAGAGAAAGAATTTTAATGAAAAATCACAAACATGTCCTAGACAAAGTTTATTGAGGAAACATTTTTTTTATCATCCAATTCGTATTAATAAGGAATTAATTGATGATGAATTGCCTAATCCTGATACAGTTAAGAATGTGACACGAATGTTTGAGGAGACATTTAGGGCGAAAAAAAGTTTGGAGAGAGATAAAAATAGAAGTTTAAGTATGAAGGATCTTAGCGTTAAGGAAGAGGAGGGTGTTAAGAATGAGGATGGCGAATTTTATGAGAAGGTGCGGGAAAGTAGGTAAGAATTGTTCCTTTATTGTCTTTTAGAAATAGTTAAAAAAAAATTTGAAGCTAATTTTTTAATTTTTGATAAAAATAGATCTCGAAGTTCAAGTAGAGCAAAGGATTTGACGCGGCATTTTGAAAATTTGAAAAAGAAGACAAATTCTTTGGCATCGGTGGTAGGTAAAGATGAGCCAGAATGTCCTCGTAGTGAATCAAAAACAAGAATTCTTGCACAATCATTTGAGGCTAGAAGTGGACATACATCACCAAGTGATTCGAATTCATCGAATAAAAATCGTATCACTCGATTTAATCAGCATAATCGTCATCATAATTGGGATGCTGGTAGTGTTAGCTCAGGTGTTTCTAGTGATTATCCGGATACGGATCCTGCTCCTTGTACCTCCTCCGAGGATGAGGAAATCGATTGTCAGGTATTACATTTCCTATTTGCTACGTAAAAAATTTATTTCCTTTACAATTCATTCATTTTAATTATTATTATTAGAACACAAAAGTATTTTTACAAAAAAAAAAAAAAAAACATTTCCGTCAATAGGACGAGGAGATCGAAGACGAAAGTGGTCCAGGTCACTATGTCTCACAGGATGTTTTAAGAAAAATTCGCGAATGTGGAACATCAGTTACATATTATGGTGGTAAGGTCGTCAATACTTATAATGGACCAATTATTTCGCCAATGAATAATAAACACTTGAGGAGGAGAAATCAATTGCAGGACTATGTCAAGTTCCGTTTAGTTAAGAGCAATTCGTGTGATAGTCGATTGGAACTAACGGGAAAAGTTGTTGAAGAAAAGGTCAAGGTCGATAAAAATTCTGATCTAAGGTAAATGAAGGAAAAAAAATTTTTTTTTTTATATCTTAATATAGTTTTATCAAAAAGATTAAATTTTTTGATATCTATAATTATTAAAGACAATTAAAAATTAATTATTTGTAATTCAGAAGAGTCACTGTAATAATTCAAAGCATTTTTCATTATGATGAATAACAATTTAAAAAAAAATACGTTAATCCGATATGATCTAGTGGCAAGAATACCAATTGTTTTTTCTGAAAATTAATCCAATAATAATAATAATAATAATAATTACTATTTGGAAATAGAAAAAAAATCCCATATGATCTAGTGGCAAGAATACCTATTTTGTAAAAATTAATCCAAAAATAATAATGGATTTCTGTTAGGTTAGGTTTTAGGTTATAATTATAAGTTTGAGGAATTAGTGTAAGTCAAATGGAAATCTACATTATCATAAGAGGAAATTTTTTTTTTTTTTTTGCGGGAATTTTAAATTACTTATTACTAAAATAATTAAATTACTTATTGAATTATAAAAAAATTAAATTTACAAAAAAAAAATTGAAATAATTAACAGTGATTAAATATATTATTAAAATTTTCAAATTCCTTATTGTGTTTTTTTTCATTAAAATATTTTTTAAATAAAATTTATATAATAATAAATATTTATAAAATACTTGAAATATTTATTTATATATAAATTTTTATTTTTCTATTTTTCTACTTTTTATAATATTTTTTTATTTAAATATTTAATATTAAAAAAAAAATTTAATATTTTTTTTTTAATTTTAGACAATGCACAATAGCGGAAATGCCAAGTATTGAATTATCATTGTCAATGGAGAGGCAGGAGATGAAAAAAATGATGGAGGAAGAGGAGAAGGAGATAAAGAAGAAGAAGATTAAAGAATCAAAGAAAGAACCACCGGTGGTGATTGGCTCAGAGCCAAAAAAAGATGAGGGCAAATGTTTAAGAGCCGATTTTAAATTGGGAAAATTGGATGAATCAAATTCACGATTTAGTGCATTGTCAAAATGGCAAATTAATGAAAATGGATGGCGAAAAAATACTGAATTCGATAAAATGGAATTTGAAGAATTTGAAATACTTGAAGATAGTTTAAATGGAATTGACAATGAAAGTTAATAATAATAATAATAATAATAATAATAATAATAATAATAATAATAATAATAATTTATTATTTAACAATAAAATAAAATATTTATTATTTGTAATTTAATTATAAATTATAAATATTAATTTAATTATTAATATATAAATATTAATTAAATTATAAATATTAATTTAATTATTAATATAAATATTAATTTAAATGTAAAAAAAGCAAAATATCAATTTTCATTTTTGATAAAAAAAAAAAAGGAAAATTGATCAAATTTTTGCATTTTTAAGTCAAAAATTAATTCGTATTTATTTTATATTAATTACAATATTCTAATTTATAAGTTTCAATATTTTTTTCCCCCCATATATTTTTTGGAAAAAAAAAAAAATATTTTTTCGTGAAAATAATAATATTTGTATAAGTGATTCAAAAATTTTATGTAAAATGTATGTGTGTGCAATAAATTGTGAATATTTTTATTGCGATTGTAAATAAAAAAAAAAAAAAAAAAAACTTTTAAATTTATAGCGTTAAAATTTTTTTTCTTTTTGCAAAAAAATAATGAAATTCTTAATTAATTAATTTATTTATTATTATTATTATTATTATTATTTGATAAATTCAGTACTAAATTTATTTTTAAAATTTTTTTAAAATATTAAATTCTAAAAATTTGAAAAAAAAAACATAAATTAATAAATTTAAAAAAATGTTTAATTTCTGTTTACTTTCAATTTTATTGTATAAAATTTTTTTTATACAATTTTATTTTTTTGCTTTTTAAAAAAGAAAAAAATATTAATTTAAATTTACGATACAATTTAAAAAGCAGTGGATTGTGAAAAATTTTGTACAAGGACAAATTTTTCTTTTCTATTTTAAATTTCAATTTAATTTGTCTTTTTACTTCGTTTTTTTTTTTTTTTTTTTTTTGTTCTCGAAGAATATAACAAGAAAAAAATGCTTTCGTGTGATTTAAAGAACAGCTTTAAAAAATCTCAAATTTTATGTCTGGGATTTTTTTTTTTTTTATATATAGTTTTACGATATATATATATATATATATATATATATATATATATATATATATATATATAAATAAAGAACTTACCGGAAGTCTCAGTATTATTTGTATTTTCTTTACTCTTCGTTTTGGATTCCTTCGTTGATTTAAATTCGTCTTTTGATTCTTTTCCAAAATCTTTGGAATCTTTGTGATCCATCGTCGTCATGCCTCTCATAATAACTGATTCCCATAACATTTCTTTTCCCATCACAGGACTGAGAATTGGAGTAAATGTTGTTGTTGATGAATGACTTCGTCTTGAAATATTTCGCCATCTTCGACACCATGTTTCCTGTAATCATAAAGAAAAAAAAAAAAAAAACGATTAGAAAAATATTAAAAATTTTTTTTTTTTTTCAGTACCATATAACACCTAAATAAGATTATTAATTAATAATATTAAAAACATTAAAATTAACAAATTTTTAAAACTAAATGAAAATTAATTTTTCTTTAACGAATTTGTTCTATATATATATATATATATAAATGACCCACATTTTTCATACGAGAAAAAGAGTTAGAGAGAGAGAGAGAGAGAGAGAGGGAGATGCCATTTCCTAGATTATATTGATATGATAAAATATGAGTTGTACCTCTTACCATATATTGTACTCAAGGAGCAAATCTTAAACGTAATCTGAAGAATATAATCTCTATCTTACATATACTAACTCGACCCAATTCGAAGGTCTCTGAAATTGCAAACTTAATCCCAAGAAGGATGATAATGAGAGGCCTTAATATATATATATATTTGCAACTTGAAAATTGTATCTTAATATTTTGTGACAAAAAAAAATTTTTATGTAAATAATTATAATAATTATTTATTATTATAATTCAAATTTTGTTAAACAATTTTTAATTTTAATATATATGATGATGATAATAATAATAATAATAATAATAATAAAAATAATAGTAAACAATAATAAAAATAATAATAATAATAATAATAATAATAATAAACAATATTAACTGTTACGTAATGCAACATAAATAATAATTTAAACAATGGTTGGTTACACTTGATATGGAATGACCCATATGAATATAGCCGCAAGTCCCCCCCCCTTCTACCCACCCTCGCAAAAAATGACCTAAATTTTAAGGTTATGTTCGTTTCAAGACTCCGAATAGGGCCGCATGTCCTCCCCCTAAATTTTTTGGTTATGTTCATTTCAAGACTTATTCAATATAGCCTCGCAAGTCCCCCGTCTCTCCCGCCAAAAAATGAAATAAATTTTGAGATTATGTTCGTTTCAAAACTGAATAGAGCCGAAAGTTCACCCCTCTCTCAGTATTTCCCGCCAAAAATGAATTTAAATTATGAAGTTATGTTCATTTCAAGACTTTCAATATAACCACAAGTGAAGGTAGATTTCTTGCCAAAAATGACCTGAATTTAAAGGTTATGTTCGTTTCAAGACTGTGAATATAGTCGCAAGCCCCCCCCCCCTCCTTCCTTACGTTGAAAGAGAGGTGGATTTTCCGACGAAATTGAACTAAATTTTAAGGTTAAGTTATTTTATCGAGAAACGACCAAGAAACAAACATAACCTCAAAATTTAGGGCAAAATTTGGCGCAAAAAGACAAAGAAACAAACATTATCTCAAAATTTAGGTCAAACTTTGAAGGAAAATGACAAAAAAAAAATGAACCTAACCCTAAATATAGATCAAATTTTAGCTGGAAAAATTTTAAAAAATAGATAAATTATTATTGTCTAAATTACAATTTTTTTTAATGTTAATTTATTTATAATTTTCTAAATTATTATTAATTTTTATCAATTTTTAATAATATATCCTAATCTTTCAATAATATATAGTTAAAATTATTTAAAAGTATTTTAATTATTTATAATAATTATAGATTATTTAATTCCATTATTATTTAATTATTATTAATTTTTATTAATTTTATAGATTTATTATTTAATTTTAATAATATTAACGATATTACAATCATTCAATATTTTGATATTCATAATAATGATTATTACAAATATTTGCCATACTTTTAAGATTAGAATTATAGAAAGAATGCATTCAATTTTAAGAGAAAAATAAAAACGGAAAAAATATACAGATGATAATAATAATAA
Organism: Leptopilina boulardi; assembly: GCF_019393585.1. NCBI lineage: Eukaryota > Metazoa > Arthropoda > Insecta > Hymenoptera > Figitidae > Leptopilina > Leptopilina boulardi. Next base: position 142,669 of record NW_026138046.1, read on the forward strand.
TAATAATAATAGTAATTCTAGTGTTGAGATTATTTACATTTTATAATTTGCATTTAAAATGTAGTACCACGTGGCGGGAAAAACTAAAGTGATTTAAATTTTAAACATCTTTAGTTCGTTATACGATCCTCTCTCTCTCTTTCATAAGTTTATGGATCGTTATTAGCTCGTTTCCATTTCATTAAAAGCCAAGGAGAAATCGAAAATTGTAGAATCCTCATATTCTACTTTTTGTTAAAAATTAAACAAAAATAAGGTTATAAAATAAAGAAGACGAATAGATTATTTAATACAATATCTAATTTAATATTTGCATTAATTTTTTTTTTAAATTCACCAATTTAATCTTTACTTAAACATATAATTAGATTTTATTTAAAATTAATAAATGTTAAATAATTAATTTAATATAAGGATAAGAAAAAAGTTAAATCATCTAAATAAAATATTATTTTCGAATAATAATAATAATAATAATAATAATAATAATAATAATAACGTAAATAAAAATTAAGTTTCATTTTCCGTTAAGTAAAACTGAGTTTCAGTTTCATACAAAAGATTAAGTGTATTTATCATATCAACCATTCTGCTTTCGGTTGGATTTTCAATATCGTGCATTTTCAATATCAACATATCATTTTCATACCTCTTATCAACAAGAACAAATTTCAGTTCAGGAAGAACGATATAATTTATATTTATATCTTCAAAAATGCGATTCATATTCATTATACCTGCTTGATTTCTAATTTCAATTTCATACATTAGTTTTTGAGATGAAGGATTTGATCCACTGTTGGTATCAAATGATTGTATTTCACGATTTGAAGAAAATAGTTTAATTTGATCAAATTTAATATAATCATTTATTTTACTTGAGGCATGAATTTGATTTAGTTCTACAGATGAAATTGCTAAATAAATTTTAATTGGTTCTTTAATCCAATTTTCATTACACTGTCTAATTGCAATTCGATAAATAGCTGCTAAAAATCTTCTATTATTATCTAAATTAAATGTTAATGTATAATGCCAATGTGAATAGAATGCATAATAATCTTCAAAACGAAGATATCGTCGATAATTAATTAATTTCTTATAATTATCAAATACAATATCAACTGGTTGCTCATAGACATGATTATAAATTACATTAATTCTATGTCTGGCTTCATTTGCATCTTTTATTTTATCTAAATTTTTTTCAAATAACAAATCATCAATGTATTTCGCATTTTTAAATTTATATATACTATAAGAATTAATCTCAGCAGTTTTCAATTTAGAAAAATCTTGTGCAAATTTTTTATAAGTTGGTACTGAACTTGAAATTGATTTTAATCGTAAAATGTAATTTTTTAAAATTGTCTTTGCAATAAGATCTGTACACATTGGTATTTTCTCAACCATAATATTTACTGCTTTTTCAATAATTTTCATTCGTGGTAAATAATTAGATTCTATTTTATTCAATTCTTCTAAATCATTAAGTCTTTGGTTTTTCCAAATATTCTTTTCTATTGTTTGAGATTTCATATCTATTGTTAGAATATTATTTTTATTATAATAAGTATTTGTTATCTTAAAAAATACATCGCTAAATGTTATATAACTATGCTGTAATTTTTTGTCAAGTTGCGATACATCAACAACACCATACTCAGAATCAAATATTACATGAAACCAAACTTCTTTACTGTGTTGAAATAAATTATTAGATGGAACTGGTACTTTGTCACTTAAATAAGTAATATCATTGAAGAAAAATTCTTCTCCTTTCATTATTTCAAATTTTTTAATAATTACTGGCTGTGTAATAATTTGTTTAGTCCAAAATTCCTTTTCTTTTAATGGGAAATTTAAAAATGGAGTTTTCATTTGTTCTAATGCTAAATTTGTTAAATCTAATCGAAATTTTTTATTCAATACTTCGTTCAACTTAATATAGTATATTCCCAATTCTTTGAAGGCTGTAAAAACATTAAAAAAATTATAAGAAATTAAATTTCGATTTACTGCAATTTGTTTAGACGTCCCGGGAATATTATCCAAATCAATTTCATCTGCTGTTGTCTTTAAACTTTCAGTGTCTTTCATAACTGATTTAGAATCTTCCACAACTTTTGGAATTACATTTTCTGTTGAAAGAATAGAATTCTGAATTAGAATTTTAATTCTGCTTGATTTAAACTATCAAAACAATTTTATCAAATGGAGAAATTAATTTTCACATTTTTATTTTAATGAAATAGAAATATATTTCTATTTGATATACCTGAAACATCAGAGCTCACAATAGGATTTTTATCATCATGCTGATTAAAATTAACTGCTTCATCAGAAGGATTTAAATTTCCTTCCTCCAAATTATTATTTGCGACAGTTTGTTTTGACGTCCCGGGAATATTATCCAAATCAATTTCATCTGCTGTTGACTTTAATCTTTTAGTGTCTTTCATAACTGATTTATAATCTTCCACTACTGTTGGAATTACATTTTCTGTTGAAAGAATAGAATTCTGAATTAGAATTTTAATTCTACTTGATTTAAACTATCAAAACAATTTTATCAAATGGAGAAATTAATTTTCACATTTTTATTTTAATGAAATAGAAATATATTTCTATTTGATATACCTGAAACATCAGAGCTCACAATAGGATTTTTATCATCATGCTGATTAAAATTATCTGCTTCATCAGAAGGATTTAAATTTCCTTTCTCCAAATTATTCTTTGCGACAACTTGATTTAACGTGCCGGGAATATTATCTAAATCATGATTATTAATTGCCTCTACTACTGGAATTGACACCTTTTTTTTTCTCTTTTCTGGAATATCCAAATCAATTTCATCTGCTGTTGACTTTAATCTTTTAGTGTCTTTCATAACTGATTTATAATCTTCCACTACTGTTGGAATTACATTTTCTGTTGAAAGAATAGAATTCTGAATTAGAATTTTAATTCCGCTTGATTTAAACTATCAAAACAATTTTATCAAATGGAGAAATTAATTTTCACATTTTTATTTTAATGAAATAGAAATATATTTCTATTTGATATACCTGAAACATCAGAGCTCACAATAGGATTTTTATCATCATGCTGATTAAAATTAACTGCTTCATCAGAAGGATTTAAATTTCCTTCCTCCAAATTATTCTTTGCGACAGTTTGTTTTGACGTCCCGGGAATATTATCCAAATCAATTTCATCTGCTGTTGACTTTAATCTTTCAGTGTCTTTCATAACTGATTTAGAATCTTCCACAACTTTTGGAATTACATTTTCTGTGAAAGAATAGAATTCTGAATTAGAATTTTAATTCCGCTTGATTTAAACTATCAAAACAATTTTATCAAATGGAGAAATTAATTTTCACATTTTTATTTTAATGAAATAGAAATATATTTCTATTTGATATACCTGAAACATCAGAGCTCACAATAGGATTTTTATCATCATGCTGATTAAAATTAACTGCTTCATCAGATGGATTTAAAATTCCTTTCTCCAAATTATCACCAGGCTGATTAACATTTACTACTTCATTAAATGGATTTAAATTTCCTTCTTCCCAATTATTTTTCAAATTTTTTTTCCAATGCACTGACAAATGGTTTACTATATAATTACGTGTTATTTTCACATCTACATCTAGATTAAGATAGGGTATAACTCTACGGAGAATATCATTTCTTTCCATTTCTAATTTATCATCAGAAATTTTATTTGTTGTTGGATTATATTCACGATAGGAAATTTTGTTCAAATCATCTTTTATTGGCACAACGGGAACTTGAAATGGATTCCCTTCGATGGTTCTTAATTCTGCAGTATTACCAAATGATGATATACAATTTGGTCCAAAATAATTTTCACCACCAGGATAAATGTATTTGATGACTTTATAGTTATCTTTCTGATAAATAACTTTTGGTATTAGTCCAGTATGATCAGGTAGCAAATTTTTATTATTACCAATTTTTATGTCAGATTTCATTGATAATAGAAGATTTTTAACTTCTGGAATGAATTTTGCACTCAATTGTGAGCTATGAAATAATTTACGTAATAATTGATAAGAGAATTTAGATAATTTATAGGCTAATTCAAAGCCAGGATCCAAAATTTGTAGGAAGGTAATTGATAAATCTTTAAGAAAACCTTTAATGAGACATTTTTCTGCAACAATTTGAATAGCTGATTTATAAATTCGTGATATTAAAGTAGTTAATGGTAATTTAACAATTTGTCCTGATACACTCCAAAATGATTGTGTTTGTATTCTAGCAATAATGTTATTCAAAAATATATTTGAAGATTTTGATGCAACTCCTGCCATAGATACAATACTTAAAGCATCTAAAGTACAACTAAATCCTGCTTGTACTTGGTTATTTATGTTTATACTTTGAACACAAGTATAAAATGGTATAAGAGATTTTAAAAAATCTATTACTTTCTCTCCAACTGTTGGCTCATTGAAATAATTTACTAAATTGTTTATAAATTCATTGGTTTTTATATCAGCAACTCTTTCAATAAATTTTGTTAAATTTTCTTTATCATATTTTAGATACTTTCCAAATGGATATATTTCTATTTTTAAAGAAGGATCATTAGCAACTGCTTTACCATATTCTTGTTTATTATTATTATTTCTTTGAAGTAATGTCAAAGTATTATTCACTTGTTTAATGGCATAATAATTGGGTATTTTATTTTCTACTATGGCAAATAGTAAATATATATTTTTATTTTTTTTTTGGCGATGGTGGAACCAATGTCGAATACATATGATAATTAGAAACATATGCAAATCGAACTGTTGTATTTATTTTTATTTTTTCTATTATATTACCATCCTTTAAAACTTTTTTCAATGAATTTTGTTCAATTTGATTAAATATTTTTCGTACATTATTAAATTGCAGATTATATTTTTCTTCTAAATTAGGAAGATCGTCACAATGCTTAGGAAGATATAAAAGTTTAAATAAAAATTGTGAAAACTTATATACATCAACAAAATGCGGTCTTATTTTAGTAATATTTTTATGGCAAATCGAATTAAGTATTTCAGTGGCAATAATCGTTCGACTTTTTAATTTTTTAAATTCCTCTTCCATTTTGTATTGTAAACTTTTTTTAACTTCATTATTTATTGTTTTTACTATTGTAATATTAGCAAAATGAAAATAATTTTCATATACCTTATGCCAAAATTCATTATTAAGTGATGATAAATTTTCTTTTCGAAATTCTTTCTTATATTTGCGAGCGTAATAAAATAATGCCGGCATTGCATATAATTCCAATATCAATTGATGTGTTTCATTGGTAAATGTTTGAAATTCAATTGCTTGCGATAGAAGAATATAATTTTGAAATGTTTGATTTTCAATATCATCATTAATTGAACGGGCAATTTTTAAACCAACCATTGCGTATGTATAATTCAAATCAATTATTTTCATATTATTTTCCTCTGGTTTTGGAAATAGAGACCAAATATTTTCATTGAATACTTTTTCAATTGTCAATGATGTCAATTTAATTGTTTCATTATTTGTCCAACAATGATTATGATTTGTATAATTTTCTGAAAAGTGTTGAAATACATTTTCCTTAAATTTTGAATATGTTATATTTTTTCCTCTATTAATAATTCCAGCCAAATATCCAGTAATGTGTCCATAGTGAAAAAATAGAGCATTGTCAATTATATATTCATATGTTTCATTAACGTATTTTATGTCGAGTGTTTCATTTTGCCCACCACCATAAAGATCACTTCCTTTTAGTATTTTTTGAAGAAGTTGAAGTTTTATCATTGATTCATTTTCAGTAGAATTATTTAAATATTGAAAAAATGTATTCAATACAATAACAGAATTATTTCTCTCTTCGAATGAAATTAAATTCAAATTGTTAAAAATTAAACCCAAACTATTGATATAATGACAAACTGAAAGAAATTGAAAACTTCTGAGCTCTTGAATGGGTACTGTTTGGTTCATTTTCTTAGAATTAATTAACAACTTTTTTCTTAAAATCGGTATTCAAAGAATCTGAAATTAAAATTTTTATATGAAACTTAAAAAAATTTAGCAGATTTTGTATTTTAAAAAAAACTATTAAAAACTTACTATACGTATTATTCTTTGTCAGCAAAATTATTTGAATAGACGAAAAGTAGTTATAACTGAATATTCACTTCGTTGACTAATTTATATGTAAAAGTAATAATTATTTATCTTTTTAAAGTTAAGAAAATATTTTTAAAATTCACGATCTATTTCAATACTTTTGCACGCTTTTGTAATTTAAAAAAAATATTTTCATAAAAAACAATATTATACGTTCTATTTATCAAACTGAATTTTATTAATTTTTTATATTCCAAGTTGGTAAATAGATAATTATTTACTATTGTTTGATAAACTGATATTTTTTCAAGGATTCAGTTTTTTACACGTGTTGCTTTATTGCTTTAAAATTTTTAAAATTTATTTAAAATGTTAACTTTTTTTTGGCTTAAAAAACTTGTTATATGTTGTAATGATCTGACTTTTATTGCCAAATGATTTTCTCGCCGGATGGAGTCCGGGTACCTATTTTGACTAATTACTTTAAATCTCGGTAAATAACGTGAAGCGCCATCTATGTTTCGATTGATTTCAGAACTATTTCTTACTATAATGTAGAGGAGAGGCATAGTCATTGATGAGTCTTTATTTAAATCTTCGAAAGAGAATGTATTGTTTAAATAAAAGAATAATAAAATATACAAAAATGAATTATTACACAAATTAATATAGGAACGAATCAATCTATACAATGCAAATAAAAAATTAATCTCTAGAAAACATAACGATAAAAGAACAAGCTATTCTAGAAGAGCATTCGCTGAGCTCCGATCGCGCTTGTCATCAATCCAGAATAAAGCGGATTTAAACATATTTACCACGTTCGCGAAGATGTTGATGAGGGTGACGCATATTACTTTCTTACTTTCGCGTAGGGTACATTCTAAAATTTACCCCCTAGACGACGGTACGGACGGATACTAGGGTCGTGCACGCTAGATCAATTATTATTCGTAATCAAGAAGAAGCTAGATATTGGATTTGGTTCCAATATTTATGCGCGACGCAAAGCTAGTGCAAAGTAATATTCACTAGATGTCTCCTTTACCCGAGAAGCTCCGCGAGATGGGGAATCGAACTAGTGTATCATCTTTGTCAAGAGAGGAGCGAGTCTACTCAACAAGGACAGTTCTGGTGGCAGTGAGTGGGTAACCTGGTTCACCAGTCTTCCACGGAAGCGCCCATAGGAATTTCGGTTCACCAGGAGGAAGAAAGGTGAAGGGTGTTACTATTCCGCATGAGCGCCTACAGGAATAAGTACAGCTTCTTCTAGGAAGTGAGAAAGTCTCCGCGGTGTTCAGAGAGACGCACCTCTACTGAGCGCCAGGTAGCCAGGAGTAAGTCGCTTCCAATAGTCAGAGAAGCACCTCTAGACGAGTCGGAAGAAGACTGAGGAAAAGGTGCGAGACGAAAGGTATATTAGGGAAGGGATAGGGATACCTATAGGGAAGGGATACCATCAGAGGTACTTCCGGCGCTGCTGGAAGTGTGTAAGTTGGCTTCCCAGCGTCGAAATCCAGTGACAACTGTTCTGTAGTATTGGAGACTAGGTACAGCAGCATCCAAAGCCATAAGCACCTTCTTAACGTTCCCCAGGTCAGTTTGGAAAGACTTGGTAGTGGAACAGGAAGCGCTTTAAGCGTCAGCAGCGGAAGAATTTTGATTCCATCCGACCTTGAAAAACGAGACAATCGAAGAAGAACGCGAGAAGTGTAAAAAGCAGGACGAAGCTGAGTGTCTTTAGAGGATCGAAAAGAAGATCAAGATAGTAAAGTCTTGCGAAGTTCAGAAGAATGTCAACATGACTATTAAGAACGGACTTAAGACTCTTCAGAATCTTGTTAGAGAAGACCATCAGTCCTAGCTGATTAATGGAGATAGCAAACCTGGTGGTGCTACAGGCTACATAGAGATGAACCAGGAGAACGGTAAACAAAAGGAGGTACCTCTTGTCAAAAAAGATTTCCAAAAGCGACGATAGCACCAAATTCTAAGCAAGTAGAAAGAAAGCAACGAGTGGATCAACAATGATAATTCGAGTCTCAACAGAAACAACGTATGCCGATGTACTGAGCAAATTTCGTAAGGATGTGAATCCGGACATCAGTCACGAGGTCGTGGTTGTAAGGCCAACAAGAAAAGGAGATCTCCTGATGAAAATCGGAGAAGTCTCCAATAAGGAGACATTCATTTCTGAGGTCACCAAAGCGGTTGGAAGCATGAGGAATGTTTTGACTATGAATCAGCAGGTCACACTGGAGATCCGCGACCTAGATTGCCTTACCCAGGAAGAAGAAGTCCAACAGGCGTTGGCGGAAGTGCTCCAGAAGCCAGGAAGCAAAAGGGTAATAATTCCTAGGACCCAACCGACTAGGAATGAAGTTCGTAGTTGTTGTTTACCGACCCAAAGGAGACGGACAGGGTGGAAAAATTTTGATGCATAAGGATTATTTTTATATGTTGTCCAATAAAAAGAAGGGTGATGCGGTAATTTGGTACCATCGGTAAATGGCGAACGGCCACATTGGAAGAGTTTGTAAGGCAGCTGACACATCGACTGCGTGCTTTAAATCCGGTGAAGTTGATCATAAGTTTGCAAACTGTAGTCGAAGCCCAATCTGCTTCTTATGTAGAGAAATATTATTATTATTGTAAAATTTTGCTGTAATGGACTACAAACTTTATTATAATATTTTTTCGAAATGTAAAATTACTTGTTTGAAAAATGTAAATTTTTTTGGTGGGGTTTTTTTTTTTTTAAAAAAAATTTTAATATCTTCATATTGAGAGGTAAATTTTGTTTCTTTTTTTTTATAACCACTACTATTACTACTGTTAAAGAAAGAGATAACATTTTGTTAAAATCGAAATATCAGTGTTTTTGGCATAAGACCAAAAATTCTCCCAACTACTAAAAGTAAACTGTGGAGAATGCAACAAAAGGGAAATTGTTTTTTGTCGCTCACTTGGACTAAGAAAATATCTCTCAAAACGTGAGAGACAAAAGAGCCATAGAAAATTTATCTTTCTTTATTAAATCAGAGACTTTAAACTCATTTTGTAATTAATGCTGCTCTTTTAACATATTAAATTTTAATTAAATGATAAAAATAAATAAATAAAAGTAGATTTATAAATAGACGTACATAATAGTAATAATAAAAAATTATTTTTAGTTTAATAAAAAAATGAAATAAAGAAACTTTTTCTGTTTTGTAATAATTATTTTCTATACAGAAGAATTTATTTAAAAAATGTTGTTTTAGTAACTTTTGAAATTATTTACTTTACATATTATTATTGTCATTATTTATTAATATTATTATTTCTGTTATTTTTTATTATTTAAAAATTTTTTTTTTATTTTTTATATTATCATTTGTATCATATTAAAATGAAAAAAATTCATTTTTGAGTGCTTTTTAACATAAAAGTAGTAGATAAATAAATATTTTTCTTTTTTTGTTCTTTTCCTTTAGATATCTATGTATAAATGTGAAATGTCAAATCGTAAATTTCAAAATGAAATAAAAAAGGACTTGTAGACATATTTTATTTCACCTTATATATATATATATATATATATATATATATATATATATATATATATATGTATATATAAATATGAAGTATTATTTTATTTTATGGAAAGTAGAAATTTTTTCAAGTATCATTCTCAAGGGAAAATTTTATGATAAAAATTTTAAATTCACGTCGAGTTTACCTCATTGGAGATTCTCAATGATATGGAAACAAAATTTGTTTGTCGTATAAATAAAAAAATAAAAAAATAAAAAATCTTAAAAACTCGAAATGGAGACATAAAAAACATTTTATGTTTAAATGCATATTTTTTTTAGATATAGAAACCAGAAATTATTATTTATCCAATATGAAAAAGAATTGTCCAAATATTTCTTTTTTTTGACACACAATTTTTTTTTAAATTTTGAATTTAACAGAAAAAATTTTTTTTTGCACTTTCAAGGTTTAAAATTAATTATTTGACTATAATTACATTTATATAAACAAAATTAAATAAAAATATATAAAAATTCTTTGTCAATTTAAATTAAATACAATTGCACGCTGAAAATAAGGTTGTTGCATTATTTATTTAACGTGGACAACACAAAAATAAAATGCATCAATGCCGCCGTGTATTTGAATTAGAACGTGAAATCAATTTTCTCTATTTAGGGCGAGTTAAAATAAATTAATTCTTTATATACAAAACAGTGACACACTTTTTTTAAATTAAAATGGAAAAAAAATTTTTAAAAAAATTATTGAGGTTATGTTCGCCTTTTAATCAAGATAAGTGATCTAATTTTGAGGTTATGTTTGCCAATTTTAATCTCATTTAAACTAATTTTAAGGTTATGTTTGCCTCATGATAGAAGTGAAAATTAACTATAAGATTGTTTAAAAGAAAATTAGTAAAAAAAAATTTTTTATAATAATTTATTATAATAATATTATTATAATAGTTATAAATAATTATATACATAATATGAAAATATATATATATTTTTTTTACTTTTTATTATTATAATTATTTTTTTTTTTTTTTTGAGAGAGAGAGAGAGAGAGAAAATTAAAGTTTAACGAAAAAAAGTTTTATTTTTTTGAGGTTATGTCTAGGTAAATTAGTCGCGCGTCAAAACTTTGTACTTTCGGCATACATAACCTCAATGTGACAGTAATTGATGCTTCGTAAACTACTAAAACGGTCTACACGGGTAGAAATCCCCCAAGGCCTTTGACCCAAAAGTCGCTAACTACTCTCACAAACCCCAAAATTACTCGCGGCAAGCCAAGAGGAATTTCTTGTTAATTTGTTAAAGAACTTGCTTTCACCTAAAATTTACTTCAAAGATATTTGCTATTCACACAATTTATATATGTATCAACAAAGTTATCAAAAAAAAATTTAATTCGAGTTTAATAAAAAAAAAATTTATTTTGAGGTTAAAATTTTTTTTTTATTTTCATTATTTTAAATTAATTTGCAGATTTACATTAATTTTCTATAAATAAATAATAAATAATAATAAATAATAATAAATAAAAAAATTTTAGATTAAAAAAATAATAAATAAAAATAATTAATGTACAATAAATAAATAATAAATAATCAAGCAATTATAATTAAAAAATTGTAAAATAATTATAAATAAAAAAAATTTCAACAATAAATGAATAAAAAAAATTATTACAATAAAATAAAAAATAAATACCTAAATGAAAATAAAAAATTGCATTTAAAAAAAAGTAAATAAATGAAAAAAAAATTATGTATATTGATTTATTTGTTAAATGGCATAAAAGCCAATACAAAGAGTTTGCCGCTTTAAAAATTATACATTTTTAAAAATGAAGTTTTACAAAAAATATATAAATTTTTTAAATCTACATTATTTGTGGAATCTAGAATTTTCAAAAAGGAATTAATTATGTTCTCTTCGTCGTAACAAGGGCAAATATGTTTCGCTCTCTCTTCGCGGAGATAAGGACATTCAATAAAAATAAAAAAAAATAAAATAAAAAAAAAAAATTATGAACAATAAATAAAGATAAAAAAATACAATAAAAAATATAATTAAATAAAAAAAATACAATAAAAAAAATAATTAAATAAAAAAAAATAAATAAATAAAAAAAAAAACTACGCACAATTAGAAATAAAATTTTTAAAAAACACAAAATTCTATTTTTTTTTATTTTTCTACAAAAACCTAATTGCTATAGTAAAAAAACAATTTTCTGTTTAAAAAAAAATTATTAAATTTGTCTTTTTAAAAAATAATTTTTATGGCCTCTAAAAAAAACATTGTAACTGTGAAGAAAAATGTTTTTCTTTTTTTTTTAATTTTTAAAGTCTAAAGTGCTTTTGTTGAATGTGTGTGTGTTTCACAGTCCCCTTGGGCAGAAAAGGGTTTAAAATGTCAAAAGAGCATCGGCTTTCACATACACCTATGCCAATAGTTTTCGTTCTTTTCTCTAGTTCAATTTCTGGTAAATCGACTTTTAAAATAGCACAAAGACATACACAAAATACATTGCCCTCGTGATTTTTTTTTTTTTTTTTTAAAGAAAACGAAAAACATTTATTTTTTAAAAAGTTAAGAACTGCTTTAGAAAAAAAATAAAAAAAAAATGATAATAATAATATTCTTTCATTTCCGAATTGTAAATAATAATTTCCTTTTTTTGATGAAGATAAAATTTTTTTTTTTATTAAAATTTTAATAATAATAATAATAATAATAATAATAATAATAATAATAATAATAATAATAGTAATAATAATAATATTAAAAATAATAATAATATTAAAAATAATTTTACTTAGTTAATAAAAAAAAAATTTTATATTTTAATCAAATTTTTGAATTTATAAATTAAAAATTTAAAAAAATTTTTTTTTCTCATTTTTTTTAATATATTACTTTTTTAAATCTTGATAAACATAATAAAGCATATTAAAAATATTTTTCTTTTTAAAATGCACCACAATATATTTTTTTTTTCCCCTCCTGTTTATATAAAGGGGTTTTTCACTTTAGTGTGAGGGTTGTTGAATATTTTAAATAAATGCCACCCGAGCGCACATTTGTCTTGTTTCGTTCTGCTTTCAAAGATGTATATACATATTATATATTTTTTTTAATGAAAAATCCATCAAACTTGGAATATCAACACTTAATCAAAATTTTTTTCCAACACGCAATATTTAAATTTACAAAAAAATTTTCTACGTCTACTTTTTTTTTTACTAGTAAAATTATTATTAAAATAAAATACAAATATTGTTAACAAAGAATAATATTTTTTTTTTTATCAAAGATGTAAATTTTATTTTTCTTTTCCAATATGCGCTATAGATCGTGGTGAAATCTATAAAAGATGCGCAGTAGATCATTTTTTTTAAAGACAAAAATGCGCAATAGATCATTATTAAATGTACAATAAATAAATAATAAAAAAAAACAAAATAAATTATTACAGAATATAAAGATCTATTGCGTAGGTTTATATTATGAATATGCGCAATAGATCCTTACTAGATGTGCAGTAGATCTTTTTTTTGGCATTATACCATGTGCAATAGATCCCTATGAACAGTATACGTGCGCAGTAGATCACTGTCACAAGTATACTTGCGCAATAGATACCTGTAGTCAATATACATATGCGCAGTAGATCGCTTTGAATATTACTCAAAAGTAAATAGATAAATAGATCTTTTTTTTAATTATAAGTCAATATGCGTGCGCAGTAGATATTTTTTGGCATTATACATGCGCAGTACATCCCTGTCGACAGTATACTTGCGCAATAGATCCCTGTGGTCAATATACGTGCGCAGTAGATCTTTTTTTGACATTATACTTGATCTCTCAGCATATAATTCAAGCGTATTAGATCTTTTTTTTGGCATTATACATGCGCAATGGATCCCTATCGTCAATATACCTGCGCAGTAGATCCCAGTCGACAGTATACTTGCGCAATAGATCCGTGTCGTCAATATACCTGCGCAGTAGATCCCCGTCGACAGTATACTTGCGCAATAGATCCCTGTGGTCAATATACGTGCGCAGTAGATCTTTTTTAGCACTATACTTGCGCAATAGATCTCTCTTAGCATATAATTCATGCGCAGTGGATATTTTTCGATAAAATACTATTTTATCAATTCTATAACATCTCTACAGCGACAATATAGTATATTTTCATCGACAAAAAAAAAAACACATTATTTCTCAATATTCTGCTAGTAAAATTCAATTTTTCATTGTAATTCGTTAAAGAAACGGAAATTAATCAACTGTAAAAGCCATCAATACTTGTCAGCAGTTGAATGAAGTTACTTTTCCTTCACATCGTCCCCTAAATACTTCAACTACTACTACCACTACTTTTACTATAAATTGAAAGGTCACGCGCATTATCGGAAAACGTTCGGAGTTTGTTTTCTCCTTATCAAAGATTCTCCTTTTTCTGCCTCACGTTTGGAAAAAAGAATAAAAAAAAAAAAAACCTCAATTGGGCCACTGGGCCATGTTTGATACGTAATCAAAAAAGTTTCTAATTGTATTATTATTTATAAATTTTTTTTCCTTTTTCATTGGATTAAAGAAATCTTTTGTTATATGAGAAAAAAAATGACATAAAGGGAAACAAACAAAAAATAAAGTAAAAAATGTTTAACACAATTTGAGCTAGTTTTCAAAAGGATATAATATCTGGAAGAGAGAGAGGGAGGGTGGGTGGGAGGGAGAAATGAGTAGGTGAAGGAGATGAGGGTGAAAACCAGAACCAAGGTTCTAGGTGGAACAGATCGATGCTCATGGCGCCTGCTGCAACCTCCGCAGTCTGGACCGCCATATATATATATATATATATATACACAAAACACTGTGACAACATCTATGTAAACATTAGTCTGTTCATAGCAAATCCTATCTCTCTCTCTCTCTCTCTCTCTCCCTTTCTATTCACTTCTATCCTCTGTATTCTGATAAATTGTGGATAAACACATTGTAACACAACCTGTGTGTCTTGTCTATTGTAATCTCATCACTTTCAAGTGATTTTCTATATATATATATATATATAAGAGAAAATATATCAAATTGTTTATTTGAAAAAAAATGTAATAAAATTATTAAAAATAATAAATAAATAAAAACAATAAACAAATAAATTAAATTATAATAAATAATTATAATAAATAAAATTATGAATAAAATAATAAATATAATAAAATAAAAATCAACCAAATAAATATAATAACAAAATAGCAAAATAAAAATTAATAAAAATAATAATAATAATATAAATAAAATCATAAATAAATGATAATATATAGTAAAATTATAACAATAAACAAATAAATGTAATCAAAAAATAAATAATAACAATAAACTAATAAAATAGAAAATTAATAAAAATAAATAATAATAATAACAATAAATAAAGAACAATAATAAAATAATAACAATAAATAAATTTTTTTTTTTATTTAAAAAATTTGGAAAAAAAAGAAGAAGTTATTTTTTGTCCTTCTTTTTATTTTTGTTTTTAAAAATAATTTTTTTTTTTGTTTTTAAAAATAATTTTTTTTTTTTGTTAATTAAAAAAAAAGTTGTTATGTTTTTTGTGAATTAAAAGAAAAAAAAGAAAAAAAAATCTTTTATCTGTAAAAGGGTCTTTAGAATAACTTGAGACTCTCTTTGAGACAATTCACTGCGTGAGTAGAATCTGACATAGCTTTTTTTGAAAAGAAGGTAATAATGAAAATTCTACAGCAGTAGTTATACATGATTTATCCCAACATCTCGTTTTTTTTTTCTTTTTTTTTTTTTCTTTATTGCACAATGGAAAAAAATGCACTGTTGCAAAAATGTGAATTTTTTTCTTTCCTATTTGAACTTAATTTTTATACATAATTTTTTTTTTCTATTTAACAATATTTTTTTAACTAAATAGTTTTTTTAATAAAAAAAATTTTTTTTTTTTAATTTTATAAATAAATAAATTAAAATATTTAATTTTGTTTTTTCAAATTTTTTTTTAATTCAATTTTTCATAAATAAATAAAATAAAATAAATGCAATAAATAATTAAAATTGGTAAACAAATAAAATAAATGAAATAAATTATAAAATAAAATAAAATATTAAATTAAATAAATAATAATAATTTTTAGAAAAAAATTTTATTATCAAATTTTAATTTAATTTATTAATTTTTTTTTTTATTTAAATTGACGTGTTTTTAAATAATTTAATTAATAAATTTTTTTATAACATTAAATTTTATTATTAATTTATTAAATAATTAATTATGAAAAATTTTATTAAAAAAAAAAAATTTTTTATTATTATTATTATTTACAGTATTGTCATTTTTTTTCCTCCCTGGAAAATGTAATTTATCTACATATTATAATAATATAAGAAAATATTTCGAGCTATTTTGTAAAAATATTCAGTTTTAACTTTCAGTCATTGTTACATATATATATATAGGTATAGTTGGAGAAATTACTCCCAAGGGTCCTACATCAAAAGACTACTTTATCTTGGGGGATAAATGATTCGTAACAAGAAGGGTGGAAAAATGGTTTCAGAAAAAAGATGGATAATTTTTGTCGGCTATATATATATATATATAAATATTAATAATTTTTTATTTTAATTTTATAATATTTATTTTAAATAAAATAAAATTTATATGAAAACCAAAAAAAAAGTGATAAATAAATTTTTTTTGAAAAATCAAATAAATATTTAAAAAAAAAATAATAAACAATACAAAAATTTGAAAATATTAAAAAAAAACACCAATAAACAACAAATTAAATAAAACGGAAATAATAATAAATAATAACAAAAAAAAATTATTAGGAATAAAAAAATGAAATAAAAAAAACTACAATAAATAAAAAATTTAAAATTAAATTAAAATTAAAAAAAAAAAATTAAACAATAAGAGAGCATTGCAATTGAAAAATATTTTTTAAAGACTTAAATGAATAAAAAATATTTCCAATCAAAATTTAATAATTATAGAGTCATTGTTAATTATAAGTCTATATCTTAATTCTCGTCTTAATTCTTCATAATGAAGAATAAGAAATATATATATATGTTTCTTCTTATCGTATGAGATCAGATGGGATTCGTGTCAAGAAGATAAGAAAAGATTCGAGTTTAATGTTCTAAAAACTATAAAATGAAAACGTCATCTTTTAGATCGAGAGTATTAAAAATAGAGATTTTATAATAAAAAAAAAAAAATTCAATGGAAAATTTTCATTATGGACAAATATATTTATATATTTATAAAACTTTTTGTTTTTTTTCATAAATAGATATTGAAATTTAGTTAAATTAAATAAAAATAAAAATTACAGATTTCTATTACCGGCAATTTACCGACATTATCCTGCTATACCGTAAATTTGTTAAGTATACCAAAATATTAGTATAACGATCTTCATTTTATGATAATCTCTATATTTTTCCTCTTTCGTTTATAGATATTACAATTTTGTTAAATTAAAAACACAATAAAATTTATAAAAAAAAAAAAAAAAAAAAAAAAATTACAGATTTCTATTGCCGACAATTTACCAACATTCTTTGCAATACGATAGACTTAGTATAGTTTACTTTCAGAAAATTTTGTTAAATTAAAAAATAAATTAAAAGAAACAAATTACAGGTTTCTATTACCGACAATTTACCGACGTTTTCTGTTTTACCGTAAATTTGTTAAGTAAAGCAAACTATTTGTATATAACTGTCTTCATTTCATGATTATATCTACTTTTTACCTACTCGTACATAGATATAATTTTGTTAAATTATAAAAAAAAAACAAAAAAAACAAATTACAGGTTTGTATTGCCGACAATTTACCAACATTCTTTGCAATACGATAGATTTAGTATAGTTTACTTTCAGAAAATTTTGTTAAATTAAAAAATAAATTAAAAGAAACAAATTACAGATTTCTATTACCGACAATTTACCGACGTTTTCTGTTTTACCGTAAATTTGTTAAGTAAAGCAAACTGTTTGTATATAACTGTCTTTATTTCATGATTATTTCTACTTTTTACCTACTCGTATATAGATACAATTTTGTTAAATTATAAAAAAATAAAAAAAAAGCAAATTACAGGTTTCTATTACCGACAATTTACCGACGTTTTCTGTTTTACCGTAAATTTGTTAAGTAAAGCAAACTATTTGTATATAACTGTCTTCATTTCATGATTATATCTACTTTTTACCTACTCGTACATAGATATAATTTTGTTAAATTATACAAAAATTTAAAAAAAGCAAATTACAGGTTTCTATTACCGACAATTTACCAACATTCTTTGCAATACGATAGATTTAGTATAGTTTACTTTCAGAAAATTTTGTTAAATTAAAAAATAAATTAAAAGAAACAAATTACAGGTTTCTATTACCGACAATTTACCGACGTTTTCTGTTTTACCGTAAATTTGTTAAGTAAAGCAAACTATTTGTATATAACTGTCTTCATTTCATGATTATATCTACTTTTTACCTACTCGTACATAGATATAATTTTGTTAAATTATAAAAAAAAAAAAAAAAAAAAAAACAAGTTACAGGTTTGTATTGCCGACAATTTACCAACATTCTTTGCAATACGATAGATTTAGTATAGTTTACTTTCAGAAAATTTTGTTAAATTAAAAAATAAATTAAAAGAAACAAATTACAGGTTTCTATTACCGACAATTTACCGACGTTTTCTGTTTTACCGTAAATTTGTTAAGTAAAGCAAACTATTTGTATATAACTGTCTTCATTTCATGATTATATCTACTTTTTACCTACTCGTACATAGATATAATTTTGTTAAATTATACAAAAATTTAAAAAAAGCAAATTACAGGTTTCTATTACCGACAATTTACCAACATTCTTTGCAATACGATAGATTTAGTATAGTTTACTTTCAGAAAATTTTGTTAAATTAAAAAATAAATTAAAAGAAACAAATTACAGGTTTCTATTACCGACAATTTACCGACGTTTTCTGTTTTACCGTAAATTTGTTAAGTAAAGCAAACTATTTGTATATAACTGTCTTCATTTCATGATTATATCTACTTTTTACCTACTCGTACATAGATATAATTTTGTTAAATTATAAAAAAAAAAAAAAAAAAAAAAACAAGTTACAGGTTTGTATTGCCGACAATTTACCAACATTCTTTGCAATACGATAGATTTAGTATAGTTTACTTTCAGAAAATTTTGTTAAATTAAAAAATAAATTAAAAGAAACAAATTACAGATTTCTATTACCGACAATTTACCGACGTTTTCTGTTTTACCGTAAATTTGTTAAGTAAAGCAAACTATTTGTATATAACTGTCTTCATTTCATGATTATTTGTACTTTTTACATACTTGTATATAGATATAATTTTGTTAAATTATACAAAAATTAAAAAAAAGCAAATTACAGGTTTCTATTACCGACAATTTACCGACGTTTTCTGTTTTACCGTAAATTTGTTAAGTAAAGCAAACTATTTGTATATAACTGTCTTCATTTCATGATTATATCTACTTTTTACCTACTCGTACATAGATATAATTTTGTTAAATTATACAAAAATTTAAAAAAAGCAAATTACAGGTTTCTATTACCGACAATTTACCAACATTCTTTGCAATACGATAGATTTAGTATAGTTTACTTTCAGAAAATTTTGTTAAATTAAAAAATAAATTAAAAGAAACAAATTACAGATTTCTATTACCGACAATTTACCGACGTTTTCTGTTTTACCGTAAATTTGTTAAGTATACCAAACTATTTGTATATAACTGTCTTCATTTCATGATTATTTCTACTTTTTACCTACTCGTATATAGATACAATTTTGTTAAATTATAAAAAAATAAAAAAAAAGCAAATTACAGATTTCTATTACCGACAATTTACCGACATTCTCTGCTATATCGTAAATTTAGTATATTTTACTTTAACATAATTTTGTTAAATTAAAAAAAAATAAATAAAAAAAAAAATTTACAGATTTCTATTATCGACAATTTATCGACATTATCTGTTTTACCGTAATTTTGTTAAAGTATGCTAAAATATTAGTATAACGGTCTTGATTTTACGATTATCTTTAACAAAAAAAAAAACAATTATTTAAATTTTAAAAATTTACTTGAATCAGCTTTATATTTAGAATCATTGTAACGTCTTGATCATTTTTTTTTATTTATTTTTTTTAATATTTTTTTTTTTTTTTTTTTGAAGAAAAAAACGATTGTTTCTTGAGAAATTGTGTCATTATGAGACGATGAATATCTACGATGACTCAGTAACAGTCGACCTCAGAATCATTTACAAATATGTATGTATATATACGACTCACGTGTTTCATTGATCTTTCACATTCTTTGCAAATTTTATTATTCGTATTTATTAACTGATCTCTTTCAATTAAACTAGTATATTATAAAAAAAAAAAAATTTTTTCATTTTCAATTTCAAAAAAAAAAAAAAAATTTTTTTGAATCAAAGTATTTTATTATTTTTCAATATTTTTATAAAAAAAAAATTTTCTTCATTTGAAAAATTTTTAGGAAATTTTACTTTTTTTTATATTTACTAAAAATTATTTTTTTATACTTACTTTTTTTACTTTCACTTTCACTTATTCTTTTACATACACTTTAAAATTCCCGCCATTGCAAAAAAAAAGTAAAACCGCGGGAAATTTAAATCAAAATAAATAAAATATTTTAATAAATTTTATAAATTTTTTTTTTAATGTAAATAAAAATTAAACAGTATTTTTTTAAAATGAGAGTTTAATTAATAAAATTTTTATCAAAAATTGTCATAGGTAATTAAAATTATTTTTAAAATTATTATTAATTTTTTATTATTATTATACAGCCCCTATATATGTTAATAATTAAATAAATAATAATAATAATATTTATTATGATTTATACGGTAAAACAGATTATGTCGATAAATTGTCGGTAATAGAAATCTGTAATTTGTTTTTTTTATTTTCTTTTATAATTATAAATAACAATAACAATAACAATAATAATAATAATAATAATAATAATAATAATAATAATAATAATAATAATAATAATAATAATAACAATAATAACAACAACAATAATAATAATTATTATTTTAATTATTATTATTGTTTCGACAAATATAACAATTAAAAAAAAGTGTGACGAGATTTTTTTTTTTCGTCATTTACATAAATGTAACCGCACTTGGAGCGAGAAATAATTGAGCTTTCAAACATGAAAAACTGGATTACAAGAGACTTAAAAATTATTCCTTTTCTAATAATGAATCATTCATAGACTTGTGGCATTCACACTTGTCCCAATTTATAACACAGAAATGTCATTTTAAAAATTACCATACTGTATATTTAGTAGACAATTCAAAAAGTTTAATAAAAAAAAAAAATTATTTTTTTTTTGCATTTTTTTTTTTTTAAAAAAGCATTTGTCATAAAATGTTCAATACAATTTTTTATGTTAATTAATTAAAAAAAAAAATTTTTTTCCATTTTTTACTTTCAT
Organism: Leptopilina boulardi; assembly: GCF_019393585.1. Classification (NCBI taxonomy): domain Eukaryota; kingdom Metazoa; phylum Arthropoda; class Insecta; order Hymenoptera; family Figitidae; genus Leptopilina; species Leptopilina boulardi. The sequence goes on from NW_026138046.1 coordinate 163,979, forward strand.
AAAAATACACTACATATTATTATAATTATTATTTTTTTAAAAAAATGTGTTTCAATAATTTTGAATAATTAAAATTTTTATTTTTTATTTATTATTATTTGTTTTTTTATTTTATTTTTAATTTATTTTTTTTATTCTTTTTTAATTTTTTTCTTATTATTTGAATAATTAAAATTTTTGTTTTATTTATTATTATTTGATTTTATTTTTAATTTATTTTTTTTATTTTTTTTTATTTTTTTTTCTTATTTTATTTTTGATTTATTTTTTTTTTTTCTTATTATTCTAATTAATTTTTTTTTTTAATTTTTATTTTAAATAAAGAGAAAGAAAAGTTAATTTAAAAAAAAATTTTTTTTTTTAGCAAAAGATGAGTTCTCTCTTTTTACAAATTTCCACTTGACTAGCATCATATCTATTTTGGTAAAGAATTTTACTTTTTTTTTTTTATTACTATTATTATTTTCAGCACACAGTGTGAAAGAGCAGGAGAGACAGAAAGATGATCTTGTGTCCGCGACGACCGAAATTTGAGTGACTGCTGCTAATATTAGCAATAATCTAAAAAAAGAAAATTTTTAATAAAATAAAAAAATTTTTCTGATAAATTTTTTTTTTTAATATATTCATTAATTTTTCTCTATTTTATTGAATTTTTTTTTTTGGTTTCATTAAAAAAAATATATATATTTTATAATAGGTATTGCAAAAAAAAAAAAATATAATAATTTTTTAATAAACAATATTTTTCCATATAATATTACATATTTATTTAAATGTTTATTTAAATATTTGTTAATTTAAAAATATATTTTTATTACATTACTTTTAGTAATGTATTTATTTATTTATTTATTTATAAAAACAATACAATTTATTACTAATTATATAATATATAATTAATTTCTTTATTTATAAAAAAAAAATATCTTTATTAATTTTATTATTGATAGTTATTTATTTTTATTTATTTTTATTTATTTTTGTTTATAATATATATATATATATATACTAAGTGATGAGAACGTTGATAACATTGTGACTATTTTTTATGAATATTTATATAACATTTTTGATATTCATACACCATTGAAACATATAGATTCTTCGAATTTCCCACCTTGGTTTTCAATTGAATTAAAAAATTTGGTTTATGATAAGAAGACTGCTCATTTAAATTATATTAGAAATAAAAGTGACATAAATTATTTGAAATTTTCCAAATTGAGGTCAGAATGTAAAAAACTTTCTAAAATTTGTTACAATAATTATATATCAAATGTTGAAAAATCTATTTTGGAAGATCCAAAACAATTCTGGAATTATGTTAAATCTAATCGTCAAGATCATAACATTCCTACACATATGTTTTATAAGGATGAATCTGGTGATACATATTTAGAAATTTCTAATCTTTTTGCGAAACACTTTAAGTCAGTGTACACATTACCTTCTGCTAATATCCCAGATTTAACCTTCAATCATAAATTTGATGTGAACCTAAATTCAATAACAATCAATAGAAATGATATTTTCAAGAAAATTAAAGACTTAGATGTCAGTAAAGGACCAGGTCCCGATAGAATTACTCCATTCATTGTAAAATCATGTGGATACTCGTTAATTGAACCTTTGTTTATAATTTTTAATAAATCGTTAAAATATTGTGTTTTTCCACATGAATGGAAGAAGGGAATGATAACTCCAGTTTATAAGTCTGATAATAAAAATAACACCCAGAACTATAGGCCTATAACAATTTTAAGTGTTTTTGCAAAAATTTTTGAAAGTATAGTTTATGATAATTTTTACACATCGGTCTCTGAAACTATAACCGAGGAACAGCATGGTTTCGTCAGGGGTAGATCCACTGTAACAAATTTGGGTATTTTTACAACCTTTTTAACGGAAAAGTTAGAAAAGGGATTGCAAGTCGATGTTGTTTATGCTGATATATCGAAGGCGTTTGATAAGGTGGACCATAATATACTTATAAATAAATTGAAATCACTAGGCATTTCTGACAACATTGTTCTTTTTTTCAAAAATTATCTTTCTGACAGGTATCAGGTGGTAAGGGTTGGTGGTGAATTTAGCGATCCTTTTTTAGCAACCTCTGGGGTATCACAGGGATCACGTCTAGGTCCCTTAATGTTCATTTTATATATGAATGATATTAAGCAGATATTCAAGCACTCCTCGTTTTTACTCTATGCTGACGACCTCAAATGTTATAAAGTAATTCATACGGCTACCTTTCAAAAAGATATTTTGAAATTACAAAGTGATTTAAAAAGACTTCAAAATTGGTGTGTTAAAAATCATTTAAGTATAAACATTAAAAAGAGTTTTGTTGTAACCTTTTCGAAGGGTAGTGCAAATTTATATTTAAACAATTATACTATTGATGGTCATATTTTGGAGAGAGTGGAGAGGGTGCGTGATTTGGGTGTTATATTTAGTAGTAACTTAATATTTAATGATCATATTACAGAAACTGTTTCAAAAGCCTCTAAAGTCCTGGGTTTCATAATGAGATGTGCCTCTGTTTTTCATAACATGTTAACCATCAGAACTTTATACCTGACGCTTGTCAGAACAATCATAGAATATGCATGTATCATTTGGGCACCTTTCTACGTCTTCCATATAATCAGAATTGAACGTGTTCAGAACAAATTTCTTAGATTTGCCGCGAGATTACTTAATATCCCCTTTGACGTGCAAACACATGATTACAGGGAACTTAGATCGGTATTAAATATACCACTGTTAAATTCACGTTTCTACTTTGCTGATATGGCTTTTTTGTATAGACTTATGAATGGAGCTATCTTTTGTCCTTCACTTCTCTCTATGATAAATTTATCAGTGCCTAGAATGTTTTCTAGGCGATATACATTGTTTTCGGTGGCATTTCATAGAACTAATTATGGTAATAACTCATTGATTGCTAGACTTAGCAGAGAGGCAAATATGATTTCTGACAACATTAATTTTTTTGATAACAATGCCACACGGTTCACATCATCATTGCGTAATATTTTGCTAAACGAAAACTATAACAACTTTTCTTAAGTGGCTACCTAGATTTAGTAAAATTTAGTATTGTAATTTTTAGATTTAGGAGTACTTTTGTACGAAAGGGCATGTCCCGTTATGTTTCAAATAAATAAATAAATAAATTATTAAATAATAATTTAATTTATTAAAAAGAAATTTAATTTTGAACTAATAGCAAAAATAAATTTTCTAAACCAAAAGGATCGTAACATTTTTATGTGAACATAAAAAATTGTCAGAGGTTACTGCACCATCATTCTTTTTTTTTCTTTTTCTTTAAATATTCGTCGGGTGCTTCCAGTGACTCTCATGTACGTGTATATATATATATATATATATATATACGTATATAACTATTATACACATGTAACATCGTAATAGTTTTTTTTTTATCTCGTGATAAGCAAGGGTAAAGTTATAAATTTTTTGAAATTTTTTTTTTAAATGTAATTCTCGTGTTTAAAGTCATGTAAAAATTATTTCCTTTTTAAATAATAATAAATTTAACGCCATTTAATTAAATTTATTAATTATTAAATTTAATTAATTAATTTACTAATTAATAAATTATTGTTAATTAATTAATTTATTTATTAATTAATAATTTAATAACAATAATTGTACCAATTTATTAATAATTTTTAAAATAATAATTATTATTAATAAATTATTTATAAATAAATATTATTGTTAATAAATTATTAATTAATTAATATTAATAAATTATTATCTAAAAATCATTACTAAATTATTAATTAATTATTTTATCTAATTTTAAATTAACTCTAATTTTTTTAATAAAAAATTATAACATTATTTAAACAATTAATTTTGCAATTTTTTGTATTTAGAAATTTTTTTTTTTTTCACCATTAAATTTTGGACAACTTTCTCTATAAAATATTAAAAAAAATAAAATAAAATTATTATTTTTTTTGAAAAATTTTTTTTTTTTTGATAAATTGCATGCCACATGCAAAAGTTGTTGAAGCATTTAATTTTGATAATGGAGTGAAAGCAAAAAAAAAAAAAAATAAATAAAAAAATTAGGACTTCAGAGGAGGGAAAAAAAAATCGAACTTAGAACGTTGCTTGCGTGATTAAGAGAGCACAGGTCATTAAACTCGAATGTGATAATGCGAAACCGACACTAAACGAATTTCAAAGCGTCAAATATTAAGTACATACAATAATAATAATAATAATAATAAAAGGAAAGGGAAACGTAAAGAAAATAATAATAATAATAATAATAAAAGTGATGACACACAAAACGTTTAATATCACCCACGAAAAATCAACAGAAATTTAATTTACCTTATTTTATATTATTGCATCTAAGGTCAAGTGTAAAGAAAAGACAATCGTTTAATTAAATGTGTGGTAAAAATTCAAATTTTAATAAAAAATAAAATTTTTTTTTTTTCAAAAAGAATTTATAAAATTTTATTTTTTTTTAGAAATGGAATTTATAAAATTTTATTTTTTTAAAGAAAATATAGGTATAATTAATAAAATTTTTAATTTTTTTTTATAAAATTTTTTTTTTTTTTTTTGCCATTTTGAAATTTTTTAAAAAACATTTCATATTCCATAAAGCTTGGATAGTACAAAACGCGATATTTCCAGGTTAGCAGCTAATATATATACTTTATATTGCAATCTTCGCAAAAAATGTTTCTTTAACAAAAAAAAAAAAAAAACTAAAAATTTCGTGTTTTTCGTCAAAATATAATGGTCACAACTTTTTTAAATTTTATTTTTTTTTTTTTTGCAAAAAAAAATAGGCTTTAGGAATGGTTCTGGTCAAATTTTTGACACACGTGAATATATGTATATATTAATGTAATATAATATATATATATATATAATAAAAATAAATATAAAATATATTATATATTATATATATATATATAAATTATTATTATATTATTATTATATATTAAATATATAATATATTATATAAATATAATATAAAAACATATATAATAAAATTCAAAGTCACTGTTCTCTGTATACAGAGAACAGTGACTTTGAATTTTTGATAAAAAAAAAATCTATGTCCTTCCCGTCCTTAAAGGGGTTTTAACATAATATTTATTAATATTATCACAAATTTTATTATTCAGATTTAATGTACAAAAAAAGTTGCTGCTTTTAAAATATAATTATTTAACAATTTTTTTTTTCATATTTATAAAATTTTGTAATCAATAAAGCAAAATTTTTTTTTTTTTGAGGTTAGTTTTCTAGAAAGTTAAATATTGAGGAAAATATAAACATATACAATTTTGTGTCTACTGTATCAGTTTCTATATATATATATATATATATATATATATATATATATATATATATATTTAAATTAATTTACTAGTGATATTTAATTCAATATTATTATTTTTATAGTTATTATCATTTTTTTAATAGCGAAAAGTAAAGTGGAAATCTGTTACACCAAGGAGGAACAACTCCACGGATTATTATTATTATTATTATTATTATTATTATTATTATTATTACAGTATATAATAAAAAATATATTCTAAAAAAATAAGAAATAAATTTTTTTTTATTTATAAAATTAAAAAAAAATATATATATCCATGTGGTAAGTTGAGGTTATGTTTATTGAAAATTAAATTCATATGTTTTTTGAAAATTTTAAATTCGTTCGTTACTAATTAATCTCTAAGGAAAATTTGTTGCCAACCAAAAAAAATAAATAAATAAAAAAAGAATGTTGAACAATTGAATCCCGATATAAATTCGTAATTATTGTTGGTTAATAATAAAAATCCTCTTTTCTTGAATGATGATGAATAATAATTAAATGAATTGAAAGGAAAAGGAAATGTTGGATATACTCTTCTTGAAGTTAAATAAATTTTTTAATTTCGTTTGATGCCAGTTGTTAAATCGTCATAACGCTTCTCCAATATAGGGTAAAAGGTACAGTGACCGACACCCAGACAGTGAACGACACCTGCTATTAAAAACGATAATAACTATAAAAATAATAATATTGAATTAAATATCACTAGTACATTAATTAATATACAATATTTAAAAACTTATACAGTTTATACAAAATTTTATATGTTTATATTTTCCTCAATATTTAATACTTTCTAGAAAACTAACCTCAAAAAATTTGATTTATTGATTACAAATTTTATAAATATGAAAAAATTGTTAAATAATTATATTTTAAAAGCAACTTTTTTTGTACATTAAGTCTGAATAATAAAATTTATGATAATACTAATAAATATCATGTTACTTAAATAGAAGTTTAAATATTTTTTATTTCATTAAAGGGTGTCGTTCACTGTTTTCATACCATACATTTTTAAATTAATATTATAAACTCTTATCAAGGTGTTTTTTAATTTTAAACTTGTGGACTATAAATTTTAACCCAAATCTTTTATTTAAAATTTATTTTATAACTAAATCTTTAATAAATTACGATAAAATGTCATTTAAAGTTGAAAGTATGCCCAGGGTGTCGGTCACTGTACCCCTTACCCTAATTTTTTTTTTTTTTTTGATATATATACAAATATTATAATTGAGACTGCAAAGAACATTCTTAAATCCAGATTTATATAATTTTGATGAATTAAACAAATTGACAAATTTTTTTTTTTTTTTGTTAAATTCATTGAAGTAAATCCGACCAGAATAAACGATAAATTTAGAAAATTAAAAAAAAAGAAATTAAAAATTAATCAAAATAAATAATTAATGTGACAAAATCAAATTTTTCGATGACTCCAATCTCTATTGTTTTCCAACGTTTATTCTATTTTAATTGTACTTGATGAATTTGTGAATTATGATGGATGAAAAATGAACTGAAATAAATTATGATAATGGAATCAATCATTCATTTTTAACTTTTTATATTATTTTATTTATTTTGGTAAGAATTTTATATTGTTAATTTTCTGAACTCCTTTTTGTTAGTATTAATTTTTTAATTTATTATTGTAATTTGATAAGACTCCCTGAAGAGGAAATCGTACAGATTTCGAAACGTTGGAGAAATATAATTTTATAACTTTTGGTCCGAATGTCTTCGTTTATTTTATTTATCTTACTTAATACTACTCGGACGTAAAAGATTATTCATAATCAAATTTTTATTCGTAAATTGTAGAATTATCAATTTCACAATATATATATATATATATATATATATATATATATATATATATATATATATATATTAAAAATAATAATAGTAATAAAAGTAATAAATTTATTTCCTAATAAGTGATTTTTTTCTGAAATCAATAAAACCGAAAAAAAAAAATAATCAAGTGACCCTTCACTACAAAAAACCTTAATTCCCCATTTGCGTGTAAATTCATCCCCTTTAAGTTTGACTAATTTTTTGTTTCTAACCACTTCTTTTTTTTCGTCTCCCCCTCAAAGTCAAAAGAAAAAAAAACCAAGTCATTCAATTTTGTTAAAAAATACAAAATTAATTTCGCTACACTGTATATATATATATATATTAATCGCTCATAGTGACAGGTGAAGGTTAAATTTCACTGTTAGAATCAAGATACCAAGGATTATAAAAAGGGAGAAGTTGCTAAACTGGTCCTTGCCTTTTATTCCCTCACTTTGGTTCCGAAACATTGGCCTCAATTTCATTTTTTTTTTTTTGCAATTCCCAAAAAATAAAATTTTTTTTTGGAAAATAAAATTTTACCCACCATTTTGAAAAAATCAGAAATAATATACTAAAAAACAAAAATATTTCTTATTTTTCTCTTCAATTTGTGGAAGTAAGGAAAAAAAATAATAGGAATTTCAAAAATTTCGAGGAAATTGAATAGAGAGAGAAAAGTTCCTGGAATGAACCGGTGTCAATATAAAGTTAAAACGTAAACACTAGATGATAACCTCTTGAATTCATTGGAATTATGTATATATATATATATATATGTATATGTATAATAAAATATAATTGGAGAAATAAATGAATGAAAATGTAAAAAAATATTTATTTACGAACGTTTCCATATTTTCTGATGACAATTAAATTTGGATTGGCACTAAACACTCGCGTCATTTCGAATCTGAGGATTAAAATTGCACGACAGGATGCACCGGCAGCGGCCATATTTTCTTTCTGTCTCTCTCACACACACACTCTCCTTATTTTATCTCTCTTTTTTTCTATGTCACAACACTATTTTTTTTTTTCTGTTAATAAATATATTTCTATTTTATATATAGTGACGAGGTAATGTGTTTTTTTTCTTTTGCCGGTAAACGTGAGGGAATTTTAACACCTGTTTATGAAAACTATACCTCCGGCGTAGAACCACGAGGGACGATCGGCCGCTTTCGAGCGACTGCCGCCCGCGAGGGCAGACGACACATTTCGTCGGATATGCCAGCGGGAGAGAGACGATATACCACCCAACTCCCAAAAAAGAAAAAAAAAAAAAAAACTTTGGTACTTGATTGTGTATACACATTTGTTGGAGTGAATCATGCGCGTATCGACAATATTTCCAACGGAACTGAATATAATAATAATATTATATTTGCAATATGAGAGGAGAGCAAGAAAAAAAAAACAAACAAACAAAAGGTCAAGCAGATGATATTAGACAAGTGGAGGGGGGAATTAAATTTCCCGCCCATTTAGAACGCATGCGCCACAATCGTAAAAAAATTCTCAACATTTTTAATATTAGTTATATTATATATAGTTATAATATTTACGCTCATTTACTAATTTTATATTAATATTCATCGAAAATTAATAACTACAAATATTTATTTTATTAATAATTTTCTTTTCTTTCAGAGAAGGTAATTTTTTTTTAGTAATTCTACTTATCGACAGTTGGATTTGAGGCAGTGGAGGTTTACCAATGTTGCTACGAGGCGGCGCTGTGACTTAACAGCTTGTGGTAAGTGTCACGAAGTAATATAGAAATCTCCCTTTAGTCTGTCGTCTGCTGGTGGAGCTACTGAGCAGATGTTTTAATTTCAACATTATATTCATTCAAAACTCTTGTGATTTTAAAAGAACATTTTTTTTAATGTGAAAAAAATTTCATCGAAAATTATAGTATCAAAAATATATTCAATCTCATTATTATTATTATTATTATTATTATTATTATTATTATTATTATTAATAAATAAAAAAAAATTTTATTATCTCTGTTATGATGAGAAAGGATCTTGATGTCCGCAGGAAGGCGTAATTGACAAAACCTACATTATTATTTATTTAATTATATTAATTTTTATTATTTATTTTGTCTGTTTACAATTTTATTTTTTAACTTTATTTTATATTTTGTTTTTATTTAAAAGACTTTATTGTTTTTCTTTTGTGCTGTTTTGAAAATAAATTAGATTATTACGTTACATCAACAAGATAATAATGTGCAAATTTTTGTTAAATTTTTTTTTTCTAGTGTATGAAACAATTTTATATTACTGATTTAAATTATAAAAAGGAAAATTAATTACAACTGAAAAAAAATTAAAAGAAATTTTATAAGATACCTGGCGCAAAAAAGGTTAAAAAAATTCAATCACAAGACTGTATATAATAACTGTTATAAATAAAAATAATTTTTTATTACTAATTTAAATTTGAAAAAAAATTTAATTACAATTAAAAGAAATTGTAAAACCGGTATTTGTAAATTTTTTTTATTAATGACAAAAAAACTATCAATATGATAATGTAATTATTATTATTATTATTATTATTATTATTATTAATATTATTATTATTATTATTAATATTATTATTATTATTATTATTATTATTAAGGTTTCATTTCTAATGTATTTTAATTAATAATTTAAAGAAAGGAATAATCATATTAAAATTAAATACCTCACATTTTTATTTAAAATTTTATTTTTAACAATATTTTTAGGGTAAATTTTTTTTTAATTAAATAATTAACAATAAATTAATAATAAATATCTTATAAATTAATCAATTAATACATTACTGATTTAAATTAGAAAAGAAAATTAATTACAACTGAAAAAAAAATTAAAAGAAATTTTTTAAGATACCTGGCGCAAAAAAGGTTCAAAAAAAATTCAATCACAAGACCATATATGATAATTGTTATAAATAAAAATAATTTTTTATTACTAATTTAAATTAGAAAAAAAATTTAATTACAATTAAAAAAAATTGTAATACCGGTATTTGTAAATTTTTTTTTATTAATGACAAAAATACTATCAATATATAATAATGTAATTATTATTATTCTAATTATTATTATTGTTATTATTATTAAAGTTTCATTTCTAATGTATTTTAATTAATAATTTAAAGAAAGGAATAATCATATTAAAATTAAGTACCTCACATTTTTATTTAAAATTTTATTTGTAACAATAAATTTTTTGGTAAAAATTTTCTTAAAAATTAAATAATTAACAATAAATTAATAATAAATATCTTATAAATTAATCAATTAATAACAAATTTACCCCCAACGTAAAAAGTCATCGTCTAAAGGTATTTCTTCTCTAACAATTATTTTGTCTTCCGTCCACCCTGAAGGGATTATTGTTCTAAATTTAGTTCTTTTTAACCAATTTGCATAGTGTTCTAATACAAGATTAAAATATACATTAGAATTTAATAACTCTTGATATTTATATTTAAATGTTTTTATTCTCTCCACATCTTGTTCAATAATATTATCTTCAATTTTATTAGCTGAAAATTTTCTCATACCAATTTTAGTAAAAATATAATTAACATATTTTATCGATGACATTTCACTATTATTATCTAAATAATCATTTACACTAATTTTACAATTTAAATTATCGAAAGCTATAAATAATTTATCATTTATATTAAATTTTTCTTTTTTAATTTGTCTTTTTTCATTTTCAGAATCAAAAATAATAGTTTTATTTCGTTTTAATTGTATCCTATAAACATTATTTTCATCAAAATCATTTAAAATCATTTCAATCGTAAATGTTTTGTAATTTATTAAAATTCTGGTAGTTAATAATTTTTCACTATCATCACCACAATTAATATCAATATAATAATAATGTAATGGTAATAATATTTCATTTATTTTGACTTCATTAATTTTTATATCATATGATGCTTGACCAATTAATAGTGGATATTTCACATCGGAAAGATAAAATTTATTATTAATTTTTGTGGCAAAATATGTTGAATAGTAATTTGATGTTTCGATATCAAAAAGTGCATAAGATTTTTTTTGACGAATGATTTTATAAAATAAAATAAATCGATTTGATTTAATTAAACAACACTTACCAGAAATGTATAAACATTGATTCAAAATTGATATTGGAGATTCAATAATGTTAATTTTAATATTTGCAGAAATATCGAAAAAAAATTTTGGTACAAAATCTTTTAGCATTAATAAACGAATTTTTAAATATTCAAAATGTCTACTTGGAGATGTATTTTCCATAAGCATTAAATTAATACGTCGTAAATGTGATAAAATATTTAAATTTTGATGAACAAGAAAGACTTCAATTAAATTATAAACTATATCATTAAATTCATTTAAATTTGAGTACTTCAAATGTTGTCTATTAAATTCCCTAAATATTGATTCAAAATTATTGTAATTAAAAAGAATTTTGAAAAAATGTACTTTTAATGGTGATGTCCATTGTTGAATTGGAATTGCATTAAAATAGTGTTGTTTCAATGTCATCGAGTAGACAACAGGTAGAACCATTAATTCTTTATGTTTAATTGATTTTCTATATAAATTTGCAAAAAGATGACGCCAAACATTGCCAACAATATTTAAATCTTTAATAAAATATTTAATTTCATAAAATTGTCCAATTTTTGTTAATGTACACCAATTTAGATGACCATAATTGTCATTGAAAAATTCCATAATTGTATTAGCATTTATCCAGTCATTAGTGAAATTAGAATTACATTCAAAATTTTGATACATATTTGAACGTAAAAATATACTTTGCTGATTGTAATCATTCTCACCGAGTAATTTAATGTAATATCTCACAACATCCGTATGTTTCTGTAATGTTTTTATTAAACTGGAATTACTGGCTTTAAGCAAAATTACATCTCTTGAAGTCAATAACATTTGTGTGTAAAAATTTTCAATAAATCCATAAGATTCAATTGTATCGTAAAATTTTCCTTCATCTTCAATTGTTTTATTTTTATTCTCACCGTATGAATAAAAAATTGGTAAATAATTCCATTTTGTTGCTGTTATTGTCACATTAATGGGAATTTGATACGAAACTGATGCAACTGGTACACATTCATTAATTGCTGTTAAATTTCTTTGAATATTTGTTTCACCTTTAAAATCTATTATTTTTCCACCAGTTGGTGAATAATCAAGACAATAGAAATTGAAATTTTTAATTTTTTCATCAGCTTCAATTGAAATGAAAAATTCTGAATGTTGAGCAATTATTATTCCAAATTGATTTTTTTGATGATTGAGCATTGGCATTTTTTGTGGAAATTTTAATACCGGTATGCTTAAAGTTATTGTTATTTTCTAAAATACCACAAATAAAATTAATTACCAATTAATATTTTTATGATTCATATTTTTCAAAATTATTAAAAGCTAAAATTTTTCATAATTTTTAAAATCGAAATTAAAAAAAGAAAGAAATTAATTACCGTCAAGAACCATGCATCAATGTTCCCCATCAGTAAAAGTGTTGTAATCAAATTTAAAAACATTTTCTTTTCCCTTAAAGTGAACAATAGATTAATTTATTGAATAACCGAAATAAAGAAACAAAAACTAAATTTATATAATAATTTTGAAGGTCAAGCACGTGTTTCTCTTTTTCATTGAGAAGACAAATAAAATTAACACTTATGTCAATCTATTGTGTAAAAGAAATTTATTTGAAAATTTTCCTAAAACGTTTAAAAAAAATTATACACATACATGTGTCCAACATAAAATGTTTGAGAAAATTTTATGTTCCAGATATAGGAGAGTTTGATTTCAAATTTATTGACAAAAGCTAAAAGGTTTTATGCTAATGTGACCAGACAAAAAATTCATTGAAGAATTAAATAATAACAATTAAAATTTAAATTTTATTACATTGGTTTAAAATTTGATAAGATCTATTGTGTAAGATAAAAAAATCTGATATATATATATAGTTATAACAAAAAATAGAATAAGCTGAATAATTATTTAATTATCTGTTACATTTAAGCAGATGTTTATCGATATAATAGATGTCAAAAATATTTCATTAATCTTTTAATGTAATAGTTTTTTTTCATATTACAGAAGTAAAAAAAATTGATAAAAAGTTAAGGATTTTAGATTTTCTTCATTAATTTTAGTAGATTTAATGTCCGCTCAAATAATGTTCTGAAAATGTTTCATGATCGCCAAAAGTTATTGAAACATATAACGTATTGTGCCCACTGGAACTGTAGTAGGTTGATGATCCATAAAGAATTTTTATTATTATTCAGATAACTTCAAAAGCATAAATATAGAACGTTTCTTGTCCAATGAAAATGATGCAGATTGATATTTCATAAAGAATTTTTATTATTCAGATTACTTCAAAAACATCAATTCCTCAAAAATAGGAAAACAGTATGTCTAATATTTGAATTATGTTTCAAAATTAATTTAGCTTGAAGACATCACCAAGTCTTTGACAATTTTCTATCTTTTGTAACCAATCCAAATTTATTGAAACTCCATAAGGTAAATTTTAAAATTTATATAATGACATGTGTATAATTTATCAGAAACAAAATAAAAATTATTTTACATATATATATATATATATATATAAATGTATCATACAAATATTGTAACACTCGTCTATAAGTAAATTTACATTAACATAAAAGAAAGATAATAAAATTCGTTTGTTTTTTTTTAGTAACGATTAAATTCTCTCTATATTCAATTCAATGATCAAGAATATTTAAAAATTTTCTAATACAAAAGAAAGCTTATTACTTAAAATTAATTTTTTCTACACGATACAAAAAGTATTTTTTTTTTTTCTAAAAATGTCAAACTTATTGTGGATTTTATTGTTCCTGAAGATGATGGGTAAAATACAAACATGGGATTTAACGGTAATTAATTTCCTTGGTAACATAATTCATTTAGATATATTTTTATTATTTTATCTTATTAAAATTATTATCGCACCTGAATTTCGATTAAATGAACTACACAAAATTGTTCAAATAATCAAAAATTTTCTTCTTTTTTTTTTAAGGAAAAAACAGTAACTATAAATAGACCAGTACAAAATCAATATAAAAAATTAAATTCCAATATAAAGATAAAGGAACTTTATCATAAAAAAATGCATTTTGAAATAATAATTGCAAAAAATACAAATTTAACTATCAATGTTAAAAGTATTGGAAATTTAAATAATTTATACTTTTATTGCTTAAATGATTTATCATATTGGACAGTTAATATTTTAAATTATCAAGGTGAATTAAATTCAACAAAAACAATATCATCATTATATGATTGTGTTCCAATGATATCGTTTTCAAATAAAGATGCTTTTCAAGTGACAATAAAAACAAAAAATTGGACATTTTTACCAGTATTAAATTATTTTGAAGTAAAAGAAACTTTTGAATTGAAAATCATTGAAAATGATTTTCTCAATGAAATTGATACTTATGGTTTTGTGGACAGTTATTATATTCAAATATTTTTATCTAAACGAGATGCATTAGCGATTAAAAATAAATATAATTTAATTGATGAATTAAAAATACAAGCCAATGTTATTAGATATTTTAATAATTTAATTGCTAATGTCGATGAGGAAAATCAAACTATATTTTTACGTTCAATACAATGTCATCCGGATGTTTGTGAAGATAATTTTTATAACATCAAAGATTCAATTATAACAACATTAAACATAACTGAATTCTTCACTAATAAAAAAGAAGATTGTAGTTCGTCTTTATTGCAACAAATTGGTCGTTTCTATGAGGTCAAATACTTTAATAGAGATGCATATATCACAGAAAAAGTTTGGCTTTATATTTTCATTTATTTTTATAGTTTAAAAGCTAAATCAACAATATCAATTCATCATATAAAGGGAATAGTATGGAATGAAAGGATTCCATATAATGAGTGGAATTTTTTACAAAAGGTTAAATATTTTTTATATTTATTTGACATTGATGGTAATAAAAATCATTTAATATTCAGAGAATTTAATAATCGTTATCTTCAACAGTCGAAGAATAAATTTAGTGATATAATTTCAATTCTCGTGCAAGTCTTTTTGGAATATAAAAATGTTAATATTTTACCGTATTTAAATAAAGCTAATTTTACACTTATGGAAAATTCCAATTCACGTGAACATTATAATGATTTAAAAATACGACTTATGTGTGTTGAAAAATTTGAACTAAAATTTATATCTCACTCTAATGGAACAATTATTATCAATATCAAATCACCAATTTCAATTAATGGATTGTGTTTATATATCAATAATAATTGTATAAGAATTATTGAAACTAATGTCAGGCAAAAAATAAATCGAAGGGCATTTTACAGATTTATTAAACAAAATGATAATTCTATTTATTTTGCTGCACAAATTAATGGTGAATTGTATATTTACGAAAATGATAATGTAAATTTTAAATCTAATTCTTTTCTTTCATTTTACAATATTGAGATTAAAAAAGTAGATAAAAGTGTATTATATCTACCGTTAATTTACTATTATATTGATATAACTTGTGGTGAAAATTATGAATTAGTTTCTCGAATTTTTATAAATTATAAAACATCGACAATTATATTTTATTATTATAAAATTAATAGTTTTTCTTTAAATGTAAATTTTAATATAACTTTAGAAAATGAAGAAATAATTGTTTTTAATGAAAATAGTATAGAATTAAAGGAACAGGAATATTCTCAAATAGTTAGAAAAGAAAAATTTCAAATTACTGACAAATTAAATATTCAATTATCAAATTCAAATTGTCAAATTGACATAAACAATCATTTAGAATTAAGAAATTATAATCGTAAAATAAATTATTTTATGTCATTCGATTTAACAGATATTGGTTTAATGAAATTAAGTGACTCTTTTGAATTTGATATTGTTAAAAGTGATGTGATGAGAATTAGACAATTTATGACTAATTACATGAATTGTTTGAATACTAATGTATTTTACCAACGTTTACTTAATCATTATGCACATTTATTAATTTCAAAAGGATATTCACCAATTATTGTACGAAAATGGCTTTTACCTGATGATATACCACAGGAATTACAACGTGCAATTTCAATGAACAATTATAATGGATAGTTTTTAAATTTTGGTTTTTAAATGTAAAGGTATATGAAGTAAATACTTCTTTATTTTAAGCCATTTATAATAGAAAACTTCTCTCTTTTAAATGTAAAATTAAATATGTAAATTTAAAAATGTTAAACAAATTATTTTGTAATTGCAAAGAAAATAATATTCAATAGATAAATTTTTTTAATGGAAGAGCATTGTATTAGGTATTAATTAAATTCATTCCCTCATTCATTCAGAATTATATCAGTTAATTCAATCATTTAGGCTTAATTAAATTAATTAATTCGTTTATTGAGGATTAAATAAATAAATTCATTTATTCATTGAAGATTAATTAAATTCATTCATTAGGGATTAGTTAAAATCATTAATTTATTAATTCAGTATTAATTGAATTAATTCATTAAATAAGCATTAATTAAATTCATGCAGACATTCATTGAGGATTAATTAAATTAATTAATTCGTTTATTATTAATTAAATTATTAATTCATTTATTGAGGATTAATTAAATTAATTCATTCATTCATTGAGGATTAAATAAATTATTCATTTAGGATTAATAAAATTATTACATTTATTCAATGAGGATTAATTAAATTCATTCATTCATTGGGTATTGATTAAGTTAATTCATTTATTAGGTATTAATTAAATTCATTCCTTTATTGATTCAGGATTAAATAAATTCATTCATTCATTTAGAATTAATTAACTTAATTAATTCGTTTATTCAGGATTAATTAAATTCATTCATTGGGAATGAAATAAATTAATCATTCATTCAGGATTAATAAAATTATTACATTCATTCAATGAGGATTAATTAATTTCATTCATTCATTAGGGATTGATTAAATTAATTCATTCGTTCATTAGAGATTAGTTAAAATCATTAATTTATTAATTCAGTATTAATTGAATTAATTCATTAAATGAGCATTAATTAAATTCATGCATACATTCATTGAGGATTAAATAAATTATTCATGTAGGATTAATAAAATTATTACATTTATTCAATCAGGATTAATTAAATTAATTCATTCATTGAGGATTAATTAATTGAATTCATTCATTCATTCAGGATTAATTAAATTAATTCATTGAGGATTAAATAAATTAATCATTCATTCAGGATTAATAAAATTATTACATTCATTCAATGAGGATTAATTAATTTCATTCATTCATTAGGGATTGATTAAATTAATTCATTTATTAGATATTAATTAAATTTATTCCATTATTGATTCAGAATTAAATAAATTAATTCATTTATTTAGAATTAATTAACTTAATTAATTTATTGAAGATTTTCGAGGTATTTATGCTTTTGAAGTTATCTGAATAATAAAAATTCTTTGTGACTGTTATTGTTTTGTGAATTTTACCTGTAAAAGTTTAGCCTTTTTCACTACAAAGAATTCTTTATCTTTTACTTATGGATGGTAACTTATACCGTGTGATGGTAACTCAGTTAACTATTTCCCTTCGTGTGGCGCTCTTTGATGCAGTGTATCATCGTCAATAAAATAGCTGCCTACATTGTTATGAGAAATTCCAACCCCTATTGTTTTCCATCGTTTTTAGATTTTATATTTAAAATAACGAATACTTTTTTTAAATTACAAAAAGTATATATTTCGATAAAACTGACTTTGTAATACATATAATTGATTTTTAATTCTATAAGATAATTTAAAAATTTATTTTTTTAAATTTTTGTTTGTCAATTTGTTCACTTTCTTTATTTATTATTATTTATACCAATATGTTTACACTGCATATCTATAAAATATGTATAATATTTTTGAAAATTTTCCAAAGCTTAATATTATATTAAGGGGGGTTATTAACTTATTATTAATATTACTCTAAAATGAATTCTACTTAAAACAAATTTTCAGACACGTTTCCAATTATTTAGGGTTAAAGTTTTTAAAACTCGTGCGTACTTTAAAATTATATACCTATACACTTTTATAATAATTTAAATGCACAATAAATATTTCATAATTTAAAAATTTTTTTATTTACGTAGAATTTTTTATGTGAACCTTTTTTATTTTATTGGTAATCCATTATAATGAGATATAATATATTATGTTATATGCTTAAATTTTTGAGTGACATTGTAATTTAAATAAATTAAAATATTATACTAAGTCTTTTGTAAAAATAAGAAATATTTCATAAGATTGTTTGAAAACTTTTTCAAATATTTAAAAATAAAGAGTGTATTGTCATTCAAATTTATATATAATATACATTGTAGATATTTTGGTTATTTCATTAGCAATCTGACAAGTTAAAGGGAATCATCAAAATTTTGTAAGTTTAGAAATATTTATCATTATTACTCTAATTATTACAATTACTTTGTATTATATTAAATACCATCAAATTAAATACCAATTAAATATCATCCATATCATTATAATTAATTAATTGCAGTTGTTAAATTTTATTTCTAAAATTTAAAAATTCTTTTATTTTAAATTTTGTTACATTTTTCTAACTTGTAACACTGAATAATAATTTCTTTATTATTGTAATAATTAATTAAATACTAAAATTAATTATTTCGTTATTGTAATTAATTATTTTTTTATTGGAATTAATTATTTCATTATTCTTATTAATTATTTATATTATTTTAGATTAAGAAAAGATAAAGAAGAGAAATTATTAAAGAGATTGTCAATTTCAAAAATGGAAATTGCAAATTTAACGACAACATTAAACACCATTCAAATAATTTCCATCACAACGTACTTACATAGACTAAGTAGTTTTATGCATTTGTCTTATAATTTAAATGTCAATCTAAAAAATAATAATTTTGCTATAATAAATTCCTTAGTAAACTACATAAAAATTTACGGAGATCATGATGATAATACAAATTTTTTAACTCATTATTTATTAAACGACAATGTTTATTACGATGAAACTATTGAAAAAAAAATCAAATACAATGTAATATTCAAGAAAGTTTTATTCGATTACATAATTCATAAAGTGATTTTCAATGATTTTGGAAATGTTTATGGATTTTTGGCAGAACATGTACGAAAATTAGAAAATTACCAATCAATTGATAATCTTCTTAAATATGTAAAATTAACACTAACTTATATGAGATGTGAAACAAATAATCAAAAAATTGCCCTTCATGAATTGACAATAAGAAGAATATTTTATGAAACAATTGTTCCTCTTTTTCCAAAGGTGAGAAAAAATTTGTCCCTAAATTCAATAGATTTAATTTATGCTCAAGCTGGTTGTCGTTATGCCTATTCGTCTTGTCATCACTATTATTATACATATACATTGGGAAATGAATTGAATGATGATGATGAAAATGGATTATTTGATAAACATATTGAAATTGTAATGGCAATTAAACAATTAATTGGTAATGGAATTATTAATAAATTGTGGATTAAAATTTTTGCACTTCCAGCAATTTTAAATTATGTTCATGATAATAGGGAAACATTGGAAGATATTGAAATGAAAGTAATTATTTCTAATCGTCATTATTGGATGAAAGCTTATAGATATTTATTTTCCTATCTACAAAATGCGGATGAACTAATAAGAAAAACAAAAGCAGTTGATCCAAAATATCAATACTATTTGGCTGTATTAAATTTTAAAAATTACACAACATTAGCAAAAGAAGAATTAAAAACAAAATGTTTAATTACAAATGAGACACAATTACAAAATGAAATTGACAAATATATCAACAATACTTCGAATTATACATGTTTAGGTATAAAAAATTTGCCACCATTAACTGAAATTTATGATGAACAATTCAATGATATTATGGACAAATATTATCAATTTCGAAAGGAAATAAATAAAGAAACAAATGTAATTAAAAATCGTCGATTTGAAATTAATGGTGAAATATTTGTTGATTGTAAACAATTATCAGAGAAAACAGTAAACAATTTACACTGTTTATCATTATTGTATTCGTGTATTGTTGGTTTTATTGAAGGTAATCCAATTAATTCAATAAATAATTGTCCAATTAGAGGAGCAATTCGAATTAAACATAATACAAAATTTGATGATATTTCACAAGAAATTACAACAATTCAAACTCGTAATGTATTATCTAAATATGGTACAACTATAAAAACATTAGCTGTAATGTCATCATGTCAAATGATAGTGAATGATAAACAAATATTTTCACAATTGAATAAAATTGATTTAAAAAATATCACATTTTTTGAATTAGGAATTCCACAACTATTGGGAATTGATCATGGATTAGAAATTAATTCTATGAAATCTAGTAATGATTTGATTAAAATTGGAATTCTATTAACAAATATTAAGAATAAGTTTTTTTATTTCATCTAAATTAATATTATAATTTTAATATTTAATTTTCCAAAAAAAAACATTGTAAATAATAAATGAAAATTTTAGATTTTATTATATAGGATAAAATTTTGTTTTTTAAGCTTATGTGCATTAAATTATTTTTATCAATAATTTGAAAAATGTAAATAAAAATAAATATTTGCTAGAAAAAAAAGTATTATTATTTAAACATCGGACGATAAATATTAAATATTTCCATACAGTGGAGTTGGAACCATAATATTAAGCTACTGAATGTTTTCGTTACCAAGAGGGATTAATTAAACTCATTAATTCATTAAGGAATAATTCAATAAATTCATTCATTAAGCATTAATTCAATTCATTCATTCAGAATTAAATATATAAATTAAATCATTTAGGATTATTTAAATTAATGCATTCATTCATTGAGATTAATTAAATTAATTTACTTACGAAAAATTAAATTAATTTACTTACAAATAATTAAATTAATTCATTAATTAAGGATTAATTAAATCAATGACTTCAATTATTGGGTATTAATTAAATTCATTTATTCATTGAGAATTAATTAAAAAAATTTATTCATTCATTAGGGATTAATTAATTTAATTTACTTATGATTAATTAAATTCATTCATTCATTCATTAGGTATTAATTGAAATAATTTATTCATTTATTAAGAATTAATTAAATTAATTCATTAATGATCAATTAAATTTATTCATTAATTAGGTATTAATTGAATTCAATTAATCAGGATTAATTGAATTAATTAATTTATTCAATGAGGATTAATTAAACTCTTCCATTTCTTGGGGATTAATTAAATTCATTTACTCACTAAGGATTAATTAAATTAATGAATCTATTAATTAAGGATTAATTAAATTAAAGAATTTATTCATTGAGGATTAATTAAATTAATAAATCCATTCATTGAAGATTAATTACATCAATTCATTCATTGCGGATGAATTAAATTAATAAATCTTTTTATTGAGGATTAATTAAATTAAGTAATTCAATAACTCAGGATTAATCGAATTATTTCATTCATTAAGAATTAATTAAATTTATTCATTCATTGAGGATTAATTAAATTTATTCATTCATTAAGGATTAATTAAATTAATTCATTCTTTTATTCAAGATTAATTAAATTCATTCATTCATTCGGGTTTAATTAAATTAATTCATTCTTTCATTCAGGATTAATTAAATTCATTCATTGATGGTTAATTAAATTCATTCAGTCAAGATTAATTAAATTAATTAATTCATTTATGGAGGATTAATTAAAATCATTCATTCATTTAGGATTAATTAATTTATTCATTCATTGATCATTAATTAAATTCATTCATTCATTCATTGGGGATTAATGAAATTTATTAATTGAAGTTTAATTAAATTCATTTATTTATTAGGGATTAGTTATATCTTTATTTACTCTCCCTGCCTTATGCAGGGTTCAATTAGTTAAATTTATTCAGGATTAATTAAATTCATTCATTGATGATTAATTAAATTAATTCAGTCAAGATTCATTACATTAATTAATTCATTTATGGAGGATTAATTAAAATCATTCATTCATTTAGGATTAATTAATTTATTTATTCATTGATGATTAATTAAATTTATTCATTCATTGATGATTAATTAAATTTAATCATTCATTGATGATTAATTAAATTCATTTATTTATTGATGATTAATTAAATTTAATCATTCATTGATGATTAATTAAATTCATTCTTTCATTGATGATTAATTAAATTTATTCAGTCAAGATTAATTAAATTAATTAATTCATTAATTAATTTCATTTATTGTGGATTAATTAAATTCATTTATTCATTGAGGATTAATTAAAATAATTCATTGATTCATTGTGGATTAATTAAATTAATGAATTTCTTCATTAAGCATTCGAATTTCTGGACAAAAAGATCACAATTACATCTTCTATAATCTGCGTTCTATATTTAATTGTGATTTTATATTAAAAATTTATAATTTTGGTTATATTTTTATTTTGATTTAATTAATTTTTTTGATGGCCCCGGAGGATTCAAACTTCTTATTAAATGTAAATAATGACACAAACTTAATCTAACCTGTAGCTTCATTAGATATGTATGTATAGATTGAAATATATATTGTAAGATAAGTTTATGAATATATTATTTCGTGAATATTTCCATTAAACAATGATTAATATCACTACTTCGACAAAAGTAAATAGATATCATTTTTAATTTTAATTAATTATTGGAAAACTAGTTACACGCGTCATTTTTTAAATAAATATTTAATAAATGTGTTTCTTTGAAGATTGTCAAATATAATAATAAAAGATAATACTTTTTTAATACAATTTATCTCAATTTTAGTATTTTAAAAATTATTTTATTAACAGCTTGCTACATTATTGACGGGAATCAACCAAAATTTTGTAAGTTTAATTATAAATAATTTTTCTTGTATATTAACATTTTTTTTTCATCTAATTAGAATTAATAAAATCAGAAAATTATAATAATTAAAATATCCATTTGTTAATTTTAGATATAGAGAAATTTTTAATTATTAATTTCAAAATGGAGGTTGCAAATTTAACGAGTACTTTACACACAATTCAAATGATATCCATCGCAACTTATATGCAAAGATTGAGTAATTTTTTGCATTTAAGTTACAATTTAAATGTCAATGACAAAAATAATAGTATGGCAATTATTAATTCCTTTGTTATTTATTTAAATACTTATGAGAAAAATGATATTGATACAAATTTTCTAACCTATTGGTTATTAAATGACAATGTTTATTACGACAAAGCCAATGATATAAATATTAAATATAATTCTATGTTTAAAAAAATGTTATTCGATCATATAATTCATCATGTTGTTTTTAATGATTATGGTAATGTTTATGGATTTTTAGCAGAACATGTTCGTAATTCAGAAAGTCTTCCAACACTTCATAATCTCTTTGAAAATGTAGTATTATCATTAAATTTTTTAAGAATTCGTTCACAAAATTCACTAAGTGATAAAGTAATTAGAAAAATATTTAACAAAATAATTGTTCCACTTTCTTTGGAATTGAAAAATAATCTTTATATTAATTCATTGGATTTTATTTATGCTCAAGCTGGTTGTCGTTTTTCATATTTAATCAATAGAGAAAATTCAATTCCAAATTCTTGGTTGACCGATAACGAAAGAAGAAATATATTTCAAACATATCTTGAAATTGGATTAGCAGTAAAACAAATGGCATCTTATAAAATAATTGATAAATTATCGTTGAAAATTTTTGCACTACCAGCACTACTTAATTATGTTTATATTAATAAGGAAAAATTACGTGATATTGAAATGACAACAATTGTTTCTGATAAAAATCATTGGACAAATGCTTATGATAATTTATTTTCCTATCTACACAATTCAAATGATTTAATAATAAAAACAAAAGCAGAAGATCCAAAATATCAATATTATTTGGCTGTTTTACATTTTAAAAATTATACAACATTAGTGAAAGAAGAATTAACAAAAAAATGTATATTTGCCCATGGAACACAATTAGAAAATGAAATTAACAAGTATATTAATAATACAGCTAATTATACATGTTTAGGTTCACAAAATTTATTACCATTAGAGCAATTTTTCAAAGAACAAGTAAATGATATGCTTCACAAATATTATCAGTTTAAAATAAAAGAAGAAGAAGAAAAAAATGAAACTATTACAATTGATCGATATGAAATTAATAATAAAATATTTGTGAATTGTAAAAATTTATCAGAAGATGAAAATATTTTAGAAACAGAACATAAATACTGTTTATCATTATTGTATTCGTGTATTGTCGATTTAATTGAAGGAAATCCAATTAATTTATTAACAAATGATAATTGTCCAATTAGTGGAGGAATTCATATTAATGAGGTGACAAAATTTTATGATTTAATTCAACATTTAACAACAATTAAAACACGTAATGAATTTTCTAAATTGGGAACAACTATAAGAACAATAGCATTAATGTCATCGATTTTAAGAATATTGAGAGATGAAAAAACATTTTGGAGATTGAAGAATATTAATATAAAAAATAATACATTCGTCGAATTAGGAATTCCCAACGCTGCAGGAATTAATCATGGATTTGAAATTCATTCTATTTACAGTCCTAATGATGTATTTCTAATAGAATATCTTATAAAGAAAATTGGAATAAGAAGTTCTATTTTATTTGAATTTTTATTTAAATCATAATATCTTATTAATTTTTAAAATTATTTCTTTGGAAAGGGTACATAATTTTTTAGGGTTTTCTGAATTAATTAGATTGATTAAATTAATTAAATAGAATAAATAAATTAAGGAGGGCTTAAGTAAATAAATTTATTCATCCAGGATTAATTTAATTCATACATTCATTTAGGATTAATTAAATTAATAAATCCATTCATTAAAGATTAATTAAATTATTTCACTCATTGAGGATTAATTAAATTAATGAATCTATTAATTAAGGATTAATTAAATTAAAGAATTTATTCATTGAGGATTAATTAAATTTATTCATTCATTCATTTAGGATTAATTAAATTAATAAATCCATTCATTGAAGATTAATTACATCAATTCATTCATGGCGGATAAATTAAATTAATAAATCTTTTTATAAAGGATTAATTAAATTAATTAATTCAATAACTCAGGATTAATCGAATTATTACATTCATTAAGGATTAATTAAATTTATTCATTCATTGAGGATTAATTAAATTAATTCATTCATTCATTGAGGATTAATTAAATTAATTCATTCTTTCATTCAAGATTAATTATATTCATTCATTCATTCGGGATTAATTAAATTAATTCATTCATTCGGGTTTAATTAAATTAATTCATTCTTTCATTCAGGATTAATTAAATTCATTCATTCATTCATTGAGGATTATTTATATTAATTAATTCATTCATTGAAGACTAATTAAATAAATAAATTTATGCAGGATTAATTTAATTAATTCATTTATTTAGGATTAATTAAATTAATAAATCCAGTCATGGAAGATTAATTAAATTAATGCATTCATTGAGAATGAAATTAATTAATTAATGAATTATAGATCTGAGTTATATTGATTATATTATTTTTAAAACACGAAAATTCTGTTGTATTTATTTTATTCAATAAAATAAGAGTATTCAATAAATAATTACGAATATAAAAACTCAAAGGAAGATAAGAATCCAAAAAATTTGAATATTCAATGAAGTAAAAATTTTGAAACGTAAAAAGAATTGAATTTCAAAACCAACATTATATCTAAATTTTAATTTTTAATCCACGAGTACTGAATTTTATAAAAAATTCATTGTCAAACAAAAATTATATTTTATGATTAAATTGTTAAAGTTGTATTTTATTTACAATTGTAGACAGTTTTTATTATCAACTTCATAATTTTTTTATTTTAATTTGACATATGTATAAATATTGTATTATTAAAAAAAAACTACTAAATTACAAAATTAAATTTATCTATACCAAACCTTCAAGTTACAATTTACAATATATGAATATAATTAAAAAGTCATATAATTTAATTATTTGATCGATAATAATTTATAGAAGATAAAATAACAGACATTGTCATATTGTGGTAAATGTACAGGAAAAATTATACTAGTATAATAATTCTGAAAATATTGACTTTTAGGAATATTTAAAAAATTTCGTAAGTTTAATAAAATTATTAATTATTTTCTTAATTTATAAAATTAATATAAAAAATAAGTTTACGTTTTTTTTTTCAATTTTAGATCAATTTTGGAAGTCATTAAAAAATATTTTCTAAAAACTTAAAAATGGACGTGGCAAATTTAACACAAACTATAAATACCATTCAAATGATTTCCATTGTTACTTATTTAGAGAAATTAAATAATTACTTGCACTTTAACAATTTTTTAGACAACACTGACCTTGGAAATTCTATTGCAATTATTAATTCATTAGTGGATTATTTGGAAAGTTACGAGTCAAGTGAACGTGAATTAAATTTTTTTACACATTATTTAATGACCGATAATAAATTAAAAAAAAACAGTGAAATTATACAAAAATATGATAGAAATTTCAAAAGAATTTTATTCGATCACATAATAATGAGTGTAATTTTTGAAAAATATGGTAATATTTATGGATTTTTGGCAGAAATTTTTAGATTAAACAAAATGAATTTATCAATTGAAAATTTAATCAATAATATTGATCATGAATTAATGAATATAAGTGAAATAAAAAAAAGACAAGTTACACTCAGTGAAACAGTAATTAATAGATTATTTAGTGGAACAATTGATTTACTATTTCCAAAATCGTTAAGAACAAATTCAATAAATTCAATAGATTTTATTTATGCACAAGCCGGTTGTAGTTTATATAATTCACAATTAGTGAATTATAATTATTTTTTTAATTTAAACATTAATAAACAAGAAATGCAAAATAGTCAATATATTTTTAATGATTGTCTTGAAATTGGATTAGCTGTCGAGCAATTGGTGATTTTTGGAAATATTGATAAAGAAGCTTTAAAAATTTTTGCACTACCAGCACTTTTAAATTATGTTCAGGTAGAGGAAGGAAATCTTAAAAATTTGAAAATTAAAGAAATTATATCCAATCCAAAACATTTGACCAATGCTTATGATTTATTATTTTTAAAATTACAAACAGTTTTATACTATTCTAAATATTTAAAAACAATGGATCCAAAGTACGAATATTATTTAACACTGTTTCATTTTCAAAATCAAACATCATTGGCAAAAAGAGAAATAATGATGAATTGTGATTTTCAAAATGATAATCAATTAGAAAAGGAAATCATTAACTATATCAATAATCCTAATAACTATTCATGTTCCGATGGAGAAAAATTAGTAGCATTGGATAAACTTTCTAAGAAGGAGAGAAATAATCTTTTATATAAATATCATAGATTTTTAAATGCAGTAGATAATGAAAATGCCAACAATCAGAGTGTAAAAATTAATAGTAAAAAATTTCAAATTAATGGTGAAATATTTGGTGATTGTAATAAATTTGATTCTGAAAATGGAATAAAAAAATTTCACTGTCTTTCCTTACTCTATTCATGTATTGTCGGTATTATTGACGGAAATCCATTAAATTCATCATCTAATTGTCCAATAAAAGAATTAATACGATTTCAAGATATAATAAAATGGAATTCACAATTTATTACTTTTGAAACACAATTAACATTTTCTCAATTGGGAATGTCTTTGAGAACATTGGCATTAATATCCTCAATGTTGGCAATTCTAAATGTGAATTCTAATCTGTCATCAAGAGGAATGGGAAATTTAACAAATGTGGGATTTCCAAAATTACCAGCAATTGATATTGGCTATGAGCTTGGAATTATTTTAGGTGACAATGGTTTAAAATCAATACAACATTTGATGGAGACAATTGAGACGAAATTTTTTATTTCCTATGATTCGGAGTCGCGAAATTTTAGCATGTCACTAAATCACATTGAAGTGATAGTAGCAGACAGTAGTATTAGTAGTACTGTTAAGAAAGAATTGGATTTAGATGAAAACACTCTTCATCGGATTAAAGAGATGTTTCAAAAACAATTCCAAAAAAATAATAGTAGTCCTGTATAGTTTTAGAGAATCCAAAAAAAGGTCTACAGCTTTGGAGAATCAAAATAAAAAAAAAAAAAAAAAAAAACGTTGTCTGCAAGTTTGAAGAATTTAAGAAGAAAACAATCATCTATAGCATTGGAGAATCAAAAAGGAAACCTTTTTACCAATCGTCTGCTTATTTTTCTGATAAAATTTCGTTTCATATTTATGAAAGATATTTCAAATTATTTATTGTTTTCATTTTTCATAAGTAAAAAAAAGCAAAATTTAACTGTCAAACAAATTAATACAGTAAATACTGCTGTAAGGTAATTCAGAATATAATTATAACGTAATAATACAATGTCAAAAATTTAATTAATTAATTCAAGAATAATTAAATTTATTCATTCATTAAGGATTAATTAATATAATTAATTAAATTCATTCAATATTCAATCAGGATTAACTAAATTTATTAATTTATTGACAATTAATTAAATTTATTCATACATTTATTGAGGATTAATTAATTTATTCATTGTGGATTAATTAAATAAATTTATTTATTCATTCATTGCAATTCATTTATTCATTCATTCAGGATAAATTAAATTCATTTATTCATTCAGGATGAATTAAATTCATTTATTCATTCATTAAGGATAAATTAAATTATTAATTCATTTATTGAGGATGAATTAAATTAATTCATTCATTCACTGTGGATTCATTAAATAAATTTATTCAATCAGGATTAATTCAATTCATTTATTAATTCATTCAGGATAAATTAAATTCATTTATTCATTCAAGAAGAATTAAATTCATTTATTCATTCATTAAGGATTAATTAAATTATTAATTCATTTATTGAGGATGAATTAAGTTAATTCATTCATTCACTGTGGATTAATTAAATAAATTTATTCATTCAGAATTAATTCAATTCATTCATTCATTCATTCAGGATAAATTAAATTCATTTATTCATTCAGGATGAATTATATTCATTTATTCATTCATTAAGGATGAATTAAATTAATTCATTTATTCATTGCGGATTAATTAAATAAATTTATTCATTCAGGATTAATTCAATTCATTTATTCATTCATTCAGGATTAATTAAATTATTAATTCGTTTATTGAGGATGAATTAAATTAATTAATTCATTCATTGTGGATTAATTAAATAAATGTATTCAATCAGGATTAATTAAATTCTTTTATTCATTCATTCAGGATAAATTAAATTCATTTATTCATTCAGGATGAATTAAATTCATTTATTCATTCATTAAGGATTAATTAAATTATAAATTCATTTATTGAGGATGAATTTAATTCATTCATTCATTCATTGTGGATTAATTAAATAAATTTATTCATTCAGGATTAATTCAATTCATTTATTCATTCATTCAGGATTAATTAAATTATTAATTCGTTTATTGAGGATGAATTAAATTAATTCATTCATTTATTGTGGATTAATTAAATAAATTTATTCAATCAGGATTAATTAAATTCTTTTATTCATTCATTCGGGATAAATTAAATTCATTTATTCATTCATTAAGGATTAATTAAATTATTAATTCATCTATTGAGGATGAATTAAATTAATTAATTAATTAATTAATTCATTGTGGATTAATTAAATAAATTTATTCATTCAGGATTAATTCAGTTTATTCATTCAGCATAAATTAAATTCATTTATTCATTCATTCAGTATTAATTAAATTATTAATTCGTTTATTGAGGATGAATTAAATTAATTAATTCATTCATTGTGGATTAATTAAATAAATTTATTCATTCAGTAAATTTTTTTGTTGCCAACGAAATCTTTTAGGAGACAAAGAAACAACGTCTTTTTTATATTATTCTTTACTGTGATTTCATCGAGTAAATTTTTTATTTCATTATTTCGCCTTTTCATTGGAAATCTCAATTAATTAAATATCAAAGGACATATATGTAAATAAAAATTAATTAAAATAAAGGAATTTTAATGAATTTTTCTTATAAAATTTCATTTCATATTTTTATGAAAGATGACAAAATTTTTTCTTGTTTTCATTTTACCAATATTGATTTTAGATTTCCTTCTAGTTTTCCTTCTAGTCAAATAATTCTAAAAAAATTTCAAAATACCAAATAAATTAATATAATGCAAAATAAATTTTACATTATATTTATAATATATGTTTTTTTGTATGCAAATTTATTAAAAATTATTTTAATCAATATTTAATAAATGTGTTGTTGACTTATTGAAAAAAATTGTAGATTATAAAATAAAAAAAAAAAATATCGTTCTATTTTGACACGAGATAAGTAAAAATTATCATATTTATCAAAATTTTTATATTTCATTGCAAGAATTTTAAATAAAAGACCCTAAAAAAAAATTCGGCAAATAATAAATTGTTATCTTCTAAAAAAAAATAATGCATAATAATTTTAATTAAATTTAAAATAGTACTGAAATAAATTTAATAATAGAACAAAAATTTACATTTATAGAGAGAATTTTTTTTTTGTATGCAAATTTATTACTATTATTTTGTCAATATTTAATAAATATATCGACTTATAGAAAATTGCAATATATATATAGATTAAATTTTTATAATAATTAAATCTCCAGAGTCAACTGATAAATTCAACTGGAATTCTAAAAAATTTTTTTGGTATAATTATAATTATTATTATTATAATTATTATTATTATTATTATTATTATTATTATTATTATTATTATTATTATTATTATTATTACATTATTATTACTATTATTTTTTACATTGTCATAAAATTTAATTTGTTAAAAAAAGATTTTTTTTTTTACAATTTTAGATCAATTTTGTCAAAAAGGGAAAAGAAACGAAAATTGTTTTAGAAAAAAAAAATGGAAGTTACAAATTTAACACAAACATTATATACAATTCAAATGATTTCAACTGTCACTTATTTAAAAAAACTATCAACTTATATGGAAGCAATGCTTTTTCTCGACGTATGGAACAGCAATAATTCTTTTGCAATAATAAATTCATTTGCATCTTATTTGGAAATTTATGAATCACATGAAAATTCAACAAATATTTTAGCAAAATATTTAATGAGCGATAAATTATTTATAAATGGAAAAAAAAATTTAAATCTCAATTTTAATAAAAATATTACTGGTATTTTATTTGATTATATAATATTGAGTGTTGTTTTTGAAAATTATGGCAATATTTATGGTTTTTTTGGTAAATTATTGAGAGAAAATAAAATGGATCAATCAATTGAAAATTTACTTCAAAAATCAATAATTACATTAAATAATATGAAAAAAGAACAAATTTTTCTCAATGATTTAATAATTAATCGTATATATAATGGAACTATTATTCCATTATTTCCTCAAACAAATAAAAATTATTCACTTAATTCAATTGATTTTATTTATGCACAAGCTGGTACAAATTTATATAATAATTTAATTTATTATAAATATTTTTTTAATTTACAAAATTTACAATTTGACAATAAATATTTATTTGATGATTGTCTTGAAATTGGATTAGCTGTTGAGCAATTGGTAATTTCTGGAAATATTAATAGTGAAGCATTGAAAATTTTTGCACTATCAGCAATTTTAAATTATCTTAATGAAACAAATGTTAAAAATGTGGAAATTAAAGAAATTATTTTCAATTCAGAACATTGGGCCAATGCTTATGATTTGTTATTTTTAAAATTAAAAGAATTTTCTATGTTTAGAAAGAATTTAAAAATAATTGATTCAAAATACGATTATTATTTAGCTTTATTTAATGTTCAAAATCAAACAACATTGGCGAGAGGAGAAATAGTGATGAATTGTAATTATCAAAATGATAAACAATTGGAGGAGGAAATTATTAGATATGTCAATAATCCTGATAATTATTCATGTTCAAATGAAGGAAAATTAGTAGCATTGAATAATGTTTTTAAAATGAAGATAAATAATTTTTTATTCAAGTATCATAAATTTGTATCAACAATTGATGAAGAAAATATCAACAATCAAATTGTAAATATTACCGATGGACAATTTAGAATTAATGGCGAAACATTTTATGTTTGTAATAAATCCGAAGGGTCAAGAAAATCTGTGGGATTTGATTCTGAAAATGTTGATGCAAAATCTGTAAAATCTGATTCTAAAAATCTCGAAGGAAAATCTGTAATGTCTGATTTCGAAAACGTTGATGCAAAATCTGCAAGGCCTAAATCTGTAAAATCTAATTTTGAAAAAATCGAAACAAAAAAATTCCACTGCTTTTCCTTACTTTATGCCTGCATTGTTGGAATAATTGAAGGAAATCCGTTAAATTCATCATCCAATTGTCCCATAAAAGGAGCAATACGATTACAAGATGTGACAAAATGGAATAATATTAATAAACAATTTACAACTATTGAAACACAATTTGGATTGTTGCACTATGGAACATCTTTGAGAACATTGGCACTAATGTCCTCGATGTTAAAAATTTTGAATGATGATACTTCTCAGTTGCCAACAAGAAGGAAAATTAATACAACAAAAAATGTGGGATTTCCAATATTACCAGCAATTGATAATGGTTATGAGCTCAGCGATATTTTGAATTTAAATGGTTTACAATCAATAGAACATTTGATAAGGACAATTGAAAATCAGTATTTTATTTCATATGCATCAACTTCGAGAAGGTTTAACATTAATTTAATTGAAATGAAAAATGATGAAAGTAGAATTGGTATGGATGAATTAAGGAATGGAATTAATTATAAGCATTTGGATAATCACAAACGGTTTTTTGATGAAGGTGCTAAAATTATTAACAATAGTTACCTTTTGTTGTAGGGGATTTAAAAATAAAATCATCAGCAGTAAGGAAACAGTTTTAGGTGTTCTATAGAAGGATTTTTAGAATTCAGAAACAGTTTCTAAAACATCTGTAAGGATTTTTAAAACTATAATCAGTACAAATAATTTTTGATAAAATAGAAAAATGGTTCCATCCACAGGAAAAAAATTAATACAGGATGCAATAAGTAATGGTACAAACAGTTTCTAAAAGATTTGAAAGGATTTTCAGAACTAAAAGCAGTACAATTCCAAAAAAAAAAAAAAAAAAAAATTCAGAACGCAACTGAATTGAATTTATATTTTTCCAACCAAAGAAATACTTATTCTATTAAAGTTAAATGTAAAAAAAATTTTATAGAAATATATATATAATACAGAGAAAATTTGCTTTATTCTTCAAAATTTTTGTTCTGTCAATCTTAAAAGTAAATATTTGCAATAATCGAATTTACTAATTCAAAGATAAATATATCCGCAAAGAAAAAAAAATAGAGATAATATATTATTATTTCTCTGCTTTACACTTGTCGAAAATGTAAATTTTTTTTCAATTTATTTAATCAAAAAAAAAAAAAAATAATAATTTTTATTTACCATTCATTTATTAGATAATTAATATTGAAATTAAAAAGAATTAAGAATACAAAAAAAAATTTGTTTTTCTATTCATAAATGACAAATATTCTTTTATTTTTAAATTAAACAAACTGTAAGTATAATAAATATAAAGAAAAATTCCTAACGTACGTGATCTTTATCAGGTAATTAAAAATCGAAAAGATATATACATTCCTGGTATATAGTGAAATTCGTAATATTTAGTTATAATCAAAATTTTTAAAATGAAACTTCAAAAAATAAGTTATATTCTTGTTTTTTTAATTATTTTCACATCAATTTTAATTAGTGAACTAAAAGGAAATGAAGAGATTCACAAAAATATTGAGGTAAAAAAAATTTTTTTATTAAAATAAAAAATTTATTAGTTAAGTTATTTTCAAAATTTTTTTTATTATTATTTAAAAATTTAATAACAGATACAAAAAAAAAAATTAGTTTTAAAAAGTTTAAAAAATTCCTCTTTATTTAAAAAATTATTACTCGGGGAATTATTTTGGGGCGCTCATTACGATTTTGGTACTAGTTTTTCAAATTCAAAATGGCGGATCCAATGTGGCGGCAACATTCTTTAAAAATTGATTCAATTCACTTGATTTTTGTTACTCAGGGGTTTTTGGGGTCGCTAATTACGAATTCGGTGTCAGTTTTTCAAAATTCAAAATGGCGGATTCAATATGGCGGCGAAATTTCTTAAATTAATCAAAATCGTTTCAAAAATCATCATCCTAGGGTTTTTTGGGGCGCTGATTACGATTTTGATATCAATTTTTCAAAATTCAAAATGGCGGATCCAATATGGGGGCAACATTCTTTAAAAATTGATTCAATTCACTTGATTTTTGTTACTAAGGGGTTTTTTGGGTCGCTAATTACGAATTCGGTGTAAGTTTTTCAAAATTCAAAATGGCGGATTCAATATGGCGGCGAAATTTTCTTAAATTAATCAAAATCGTTTCAAAAATCATCATCCTAGGGTTTTTTGGGGCGCTGATTACGATTTTGATATCAGTTTTTCAAAATTCAAAATGGCGGCTCCAAAATGGCGTCAAAATTTTTAAAAATTAATCAAAATCGTTGTAAATTCGTCACCTAGGGGGTTTTTGAGGGCGCTGATTTCGATTTTGGCCTTAGTTTTTTAAAATTCAATATGGTGGATCCAATATGACGATAAAATTTTTCAAAATTAATCAAAATCGTTTCAAAAATCATTACTTTGGGGTTTTTAAGGGCGCTGATTACTATTTTGGTAGTATTTTTTCAAAATTCAAAATGGCGAATACAATATGGCGGTAAAATTTTTCAAAAATCAATCAAAATCGATTTAAAAATCTTCACTGTAGCATTTTTCGGGGTTGCTGTTTATAAAAATAGAAATATAATATTCAATTAACATTATAAATATAACATATATATATATATATATATATATATATATATATATATATATTAAAAAAAATATATATATATATATATATATATATATATTAAAAATTAAGTGAATATTAAATTTAGATTTCATAAATTAATAAATTTTTAATATAAGAGGAAAAAAATTATGTTAAGAAATAACTTAAATGTTAAAAGGATTCAATAAAAGAGTAAGAAAATATAAATTGAAATTAGAATAAAATATAGTAAATTGAGAATTTTGAAAATTAGATATTATAAATTGAAATTAGAATAAAATGTAGTAAATTGAGAATTTTGAAAATTAGATATTATAAATTGAAATTAGAATAAAATATAGTAAATTGAGAATTTTGAAAATTAGATATTATAAATTGAAATTAGAATAAAATATAGTAAATTGAGAATTTTGAAAATTAGATATTATAAATTGAAATTAGAATAAAATATAGTAAATTGAGAATTTTGAAAATTAGATATTATAAATTGAAATTAGAATAAAATATAGTAAATTGAGAATTTTGAAAATTAGATATTATAAATTGAAATTAGAATAAAATATAGTAAATTGAGAATTTTGAAAATGTTAAAAAAATGTAAAAAATGTAAAAAATGTAAAAAAATGTAACTTTTTTTGAAAATTTGTAAAAATTACATCAATAGAATTAGAATAAATCCTTATTTATAAGGGGGGTAAGGGGAGTTGAGTTCTTTATTTATTTGTTTAATAAATTAATTTAATTTTATAATTTTTTATTATACGAATTATATGATTATTCTTATTATGTTGATTAATGAAAACTTTGTTTTCCATATGAATATGAAAATTTTAATTTGTATAGGCAAAAGAAAGGATTTTTAAAAATTAAGTGAATATTAAATTTAGATTTCATAAATTAATAAATTTTTAATATAAGAGGAAAAAAATTATGTTAAGAAATAACTTAAATATTAAAAGGATTCAATAAAAGAGTAAGAAAATATATATATATATATATATATATAAAATAGAAATTAATTTTAATCTAAAATTTTTACAGAAGGAAAAAAATAATATTGATAAAATAAAAAATTTAACCGCCGAATACGCATACAATGTAACAATAAAAAATGTTGCTTTTATCAAAATTTTTCATTCCAATGTTTTGTGTGGTGCATTTAATAAAATTTCACTAATCACAAAACTTTTTCAATCACTTGGAAAGCATATTTCCACATCGTTAATGGTGAATAATTATTTTAAAAATACATTCGAGGCAACGTCTTTGTCGGAAGCTGAATATTATTTGGAAAATGTGAAAGAAGAATTTTTTGATTTTATCACTACCACAGAGAATGAAAATTTTACCAATTGCAAGGAAAATAATAATAATCAAGATGAAATTATTATCCATCAACAAAACTGTGATATTAATGTGAAATTTTCTCATTTATTAGTAAATTGTTTTTTAAAAATTAATTCTATTATTTGTGAATTAAAAAAAAATTTGTCAATTAATGAAAATAATTTACATATTGAAAGTTTATTAATGGCAATCAATTCACGTTTTATGAATGAATTATATAATTCTTTGCAAATTATTTATGAAAAAAATTTTCAAATCACTGAAAATGATTTGAATTTATTTAAATTTATTGAAAAAAATTTGCAATATTTGGAAAATGTTTTGACACAGAAAGAAAACGTAAGAATATAATTAATTTTAAATAATAATAATAATTTTAATTATTAACAAAGTAAATAAAATTTTTTCTTTTCAGCTATCTGAGAATAAAAATAATTTTCAAAATGAAAATTTCTCATTTTCACCAAAATTTTTAGTATCCAACGAAAAAGAGGTAAAAAAAAATTATAAACTTTATTTTTATCATATTAATTAATTAATTAATTTTTAATTAATATTATTTACAGAATGAAATAATACAAAGTCCAATAAAAAATATCATTGAAATAAGTAAAACAATTAAAGAAAGTTCACGACTTATTTATAATTTATTGATACAATTACAAAATACTATTAATTATTCAAAAATTCATAACAATAATAATTATTTGCAATTAACATTAGCAAATATTGAATTTTTTTTGAAATCAACAAAAAATTTTGTTCAAATATTAGAAAAATCACCAATGGAATTAAATTTAATTATAAAATACGAAAGGAAAATAGAAAATGAATTTTTAAAAATTACAGAAAATTATAATAATTATATGGAAAATTTTGCTAATTATAATAATAATAATAATAATAATGATAACAAAGAAATAAAACTCACTGTCAAAGAAGATGAAATGCTTCAATTATTAAAGAATTTATCATTATTTATGAAAAAAATCAGTGAAATTATTAAAAGAATTATCAAAACTTCAATGTCATTGAAAAAACCAACTTATGATTTTTCAAATGAAAGTATCAAAAGATTTGGTATTTTTATTAATAATTCAACAAATGAATTAGTAAATATTTTTGAATTTGAGAAAGAAAGAAATTTGACAAATTTCAATGAAATTAATGATAAGGTGAAAAATCTTGTTTCAATTGCATTTGAATTTATTGAAACGGTAAGTTATTGCTAAATTTTTTTTTTAATTTTTCCACTCTTTTTCTTTGAAAATTATAAGCGGTATTTGAAATTTTTTTCACTATGTTATTATTTAATGACTAAAGTAAATGCCACTACTAATTTTTTCTTAAATTTATAAAAAAAAAAATTTTGTTAAATTTCTATATTATCGACCGACGATAATAATGAAGATTTTCTTCTTATTTTCACCTACTAAAAGCCAATAATAAATTATTTTGTCAATTTGACTTTAAAAACTAGTTAGATTTTTTCTGTATTACCGACAGACGATAATAAAAATTCCATTTTTTACCATCTCTTCCAAAATTTTTTTAAAATTTGCCAAGAAAATTTGTAGTAAGAATTCTGAATTACCGACAGACGTTAATAAAAAAAAAAATTCCCTTTTATCTTCACCTACAAAAAAGACCCTAATAAATTTTGTTTGTCAATTTTACTATACAAACTTTAGTTAGATTTCTAAATTACCGACTGACAATAGTAGAGATTTCTGTATTACCGATTAATGATAATAAATATTTCTGTATTACCGACTGGTGATAATAAAGATTTCTATATTATCGACAGACGATAATAAAAATTCTTCTTTTTTTCTATCTTTTTCAGGAGGATCGAAGAAGAAATCTCTACGAAAGTAGAATTCCCATTGGTCAATATACATTAAATATTGTCAATTATACAAATTATCTTAGTGAAAATTTATACATCAACAGTCATTGCAGAACGTTTAATAATAATTTAGAATTAAAAAAATTGGCTCACTTTACAATTGATAATATAAAAATATTAATTTTAATGATTAACAATTATCAATTAACATTGTTAACTGATTCGGTGAAAAAAGCTCAACATATTGGTGAAATTGCAAAAAATCTTGAACTCTCATTGAAGCCAAGAAAAAATTATCAAGAAGAATTAAATTTTTGCAATACCTCAATAATTATTGACAATGATTTAATATCAAAAAATAATACTCAAATTCAATTTTTCCATGATATTACAAATATTTTGTGTAAAGCCAATAATATTATTGAAAAAACAAAAAATAATGTTGAAAACTATTTGGGAATGTCCAATGATATTCTTTATTTTGAAAGTCTCACAATGTCAACGCTCTCTTTTCTATTAAGTGAATTTCGATTTAATCTCGAAAATCTTGAAGCAAAGAAATTTGAAATTTTTGAAAATGATCGAAAAAATGTGAAATTATTAAATGAAATTTTGCAAAAAATTGCCGAATAATTTTTTTTTAATTATTTTTTTTATTTATATTATTATAATTATAACATTTTAGTAAAAAAAATTATTTAGAAAAAAATAATTTTCCGAAAGAAAAATAATAATTAATTAATTAACTAATTTTTTAATTAAGAGAATTAAAAGTCAACATTTAAGAAATATTAAAATGTAAAATTTTATTTTATGTATTTTTTGTTACAATAAACAATCACTATATACAATAATACATACGATAAGTACTTTTCAAGCCTTATTTCAATATTCATTCATTTACAATATTTACAAAATATACAAAATGTTACGAGAAAATAGATATTATTTTTTAAATATACAAAAACTTTTTTTTAAAAAAAGTTACAATACTGTATGTATTAAAAAAAAAGACAATCTTTCTTTTTTTCGTGCTAAAATTACAAAAATGTCTATATTACCGACAGACGGTAATAAAGGATTCCTTTTTTTAAAATTAAAATTACAAAATTTTAGTTAGATTTCTACATTACCGACATGAGGATAGTTGAGAATTCTGTATTACCGACTGGTGATAATAAAGATTTCTGTATTACCGACTGATGACAATAAAGAATTCTGTATTATCGACTGATGTCAATAAAGATTTCTATATTATCGACTAATAATAAAGGTTCCTTTATTACCGTCAGGAGAAATCTTCACGTATGTTGAGTCACTTTGTTGTAAAAATTACAAAATAGAATTTTTTTTTTATAAATACT
The DNA here is from genome assembly GCF_019393585.1 of Leptopilina boulardi. NCBI lineage: Eukaryota > Metazoa > Arthropoda > Insecta > Hymenoptera > Figitidae > Leptopilina > Leptopilina boulardi. The sequence continues at coordinate 204,017 of NW_026138046.1, forward strand.
ACAAAAACTTTTGTTTTTTTTTTAAATTTTGTTATAAATAATTTTTTTTTCACGCAACAGCCACAGAATCGACTGATTTCAATCCATGGAACATACTGTAATCGACGTATTGATGATGATTTGCCTCAAGATTGACTGGTGGCCTTGATAATTTACTGGGAGCCGCTAATAATCGACTCCATGCTCTACATGTTTTTCCTGACCAAACCCACATACCGGCAGTGACGCCAATTACCAATGACAAAAAAAGCCTCAATAATGCAACTTCAAGTCCAGCTGCCGAATAAATTGGACCGTGATCACAATTTTGTGCATTTATACAATTATATGCGGCTAAAAATGCAAATTCACGCCACAATGGTTTAATACGTGATTCATAAATTGTACAAGCCAATGAACCAAGTGCTGGTAATGCATAGAGTAATGCAAATATTCCCAGTCTTGTCATTAGTCGTTCTAGCTTTGTTGCACTACGACCAGCTGATCGTACGGCTCGTCTTACACGAACGAGTGCGCCACCAGCTAGACATGCAAAAATACAACCTAAAAATAGAAGTATTGCATGTGGAAATACTTCGAGCCAGATGGCAGATTCGTCGGCAATTTGACAGAGGCCCGTTAATTCGTCTGCTACGACACTTTTTGCAATGAGTGAACCTGAAAATGAATTTAAAATTTTGAAAATTAGCTATTCATTTAAGTGACTAATTTAGTGTATTATTTATTTTATTTTTTTTTTGGTAGTAAAGAATTTTTATTATTCAGATAACTTCAATGACTATATAATCCGTTAAAAAAAACATTTAGAAAACAGCACGTGACATTTTCATAACAGATTTTTTTTTTTTTATAGATATGACTTCAAAAAAGTTTCATCTCTCGAAAAATGGGAAAACAGTGAAGCCGGAATAAGTTTCATAAAGGAAACAAAGAATTCTTATTATTCAGATAACTTCCAGAAGCTAAAATCCGTTAAAAATTACGAATTTTACAATTGGGAATCTTGCAGGTAAGAATCTACAACTCGTTGAAAAATAAGAAAGCAGAGAAGCATCTCAATGTTTCATAAACGAAATAAAGGATTTTTATTATTCAAATAAATTCAAAATTTACAATCCGTTAAAAATGGGGAAATAGTGAAATAAGAGAATGTTTTATAAATAATTTTTATTATTTAGATAATTTCAAAAGCATCAATTCCTTAAACTTAAGGAAATGCTTAATAAGTAAATGCTTCAAATAAGGAATTCTTATGATTCAGATAATTTCAAAATCAGCAATTCCTTAAAAATAAGGAAACAGTTGATCAAGAAACTGCTTCATAAACAAAATAGAGAATTCTTATTATTCAGATAACTTCAATAGCATCAATCCCTATAAAATAGTGAAACAGTGAAGCGGAAGAATGTTTCATAAATAATTTCAGAAGCATAAATCCTAGGGAAACAGTAAAAGAACAAAAGGTTTTATAAAATGAAATAAAGAATTTTTATTATTTAGATAACTTCAAAATCTTCAATCCGTTAAAAATGGGAAAATAGTAAAGCAGGAGAATGTTTCATAAATAATTTTTATTAATCAGATAATTTCAAAAGCATCAATTCCTTAAACTTAAGGAAATGCTTAATAAGAAAATGCTTCATAAGCAAAATAAGGAATTCTTATGATTCAGATAATTTTAAAATCAGCAATTCTCTAAAAATAAGGAAACAGTGGATCAAGAAAATGCTTCATAAACAAAATAGAGAATTCTTATTATTCAGATAACTTCAAAAGCATCAATCCGTTAAAAATAGAGAAACAGTGAAGCAGGAGAATGTTTCATAATTAATTTTTATAATCCTAAAAAATTTGAAAGAATCAGTTCCTTAGAAATGACGAAACAAGTGAAGAAAAAAAAATGCTTCATAAACGAAATAAAGAATTCTTATTATTCAGATAACTTTAAAATTATCAATCCTTTAAAAATTTGAAAACAGTCACACTATGACTGAACGAAAAAAAAATTTGAAGTAAATATCCGTTAAGATCAAAATGCTACCTGCTTCATTTTTTTGAGATATCAGTAATTCTGTTTAATGTATTATGCAAATATTTACAAAACATTCAGTTTGAAGCAAAAAATTAATTTGATTAAAAAAATATGAAAGAATAGAAAAAAATCTATTGTACTTTAAAGTCAATTTTCTTCTGCACGTCTGAATAGTTACAATACTAATTTATGATATATTTCTAAAGACACTTCTTTTGTCTTTTGTAATAATTACCAGTAGTGAGAAGAATTGGCAGGCCCCAGGCGACGGCGTGCAAATAAGTTGCAATATTGTGTAAAGCTTCACTGCTCCATTCATGTTTTGCACTTAGAAACCAACAACCGCAGAGAATCATCCACCAGACGCTGCTTACTAATCCAAAATAATATCTCGCGAACCACCAAATTGTGCAAGGAATACTTCTTAGACCATCGTGTACCTGTTAATGAAAAATTTTACATCAGCGAAATTAAAAAACATTTCTGAAAAATCTGTCGAAAACTATTTCTAAAATCCGTTCGAAAGCATTTCTAAAATCCGTAGAAAAAAAACATTTCATTAACTTACTGGTACATAAGATGGCCCATCATGTTGATTGGCACAGCTCAAATTTTCAGAACCAACAGCCCCTCGAATGATGAAAGCGACCGATAGTAAATTATAACACAAAGCAAGAAAGACAATTGGCCTTTCAGGATAACGAAATCGAGAGGGATCCACCCAGAATGTGAGAAGAGTAAAAAGCGTCGAGAGAAAACAAAGCCATGCCCATCCAATCATCCAACGTTCTGTGAATCTTTTGTCCTCTGTCCGATAATAAGCGTCTGCACCACACTTTGGAATACACGTTATCTACAAGTAAAAAAAAAAAGAAAATTAAAATTTTTTTTCCCCCGAAGATAAGATCACAAAAAAAATTGTCCAACTAACGTTATGAATATCCGGTGCTTGAATAAAATGTTTTGGACATTGATTATGGTGATTGGTTGCAGCAGGTAGCTGAGTTGGTTGCAATGATTGAGCAGGCCATTGCTGCTGTATTGCTGGCGAAACAACTTGCGATAGGGTTTCCGATAGAGTTGCTTCTTCCTGTGGCGGTTGCACGCAAAGAGTATTTCCTGAAACAAAAAGAATTTCCTCATGATTTTCTCCACAAGATCAGATAAACATTTTTATTTAAAAAAAAAAAAAAAAAATCATTGGTCAACCTACCACTGAATTTTGATTCTGGGAAACGATCACAGTCAAGTATATTTAACCAAGGAAGATTGAATCTCGATAATACTGGCTCACAAGCACGTCTCACCGACAAGCACAATGGTTTACATGGTGGAATAGCCATATTTTCCGAACATACAGGTGCAAAAACAGCGCAAAAAAATATCATCAAATGTCGTGAACAATTATTATGCACCAATGGCATAAATTGTTGAAGCTGAAACAGAAAAAAGAAACACTAATTAAAATCTCCTAAAAAAAAAATCGGAAAATAACAAAAAAAATATATTTCTCAAACCCCACTATTGGAGAAATCATGGCTAATGGGCCTTCATTATATTCGCATTGAGGCGCAAAAGATTTTTGATGTTTTGAAATTCAGATCTCTTGGATGAGGATCATGAAAAGAAGAAAAAGAAACGATGGAAGGCGTCGGAGGCGGAAAAAGAAAAAAGACGACATAGTGAGATGGAAAGAGAGAGAGAGAGAGAGGAGAGACTTGAGATATAACGAGCGGCGTGCATCGCGGGTAATTATCCCGCCCATTCTTCCCGCCTCTCTCGACGGACCAGTGCTTTCGGTGGGCCTTAGATTCGCCCATTACAGTTCAGTCCGCGTTTCTTCGCATCTCTCTCTCCCTTGGACCCATTCGCCCAAATTATAGTTCCCATGAAATTACGTGGTAACCCATCTTATGGCGCGCGGGTAACACTCCAGGCCCCCTGGCAGCATCTTCTTATACACGTGCACGCATATTCCTCTAGCCAACCAGTATATACACGTATATAAATATATATATATATATATTTATACATTCACAATGTATCCTCAAGGCATCAAATTCACAAGGGAAACCAGTCTACGGGTATGCTATACAATTTTGGATTTTCAGACAACAACATTTTAACGCTAAATACAGATATCTAATCTGTTTAGGATTTTTTATCTGTATTTGGAAATTTTTTTTGGGAGTGGAAATAAAGGATTTTTATTATTCAGATAACTTCGAAATTATCTTCAATCCCTGGAATCGTATTTCTATGGATTGGTAAACTTTTTGTTTAAGTGGTAATAAAGAATTTTTATTATTCAGATAACTTCAAAATTCATCAATCCCTGAAATCGAAGGGATAAAGTAATGCAGGAAAATACTTCATAAACAAGATAAATAATTTTTACTATTTCGATAACTTCAAAATTCATCAAACCCTTGAATCGTATTTATCAGTATTAGGAGACTTTTTTTTTAGTGGTAATAAAGAATTTTTATTATTCAGATAACTTCAAATTTTATCAATCCCTGCGGAATTGAAGAGGCACAATGACGTGCGGGAGAATACATTAGAAATAAAAAAGAATAATTTTTTTATTCAGTAAACTTCAAAAACATCAATCACTTAAAAATAGGGAGCCAGTAAAGCAGCATAATACTCCAATTATGTTCTTAAACCGTTTTTAGAATTGCATGTCTGCTAAAATAACATTCTATGGATGTTTCATGTTCCGAAAACGTTTGGCGAACAAAAAACATTTTCAGAACGTTATTTAGGCGGACATTAAATTTCTAAGAACGTTTATGGAGGAGAGTACGTTTTGTGCCCACTAGAAGTGAAGAAGGAGAATATTTCATAAACAAAATAAAGAATTTTTTATTAATTAGATAACTTCAAAAGGATCAATTCCTTAAAAATGGAGAAACAGAGATGCAGGAGAATGCTTCGTAAATTAAATATTTTTTTTATTCAGATAACTTCAATTACTTGAAAAATAGTGTCACATGGAGGGATTAAAATTTTTCAGAAATAAAGAATTCTTATTATTCAAATAGCTTCAATTTAATTAAAAAACTTCGTATTTAGTATAAACGTAGTTTTTGCTGGTAGTATAGAAGTATTTTTTGCATGTATAGTAGAATTAGTTTTTGCATATAGTAAAATTAGTTTTCGCATCTATTAGAATTAGTTTTTTTCGCATTTATCATTCCAATGGAAAAAGATACAAATTGTCTGGCATAATTCAAAAAAAAATTTCTGAATTTCTGTCACCAATTTGCTTTAAGAGTAGAAAGGCATCTATTGAGATTTACGAATTAAATCGTTATTCCCATTTAGGGCGACCTTCCCACTCGATAAAGTAATTCTTCTTTGTATTATAACAATATATAGATTCAGATCAAAGAAATTCTATTTTCAAAAGTATCCCCTTATATTCGCACGAGTCATCATCGCTTGTATGGGAGGTCTTCGTCTTCTTTTATCTAAAATTTCTAATCCGGAAGTACTTAAATTTTCCCCCAATTTGGAAAATTCTTTTCCCTAGATTCAAATACGATTTTCTTTCAAATTAATTCAATGGTTTCGACTTTTAATTAATTTGCAAAAAAAAATTTAGCATTTTTTTGTTACAATACCAAAATGATAATTCCCTGTGGAAAATGTGAACAATAAGTGACAATTGACGTGCGGGATACACGACCTTAAAACTTCGTGGAAAAAAGCGAAACGATGGGGGAATAATGGAGCAAGTAGAATTCGAAAAGAATATAAGGGAACGAAGAAGGAAGAAAAAAAAGAGTTACAATAAAAACAGTAAGGGAAGCCGCCAAGGAAGAAACAGCAGCAGCAGCAGCAGAAGAAGAAGAATAAATGTGAAAAAGGATAAGTTCGACTGAGAAATCGTGGAGCAAAAGACGGACGTCTTGTTGTCTCCAAGCTTACTTGTCTGTCAGCTGCTTTAAAATGCCGTTCTACAGGCTTCTTCGGCTACTCTCCTTTTTTTTCTCTCTTTCTCTCACTCATTCTTTCTCTTTTCATCTTCCGGCCTTGTCTACGCAGCGGCTCTTTTTCCCCACGTTCGCGGTCCGCCAAAGCCCGTGACGGAAAAAACGCGAAATAACGAACGGAAGACCTCTCAAGCGAGCCATTTTGCTTCTCTCTTTCTTACTCTCGATTGAAAATTATCCCTCTCTTATACACAAGGAACCTCTTCCTTCAACTTCTTTCTTTTCTTCCCCTCATTCTCTCAAATACTCGTATACATTTCGTATATATACATTTATATACACGCACGCATCGTGAAATCTACTCTGATCCTCCATCGATGTCCAGGAGACATCACTCAGTCCCTTGTCCACTTTTTTTTTAACCCATGCGACTTTGCGAACGCCCTTGCACTCTTTTTAAAACTCCTTCTGCTTGTTCTTCATCGTGGGATTCGACCTTCCTTTGGATATATCGTAAATGTTCACATATAATCAGTGCAAAAAGAGATGAAAACAAAATTTTGTCGGAAGAAAGAAAAGGAGGATTGTCAAACAAGAACAGTGTTCAACGGAAGTTTAATATTTTCTGCTTAGACAACGATCAAGGTAAATTTTTAATTCTACATGGTTTTTAATTTTTGATACAAAATTTTTGCTACTTTACAAATTAATAAAATTAATAAAAGTATAACTAAATTATAAAAAAAAGTAAATATTTACAGACTAACTGTACAAAGTGAAAATTTTTATTCTTTAGTGAATGATCCTCCAAATTTCTGACTCTATATAAAATTAATTTTCAAAATTTCGGTCCCAATTTACTAATTGACCCTATCGCAATTGATTGTAATTAAACAATTTAATTTCCTTGAAAAATTGGAAAATTTTTGAAAAGAAATAAAGAATTTTCATTATTTAGATAACTTTAAAAATTTGAATCCTTTGAAAAAATTGATACAACGAAATTTCTTCTATATGAAATAAAGAATTTTTATTATTCAGATAACTTCCAAAAACTAAAATCCGTTAAAAATTACGAATCATTAGGAATCCTTTAGGTAGGAATCGTACCCAAATACAAATCTTCCAGTCATAAATACGAAATGAAGAATTCATATTATTTAAAGAACTTCGAAACAATCGATCCCAAAAAATAGGGAAACAGTGATAATATTTCATACAATTACAAAACATCCGGATATATCCAGAATCTGCAATGGACGTTCTGGGATTTAGTAATTTCTGGTTACTTCTAGGACGTCCGTAAAATATTCTGAAATATCCATTGCTGTAAGCGTAGACAAAACCAAAGAATTCTTATTATTTAGATAACTTCAAAAATCTATAATCCGTTAAAAATTACAAATCTTACAATTACAAATTCTGCAGGTAGGAAACGTACTAAATACAAATCTTTTAGTTACAAGTCTAACAATTACGAATTTATTAAGTAAAAAACTTGCAGTCACAAATCTACTAATTTCGAATCTTCAAGGTAAGAATTATAATATAAATTTTGGAATTACGAATCTTGCAGTTTAGAACCTTATCAATTAGAAATTTTTAAATTACCAATCTTGCAATTTAAAATCATTTCAAATAAAAATTTTGCAGTTACGAATCTTAACAATTTTGAATTTTGAAAATACCAAAGTTGCAGTTATAAAACCAGCGAATAAGGATCATCAAGGTATGAATCATAGTAAATACAAATCATGAAATTATGATTCTTGCAGATGGGAATCATACCAAATCTTTCAGTTACAAAAGCGAAATAAAGAATTCTTATTATTCAGATAACTTCAACTGACTTTGCACGTAGCATGTAGTGTAAATGTGGTTTTGCATATTGTTAAAATTATTTAAAAAATCTCCAATTGTTCAAGTCTGAACCTATTAAATATTTAGATACAGAAAAATTAGAACTTACTAGGTGTATATTATTTGTACGTAGACAATTCAAATTAATCTGATGACATTCTTTCTTCAAAAAAATTAAAACAAAATTTCTTCTTATTCGACTAACTTTAAAAATTCTATTTCCCTTAATTAAAAATCATCCGGCTACAAATATTAATATTTAAACAAAAAAAGATATTAATATACAGATTATAGGGAAAAAAAAACATCAAAAAGAATTGTGTGAAATGAGAAGAGGGAAGACTATGGTGTGGCGCAGAGGGTCGAAGACGTAGATTATGAACACAGATACACTGTAATTTCAAGCCTTCCGGGAAGAATGGACGGGATTTTATAATTGACAGCAACGTCTGTGTTTTGCCTTCTTGAAAGAAGCTCGCACAAGATGGAGGTGGATGATGGTTACAAAGTTAAAAATTGTACTGTTTGCCGAACCCTAAAAGAAGGATAGTCTCTCTCTCTCTCTCTCTCTCTCTCTCTCTGGGCTGTAATTGACGTTCATTGCGCAACCAAAAAGTTTTTTGACCGGATGTTGAATGAACGTTAAGGACAGCAATTACCTTTCACGAAATGATGCCTATATCATATTTATATCCTTCAAGTCTAAAATTATTTTCTCTATCTTAAATTTTAAACATTTATTTTTTAAAAAGTTCAATATTTATCAAACCAGGATACAGGATCTGTAAAAGTTGATCGTAGTTATAATCCTTTGCTTCATGAAAAAGGCTTTGAAACACAACGATAGCGGTTTCTTTGACGTCAATATGGTCATTCCATTATTTAAAGTCTTGAAATTAATCCACGCATAAAAGTATAGAGTGAAAAAAAAATTGAATAGCCTCTCATACAAAAGGGGAGCAATAATCTATTTACTACAGTTTATTATTAAAAGGAGATTTCAATAACACTCGAGGGAATTATGTCATTCCTCAAAACAAAGTTTTATAAAAGTTTTTGCAAATTAATTAATCATATTGCATATTATTATTTAGTTCCTTGGTCATCTTTAGCTTGAACCTGAGGATTTAGAGAAAAGAAGAAGAAGAAGAAGAAGAAGAAGATGATGATGAAGAATAAGGTGAATGTATTAAAGGGAGAAGAAACGAGCAGAGAAAGAGAGAAGGTTTAAGAGTGAGCCGACAAAGAGACGGCTTTCTTACTTCATTCCTTCGCCAAAGTAAGAGAGAAAGAGAGAGAGAGAGAGGCCGAAGACCTGAAGAGACCGGATCGTGAATGCCAGGGCTATTCAGGCTTCTGCGCTATTCCAAAGGGAGAGAAATTCACCGTGAAACGTTCAGATTATTTTGATTCGAGCAAGACGAGCGCGGAGTTTCTTACTAAAAATTCTCTTCTTCTTCGTCTTCGACCGTCACTCACTTAAAGAAGAAAATAGTAAGACAAAACAAAAAATTACAAACCAATTCTCCGAAATGGTATAAATCATCGCACATAATTCTCCGCCAAATGATCGAAGGGACACAATTTTTTTTTTTTAAACGAATGAAGAAGAAAACAAAATATGCTTTGGTGGAATTTGGTTTGGAATGATATGCTCGAATTAATTAGAGGAAATGGGATTTTTGAAGTTATCCAAATAATAAGAATTCTTTTTTATTACACTTACAGTAACAATTATTTCAGAATATTCTACGAACGTCCTAGAAGTATTCGGAAATCAGAATATCTCTAATACTTCCGTTTGATATCCGGATGCTGATCAAAAAAATATTTTTTGGTGAAAGTCTGAGCTTTAATGAAACTAAATAATAAAAAATTATAAAATTAAATTATAAATTAATTCCTTATAAAAATAATTTAATTCATATTTTACTGTTTCCCTATTTTTCCGGCAACGAATGTTTTGAAGTTATCTGAATAATAAGAATTCTTTATTTCTTAAATAGTGCTCGAGCAGCTTTTAAATAATTTAGTACTTTTTTAGAATCACCTATAATTATTGTTTCGTCAAATCCTTCAGCAATTACAGAAAGGTGATTAGTGAAAAATCCACTATTACACAATATTGTTGAAGGTAAAATGAAAAACAACTGGAATTCAGTGATAATTAAAAAAAAAAAAAGAGTTCTTCTATAGAAATACCACTGCTTATAGAAAAAGGAGATCGAGGTTTTTCGCTCTGCCAGAGGAAGAGAGGGTTTATTCGTATTCCATTCCTTTAAAAGAATGTCGGCGCCATGTCTTCTCCCTCTGTTGAGAACTTCGCAACCAGATTACCGTTTATAGTGCGAGCAAAAGGATTTACATATAAATATTAACCGAATATAAAATCCCAAACACATATACATTTAATTATCCCAAAAAAAATACAAATCCAAAAAATTATACCGAATTAATATTTTCAGAAGAAAAAGAATGGAAAAGTTATTTTTTTTGAGAAAAACTCAACTTTAACGCAGAAAAGGGATAAGATTTTTTTGATAATCAAAAATAATTTTTTAATCATGAAATTCCATTATGAAGGAGAGAATCTTTTTCTAAGCGCATATATATGAATGTAAACGTACTTATATACAGCTCGACAAGAAAATCGCATTAAGACGATCAGACCCGATGGTTACGTTTGATGATCGCCGGCGGAGATAAATCCCTCATGAATCTTCACTGAGTCCAATGCTGCTGCTGCTGCTGCAAGGCCTTATATATATTAAAGGGCTTTTGAAGCAATCTACTCTATTCGAAGGATCATTCGGAGGTTAATTAATTAAGGTTTAGTTAATTCGTATATATGTGGTGGGCAAATTAGTTCTTTTTGAGTATGTGCATCATCGATAATAATCCCAACTGAATTCGTTTAAAGAAGGCGAATGACCTTTTTTTATCTCTGTAATGTGTGTTTCAATTATGAAACAGAGAAACATGACAATGTTTTTTATTTCGAAATAAAGGATTCTTATTATTCAGATAACTTTAAATGCATCAATTCGTTAAAAAAAAACAAGGAAACAGAGAAATATCAGAATATTTCAAATAAAAATTAAAGAATTTTTAATATTTAGATAACTTCACAAAAACTAAAATCCGTTAAAAATTACGAATTTTAAAATCACTAATCTTGAAGGTATAGGAATCGTACCAAATACAAATCTCTCCGTTACAAGTCTAACAATTACGAATTTTTGAAATACAAATCTTGCAGTCACAAATACGAAATGAAGAATTCATATTATTCAAAGAACTTCGAAACAATCGATCCCAAAAAATAGGGAAACAGTGATAATATTTCATACAATTACAAAACATCCGGATATATCCAATCTGCAATGGACGTTCTGGGATATAGTAATTTCCGGATACTTCTAGGACGTCCGTAAAATATTCTGAAATATCCATTGCTGTAAGCGTAGACAAAACCAAAGAATTCTTATTATTTAGATAACTTCAAAAATCTATAATCCGTTAAAAATTACAAATCTTACAATTACGAATCCTGCAGGTAGGAAACGTACCAAATACAAATCTGTTAGTTACAAGTCTAACAATAACGAATTTTTAAAATACAAATCTTACAGTTACAAATCTACTAATAATTTTAAATCTTTAAGGTGAGAATCATATTAAATATAAATTTTTGAATTACGAATCTTTTAGTTGAGAATCTTACTAAATAGAAATTTTTCAATTACAAATCTTGCAGTTTAAAATCATACCAAATACAAGTCTTGCAGTTACGAATCTAACAATTACGAATCTTGTAAATGCAAATGTTGTAGTTATAAAACCAGCGAATACGGATCATCAAGGTAAGAATCATAGTAAATACAAATCATGCAATTATGATTCTTGCAGGTAGGAATCATACCAAATCATGCAGTTACAAAATACGAAATAAAGAATTCTTATTATTCATTCAACTTCAAAAAAAATATAATCCGTTAAAAATTACGAATCTTGGAGGTAGGAATCGTGCAAAATATAAATATTTTAGTTACAAGTCTATCAATTATCATTTTTTTAAATACAAATTTCGCAGTTACGAATCTTCCTAATTATGGACCATCAAAGTAAGAATTATATTAAATATAAATTTTGGAATTACGAATCTTGGAGATTGAAATCATATCAAATACAAATCTTGCAATTACAAATACGAAATAAAGAATTCTTATTATTCAGATAACTTTAAAAAACTATAATCCGTTAAAAATTACAAATCCTGCAATTACAAATCCTAAAGATAGAAATCTTATCAAACAAAAATTTTTCAGTCAAAAAATTAGATATAAAGAATTCTTATTATTCAGATAACTTCAAAAAAAATTACAATCCGTAAAAAATTACGAATTTTGGAAGTAGAAATCATTTTTTTTGAATACAAATTTCGCAGTTACGAATCTATTAATTATGGACCATCAAGGTAAGAATCATACTAAATATAAATTTTAAAATCACGAATCTTAGAGGTCGGAATCGTACCAAATACAAATCACTCCATTACAAATCTAACAATTACGAATTTTTTGAATACAAATCTTGCAATTAAGAATCTACTAATTTTGAATCTTTAAGGTGAGAATCATAATAAATATAAATTTTGAAATTACGAATCTTTTAGTTGAGAATCTTACCAAATAGAAATCTTTTAATTACAAATCTTGTAGTTTAAAATCATACCAAATAAAAAAATTTTGCAGTTACGGATCTAACAATTACAAATGTTTTAAATGCAAATGTTGCAGTTATAAAAGCAGCAAATACGGATCATCAAGGTAAGAATTATACTAAATACAAATCTTGCAATTACGAATCTTGCAAATTGGAATCATACCAAATAAAAATCTTTCATTTACAAATACGAAATAAAGAATTCTTATTATTCAGATAACTTCAAAAAAAATTACAATCCGTTAAAAATTACAAATCCTGATGATAGAAATTGTATCAAACAAAAATCTTTCAGTAAAAAAAATACGAGATAAAGAATTCTTATTATTCAGATAACTTCGAAAAACTGTAATCCGTTAAAAATGACAAATCTTGCAATTACGAATCATACAATTCTTTTATTTAGAATATAAAAAAGAAGATGAATGAAAAAAAAAATCCAAAATTGAGGATTAGCAATATGGTCCGAACTTAGGTATATACACATATATTCACAAATGAGTGAAGAATGTGCGTAAAATCGTGACAGTAGGATGAAATGACGATGTGGTTGTATTGAATATGTGTTTTTTGTACATATATATGTATATACATATACAGCTAGAACGTGCGAGAGTAGTGGTATTTATAGCTATAAGGGTTCACTCTCGCTCGCGTTCAGTATTATTATCGTAATAACATTAAGGCGGCTGCTTTTGATGCTTCTCTCTCTCTCTCTCTCTCTCTCTCTCTCTCTCTCTCTCTCTCTCTCTCTCTCTCTCTCTCTCTCTCTCTCTCTCTCTCTCTCTCTCTCTCTCTCTCTCTCTCTCTCTCTCTCTCTCTCTCTTTCTCTCTTGAGGCCAAGACAGGCCTTGGAACACTAGGTTGTATACAGTATATTGCTCCGCTCGCGCTTAGGCATGTAGGCCGGCTTAATACCTTTAAAGCATTTCAAGTCAAAAAGAAAGAGAGAGAGGGAGAGAGATAGAGATACAGCACTTTATCTTTCCATAAACGTTGTCTGCGCATGTTGCGTATTTCTGTATTATTACTCTCTTATTGGTATGTGTGTCAAAAATGTTGCCAATTGATGTCTCAAGTCCAGGTGATCGTGTTTATATATGTATCTATATAGATAGATAGAGATACATTTATAGTAGGTAATTAGAAAAAAATTTACTGGCTCGAAAAGATGTATCTTTGTCTTTGGAATAACGTTTTAAAATATACTTTTATTTGAATTACTAATTCTAATTTTAAATTATATAGGCTGCTGTAAAGAATTCTAAAAAATAGTATGGTAATTAGAAATTTCGTTAAATTATTACTATATAGTAGTTCTAATAAGATAAATACGAAACTTGTAATTACGAATTTTTGCAGGTAACAATTTTTTGGCAAAAACTATAAAGGGTTAAGAAAAAATAGAAGAACATAAAGTAGAGGGATTTTTCGACCACGAAAAAAGGAATTTTTATTGTTCAAATAACTTCAAAATCTATAATCCGTTAAAAATAGGAAAAACAGTGAAACAGGTTAAAAAAAATAGAAGAACATAAAGCAAACGAACGTTATGGGTACGAAATAAAGAATTTTTACTATTCAGATAACTTTCAAAAAGTATAATACGTTAAAAAATAGAGACAATATGAAACATAATAATATGTTTTATTGGAAAATTTGTTTTATTAAGATACTTTAAAAACTAAAATCCGTTTTGAAAAATACTGAAACAAAATAGTGTCAGAATGTTTCATACAAAAAAAATAAAGGATTTTTATTATTCAGATAACTTCAAAAACTTCATTCCCTTGAAAAGGAGGGAAATATAGAGGACCAGAGAAGCAAACGAAATAAAGGATTTTTACTATTCAGATATAACTTCAAAAGCGTTCAATTTCTTAAAATTAAGAAAACAGTATGGATCAAGAAAATTGTTTCGTTCACGAAGTAAAGGATTTTTATTATTCAGATAACTTCCAAAAAAGAAAATTCATTAAAAATTACTAATCTATATAGTGAAAAAAATTTATTTTGATTCAAAAAATCACTTTTGACTATTAAAGAATTAAAATTTGTATCTAATATTTTATTATTTGAGTCAATTAAATGCTAGTTTTTTTTTTCAAATACAATATTTATTGATTCAAATACGGTTTATTTAATTCAAATAAAAAATTATTTGATTCAAGTAAATATGTTTACTTAAAAATAGTAGTCAACTGATTATTTGAACCAAATAAAATTTTTTCTGTATAAGGTAAGAATTATAATGCAAATCTTGAAATCCGTTAATTTATTTAGAAGTTATAATTTTTTTTGGGTCATTTTCTAATAAATTTTTTCTGCATTTGTATTTTTTCGCCTTTAACTAGTGTTAAGAAGAAACAGAAGCAAATAAGAACAGAAGTACCAAATTTTATAACGATCTGTTAATTCCTTTTCAATTTATAACCGTTTTTTGGATTTTTTTTTGGGTTATTACGTAACAAATTTACGTTTTTTCAAAATTTGTATTTTTTTTTTTTTTTGCTTTAAAAGTGTGTTATTTATAGCAAAGAACATAATTACCAAATTTTATAACGATCTGTTAATTTGTTTAGAAGTTATAATCGTTTTTTTGGATTTTTTTTTGGGTCATTCCGTAACAAATTTTTGCTTTTTTCCTAAATTTGTATTTTTTCATCTTTAAATATAGTGTTATCCATAGCAAAGAACATAATTATTACCAAATTTCAAAGTAATTCGCGAATTATTTTCAAATTTTTAACCGTTTTTTGAATTTTTTTTTTTGGGTCATTTTGTTACGAATTTACGCTTTTTTTTCTCAATTTGTAGTTTTTTTGCCTTTAAATAGTGTCATCCATAGCAAAGAAAATAATTACCAAGTTTCATAATTAAGCAGGTAATTTTTTTTTTGAATTTATTACCGTTTTTTTTTTTTAAATTTTTTCTAGGGTCATTCCGTATAAATTGTATTCTTTTTTTCTCAAAATTTTTTTTTATTTTTTCCCTATACATAAATATAGCTGAAAAATAGTAAAATATAACTGGAGAAATAGTGAAATTTTGCTGATATACAAATTTAGAACAAAATTTTGTTATTCACGTTTCCTTTAAATATGTTTGATGAACTAACTCAAAGTTTCCATTAAGAAACTATAACATATATACGAGGCATGCATTAGTTTCTAAATTGAGTTGAGTACACCGCAGCTTTAGAGATAATGAATTATGTGTTTATAGCAAGAAGTTCTTTTGATGTCGGAACAGCTTAAGCTTTTAGAAGCAGTCATCATTCTCTATATATATAAGATCTAAGATGCTTTTCCCTTCAAACATAAAGTAGTTTATCCAAAAAGAGTATTTTCCAAACTTCAGAAATTGTTTATGTTTACATATACATATATATATATATATATATATATATATACTTCGCCCTCCTACGCGCCAACCTCTCTACATCTTGAATTTTTTGAGGTTATGTTCGTATTTTAATTTGACCTGATTTTAAGATTTTTTTTTAAATTTTCAAAACCGCATTTTAAAAGGTAAGAATAGTATACTTTCATATGCTGTAACGATTTTTTTGACAAAAAAAAAAAAATTATTTGTTGATATTACATAACCTCAAATATAAGCAAAAAAACGTTTTTTTTTTGCGCTTTTAGGTTAGATTAGAAAGGGGTGTAATTCATTAGAAGGAATATAATTACAAAGTTTCATAAAAATCCATTAATTTCTTTAAAAGTTATAATCGTTTTTTTGGATTTTTTTGGGGTCATTCCATCATAAATTTAACCGTTTTTTTTTTTAACTAAATTTGTATTTTTTTGCCTTTAAAATATGTGATTCATAGCAAAAAAAAAAAAAAAAAAACATAATTACCAAGTTTCATAACGATCCAGTGATTATTTTCGAATTTTGTAATCGTTTTTTTTTTAGGGTCATTCCGTAACAAATTTTGGCTTTTTTCAAAATTGATTTTTTTTATCCTTCTTTAACTATAGTGTCATCCATAGCAAAGAACAGAAATACCAAATTTTATAACGATCTGTTAATTTGTTTAGAAGTTATAATCGTTTTTTTGGATTTTTTTGGGGTCATTCCGTAACAAATTTTGTCTTTCTTCCTAAATTTGTATTTTTTTATCTTTAAATAGTGTTATCCATAGCAAAGAACATAATTACCAAATTTCACAGTAATTCGCGAATTATTTTCAAATTTTTAACCGTTTTTTGAATTTTTTTTTTTTGGGTCATTCTGTTACGAATTTACGCTTTTTTCTCAATTTGTAGTTTTTTTTGCCTTTAAATAGTGTTATCCTTAGCAAAGAACATAATTACCAAATTTTATAATGATCTGTTAATTTGTTTAGAAGTTATAATCGTTTTTTTCGGATTTTTTTTTTTGGGTCATTCCGTAACAAATTTTCTGCTTTCTTCTTAAATTTATATTTTTTCACCATTAAATAGTGTTATCCATAGCAAAGAACAGAAATACCAAATTTTATAACGATCTGTTAATTTGTTTAGAAGTTATAATCGTTTTTTTGGATTTTTTTGGGGTCATTCCGTAACAAATTTTGGCTTTCTTCCTAAATTTGTATTTTTTTATCTTTAAATAGTGTTATCCATAGCAAAGAACATAATTACCAAATTTCACAGTAATTCGCGAATTATTTTCAAATTTTTAACCGTTTTTTGAATTTTTTTTTTTTGGGTCATTCTGTTACGAATTTACGCTTTTTTCTCAATTTGTAGTTTTTTTGCCTTTAAATAGTGTTATCCATAGCAAAGAACATAATTACCAAATTTTATAATGATCTGTTAATTTGTTTAGAAGTTATAATCGTTTTTTTCGGATTTTTTTTTTGGGTCATTCCGTAACAAATTTTCTGCTTTCTTCTTAAATTTATATTTTTTCACCATTAAATAGTGTTATCCATAGCAAAGAACAGAAATACCAAATTTTATAACGATCTGTTAATTTGTTTAGAAGTTATAATCGTTTTTTGGATTTTTTTGGGGTCATTCCGTAACAAATTTTGGCTTTCTTCCTAAATTTGTATTTTTTTATCTTTAAATAGTGTTATCCATAGCAAAGAACATAATTACCAAATTTCACAGTAATTCGCGAATTATTTTCAAATTTTTAACCGTTTTTTGAATTTTTTTTTTTTTTGGGTCATTCTGTTACGAATTTACGCTTTTTTCTCAATTTGTAGTTTTTTTGCCTTTAAATAGTGTTATCCATAGCAAAGAACATAATTACCAAATTTTATAATGATCTGTTAATTTGTTTAGAAGTTATAATCGTTTTTTTCGGATTTTTTTTTGGGTCATTCCGTAACAAATTTTCTGCTTTCTTCTTAAATTTATATTTTTTCACCATTAAATAGTGTTATCCATAGCAAAGAACATAATTACCAAATTTTATAACGATCTGTTAATTTGTTTAGAAGTTATAATCGTTTTTTTCGGATTTTTTTTTTGGGTCATTCCGTAACAAATTTTGGCTTTCTTCCTAAATTTGTATTTTTTTATCTTTAAATAGTGTTATCCATAGCAAAGAACATAATTACCAAATTTCACAGTAATTCGCGAATTATTTTCAAATTTTTAACCGTTTTTTGAATTTTTTTTTTTTTGGGTCATTCTGTTACGAATTTACGCTTTTTTCTCAATTTGTAGTTTTTTTGCCTTTAAATAGTGTTATCCATAGCAAAGAACAAAATTACAAAGTTTCACAACAATACGATAATTATTTTTCAATTTATAACCGTTTTTTGGATTTTTTTTGGGGGGGGGGTGGGGGGTTATTCCGTATCAAGTTCACGCTTTTTTTTCAAAATTTTGTATTTTTTCGCAATTATAGTGTGTCATTTATAGCATTGAATATATAATAATTACCGAATTTCATATAACAATCTTTTAATTTGTTTGGAAGTTATAATTGTTTTTTTTTGAATTTTTTTTTTTTTTTTTGGGTCATTCCGTAACAAATTTACGATTTTCTCCAAAATTCGTATTTTTTTTTTTTGGTCTTTAAATGATGTCATTCATATAGTACAAAAAACATATAAGTATTAAGTTTCCCAACATTCCCAGTTTCCCAATTCTTTTCTAATTTATAATCATTTTTCGGGGTCATTCCATAATAATTGAATCCTTTTTTTCTAAATTTGTATTTTTTCACCTTTTTAATACCATTTTTCTATTGTATCAAATGGATTTTAAAATAATAATAGAAAAAAAAAGTGAAAAAAAAAATTTTGAAATAATTTCGAATGAATATATTATAAATTGCCGTGTGGCTCTTTTGTATATATATATATATATATATGTATAACAATGTGCGTGGGCAATTAGCTACGGGTTGCTCGATGAGGGCATGTGAAGCTTGATGTGCGAACAGAAGATCACGATGAGAAGCATGCCTTGAAAATAATGTGGCGGCGGTTCCTTTCATCGTCGGACGTTCAATTAACGTCGGACCGTAATTACTGGCGGGTCTTATGCGCATTTGCACGGGACTTGCTTCTTTTCCTTCGTCTCTCTTCTTCTTCTTCTTCTTCTTCTTCTTCTTCTTCTTCTTCATCTTTTTCAACTTCTTCAACTTCTTCACTCTCTGCTCTTGATGATGATGATGATGATGATGATGATCGTTAAAAAAAAAAATTTATACCGAATTTAAAACCCGTTCTTCATACACATATATATATATATATATATATATATATATATATATACATCCCATGCGGTAACATTTGCAAAGAAAAAAATATTCCAGCTTTATGAGAAAAATATTAAGACTTCCGGTTAGTATAAGATTTTATCTTTATTTGATTTTAGATTCTCAAAAAAAAAAAAAAAAAACTGATTAGGAAATGGATGAATTATTTTTTACTTTAGTATTGGTAAATGGTAATTCGAGAATGTGTACCTATATATATATATATATATATATATATATATTTGAGAGGCACTCAAGGGAAGAAGAGATCAAAGCTATAATATAGCTTCTGAATAAACAAACACGCGCTGTCCCTCAACATACTTATGGCGTATTTAAAGAATAAATCATCATTTCAAGAGCCACTTTTAAAGGTTTACAAAAGCCATGGAAACGTGTGAATTTCAAGAATCGCGGTCACTAAAAGCATAAGTAAAGATAAAACTTATTGTAAACAGACATTTCGTTTCGTATATATGTTCAAAACATATATATATATATATATATATATATATATATATACTTGAAAATAGAGGAAAATTCCTTTTTGCGAAAATCCTCTTGAATCAATAATATTACTCTTAATCGAAGAATATTATCCTCTTATTTTGAGAGGAAAATTACTTTTTACGAAAATTCTCTTGAATCAAGAATATTATACTCTTAATTCAAGAAAGAAATTTTCCTCGTCTTATTTATTAAGAGGAAAATTCGTAATCGAAGAGTATTTTTTCTCTTATTTTAAGAGTAATATTCCTAATTAGAGAGAATTATTGTCCTTTTATTTTAAGAATAATATTCCTAATTAAAGAGAATTTTCCTTAAATTAAAAAAATATATATATTCTTAATCGAAAAATATATTCCTCTTACTTTAAGAGAAATATTCTCAATTGAAGAGTATTTTCCTCTTATTTTAAGTGGAATATTTTTTAAATAAAGAATAATCCTCTTAAAATAAGAGGAATTCTTTTTGCATTATATTCTAGTGGAAAATATGCATTAAAATAAGAGAAATCCTCTTAAATTAAGAATATTTTCAATAATATTACTCTTAATCAAAGAATATTATCCTCTTATTTTGAGAGGAAAATTCCTTTTTACGAAAAATTCTCTTGAATCAAGAATATTATACTCTTAATTCAAGAAAGAAATTTTCTTCTTATATTTATTAATAGAGAAAATTCGTAATCAAAGAGTATTTTTCCTCTTATTTTAAGAGTAATATTCCTAATTAGAGAGAATTATTGTCCTTTTATTTTAAGAATAATATTCCTAATTAAAGAGAATTTTCCTTAAATTTAAAAAAAAAAAAAAAAATATTCTTAATCAAAAAATATATTCCTCTTACTTTAAGAGAAATATTCTCAATTGAAGAGTATTTTCCTCTTATTTTAAGTGGAATATTTTTTAAATAAAGAATAATCCTCTTAAAATAAGAGGAATTCTTTTGCATTATTATTCTAGTGGAAAGTATGCATTAAAATAAGAGAAATCCTCTCTTAAATTAAGAATATTTTTAAATAATATTACTCTTAATGGAAAAATATTTTCCTCTTATTTTAAGAGGAAAATTCCTTTTTTACGAAAATCCTCCTGAATCAAGAATATTATACTCTTAATTCAAGAAAGAAATGTTCCTCTTATTTATTAAGAGGAAAATTCGTAATCGAAGAGTATTTTTCCTCTTATTTTAAGAGGAATATTTTTAAATAAAGAATAATCCTCTTAAAATAAGAGGAATTCTTTTTGCATTATATTCTAGTGGAAAATATGCATTAAAATAAGAGAAATCCTCTCTTAAATTAAGAATATTTTCAATAAATAAATAAATTTTTTTTTCGGTTTATATTAAAAAATATATATATATTATATAAAATATATTATATATAAAAAAAAATATATTTATATATAAATAATCGTGTATTTAAAGCTCTTTGGTATTATAGAGGAGATATCGCGTTGAAAAATGATTTACAATGTCTCGTATATATATATATATATATATATATCGCGAGCGGTATGTTTGATCATATCTCCAGACGTCTTATCGAGCATGTCGCTTTAAAATGTGCTCTCACCTGTTGTTTCAGCATTATAAGTTTTCCCTTTTAGCATCTCCTCATCATCATATATATGTGTATATATCTATTTATAATCGCTTCATCGACCATACCATTATAATCATGTAATCGCGTTCATATACATCATTATAATCTCTCAGTAAAAAAAAAAAAATTTATAATTATGTATAGATATATATAGATAAATACTAAAATGACATTGTCCCTCATTGATCAAGTTTTGTAATTATTATAAATTCATTCCTTCTTTTATATATCCGTTTTTTAACAATCGAGGCAATTATCCTTATCAGAAAAACGCATGTCGCATATATATATATATATATATATATATATATATATATATATATATATATATATATATATATATATACACATACACACATATACATATAAAGTAACTTAAAACCAACAAAATCCTATAGTTTACTTAACCTATAATTAACATTAGGTTATATAAAGTATCCTTAAATAACGATAAGTTAAAGATAATATAACCCAAAGTTAACATATTCTAAGGTTAACATAACCTATACAGTTAACAGAACCTAAAGTCAACATAATCTAAAGTTAACACAACAACCTAAAATCAACATAAACTAAAGCTAACACAACCTAAAGTCAACACAACCTAAAGTCAACATAATCTAAAGTTAACACAACCTAAAGTCAACATAATATAAAGTTAACACAACCTAAATTTAATATAACCTAAATTTAATATAACCTAAAATCAATACAACCTAAAGTCAACTTAATCTGAAGTTAACACAACCTAAAATCAACATAAACTAAAAGTTAACACAACCTAAATTTAATATAACCTAAAATCAATACAACCTAAAGTCAACTTAATCTAAAGTTAACACAACCTAAAATCAACATAAACTAAAGTTAACACAATCTAAAGTTATGTTACTTGAAGTTGTTATGTTAACTTTATAGATTTTCTTAAATTTAGATTAAACTAACTTTAAATTACGTTGACTTTAGGTTATGTTAACTTTAGGTTATATTAAATTTAAATTGTGTTCACTTTATATTATGTTGACTTTAGGTTTTGTTAACTTTAAATTTCGTTAATTTCAGGTTATTTTAACAGTAGGTTGTATTACAAGTAGGTAGTGTTAACTTTAGGTTGTGGTGACTTTAGGTTATATTAACTTTGGGCTACTTTATATATATATATTTATATTTATATATTTATGTATGTATGTATGAAGTATATATATATATATATAAGTGCGCACATTTAATCCAGAGAAAAGTATATACGCTAATGACACTCTCCTTTGCAGATGTCGGATTGCAATGGAATTCTTTTTTTTATAGTCAATTAAAATTTCAGGAAATGAGACCCGTTTTTTTTTTTTTTTTTTTTTATTGTATCTTTCCCCCTTTTTTTTCAAGGCGACGCAGAGCGATTAAAGATATGCGGCAAAGGGAGCTAAAACCAATTTCGTGTTCTTCATCACTATATGTATATAAATATCCCCGCGCGCGTTCTCTCGCCTTTCATTATATATATATATATCCCGTTTGGTAATGTGCCCACAATTTTTTTTATTTTTATTTCTCCATTCATACAAAGCGATGACCAGTGATACAAGAGTTCGTATTAGAATCCCCGTTGCGAACATTCACCAGCGTAGAAACCGGTGGCTCTTTATCGAGAGATAACATCTCGCGGGTCCAGATGTTCTTCTATTTTTTTTTTTTTTTTTTTTTATATTAGGCTGGGGTTATATTAAGGTAAAGTTAATTTCACCTTAAGTTAATATTCACGTTTAAAGTTATATTAACATTATAGGTTACAGTGTATAACCACAAAATTAACATTAACCTAAAGTTTAACATAACCTAAAAGTCAATATGCAGTAATCTTAGCTAAAAATAACCTTAAGTAACACTAACTTAAAGTTAAAATAACCTAAAGTTAACACAACTTTAAGTCAATGTAATTTAAAGTTAACATAATGTTAAGTTAACATAATCTAAAGTTAACACAACTTAAAGTTAACATAATCTAAAGTTAACACAACTTAAAGTTAACATAATCTAAAGTTAACACAACTTAAAGTTAACATAATCTAAAGTTAACACAACTTAAAGTTAACATAATCTAAAGCTAACACAACTTAAAGTTAACATAATCTAAAGCTAACACAACATAAAGTTAACATAATCTAAAGCCATAACACAACCTACAGTTAACATAACTTCAAGTTAATATAACCTAAAAGTTAACAGAATATAAGGTCAATTAAACCTAAAGTTAATGTAACTTAAGATTAACAAAATCCTAAAATTAATATAACCAAATTAACTTAATTAACATTAGATTACATTAACCTAAATTAACAGCAACTTAAAGTTAACATAACCTTAAGTCACCATAATCTAAAATTAACATAGCCTTAAGTCACCATAATCTAAAGTTAATACAACCTAAAGTTAACATAATCCAAAGTACGTTTAATCCAACGTTAAATATAACTTTGTGTTATATTAACTTTAGGTTTAATTAACCTTAAATTTTATTTAGATTATGTTACATTAACGTTAGGTTTTGTTAACCTAAGCTTTCATTAATTTTTTCATATTATTATTTTGACTTTACGTCATGTTAACTTTAAGTTATACTAACTTTAAGTTATATTAACTTTATGTTTTGTTAACCTTATATTATGTCGACTTTAGGTTATGTTAACTTTAGGCGATGTTAATCTGTACGTTATAATAATTTTAGGTTATGTTAACTTGAGATTTTGTTAAAAATAAGTTTAACTAATTTTGAAATAATTGGCTTTAAGTTATGTCAACTTTTGATATGTTAGGTTATGTTAACTTGAAGTTATGTTAACTCTAGACTTTATTAACCTTTGATTATGTTGACTTTAGGCTATGTTAACTTTAGAATATGTTGACTTTAAGTTGTGGTAACATTAAGTTTACGTTAACTTTAGTTTGCGTTAACTTTAGTTTGCATTAACTTTAGTTTGTGTTAACTTTAGTTTGGATTAACTTTAAGTTTATGTTAACTTTAGTTTGGATTAAATTTAGTTTACGTTAACTTTAGTTTGTCTTAACTTTAGTTTGCGTTAACTTTAGTTTGCATTAACTTTAGTTTGGTTTAACATAAGTTTACGTGAACTTTAGTTTGCGTTAACTTTAGTTTATGTTAACTTTAGTTTGCATTAACTTTAGTTTGCGTTAACTTCCGTTTTGCGTTAACTTCAGTTTGCATTAACTTTAGTTTGTGTTAACTTTAGTTTGAATTAACTTTAGTTTACGTTAACCTTAGTTTACGTTAACTTTAGTTTGCGTTAACTTTAGTTTATGTTAACCTTAGTTTACGTTAACTTTAGTTTCTGTTAACTTTAGTTTGCGTTAACTTTAGTTTATGTTAACTTTAATTTACGTTAACTTTAGATTATGTTAACTTTAGGTTACGTTAACTTTAGTTTACGTTAACTTTAGTTTGTATTAACTTTACTTTGCGTTAACTTCAGTTTACGTTAACTTTAGTTTGCATTAACTTTAGTTTGGATTAACTTAAGTTTACGTTAACTTTAGTTTGTGTTAACTTTAGTTTATGTTAACCTTAGTTTACGTTAACTTTAGTTTGCGTTAACTTTAGTTTGCGTTAACTTTAGTTTATGTTAACTTTAGTTTGCGTTAACTTTAGTTTATGTTAACTTTAGTTTACGTTAACTTTAGATTATGTTAACTTTAGGTTACGTTAACTTTAGTTTGTATTAACTTTAGTTTGCATTAACTTTACTTTGCGTTAACTTCAGTTTACGTTAACTTTAGTTTGCATTTACTTTAGTTTGCGTTAACTTTAGTTTACGTGAACTTTAGTTAACGTTAACCTCAATGTACATACAATTTAAATTAACTTTATAGAAGTTACATAACCTCTAAACTAAAACATTATACTAAAATTAAAATCGCTAATCAATGTCCCATTATTATCTATATCACATACCCAAATACACCTATATATGGTAAATTTTACAATACTCTAATTAATCTTTGCCTGAGTTATGCTTTTCTCGAGAAGAGTATGGACCGGCATATATATATATATATATATATATATATATAATCATAAAAGGAGCCGTGTACGTCCGTGAAATGAATGTCTAAATTCATGGTACAACAAAAGAGAAAACATGCGAGGGGAGAGGGGCCAAAAGAACTTGAAAAAAATGCGCCTTTCTTTCATTCTTTCTTTCAAGCTAAAAAGAGAAGCAAGTCGATGAGAGTTCTGAGAATTAGTATATATATATATATATATATATATATATATATATAATATAAAAAAGAAGTCTCCTTCTTTTTTTTCTATATATCTTACCCCGCGTTCAGCTTGTAACTGATTTTCGTGGCCCATAAAATTTGGCATGGACGTGAGGTTATAGCCAAGACCTCGACAAAAGGAAACGCTTAGCCTTTCGCATTTTGTGTCAGTGCCAGGATGATGACCAGTGTGGTAAATGCCCCAGGCATTTACGAGGCTCGTAATTGCCATTAGGGCCAACGTTGTCCAAATTAGATTCATTTTTGGTTTTAGTCTGTTTTTTTTTTTTTTTAAATTTTTTTTTCTTTCTTTCTTCTTAAAGACGAAACTGAGGAATCCAGTTATTCACTAAATTTACACTATCCATTGAAATCACTTTTTTACAATATTCCATTTTGTTTATTATCATCATCTTCTTTTTCTTCTAGTTTTCATTTAAATTAACTTTTTTTTTTGCACTACTTTTTGCCACCAAAACTAAAATTGAAAACAAAAATTCCCTATATAAAATAGGGAATTAAGTAAAATAATAACAATTTATCGAAAGTAAGTTTGTTTATATAAAACTATAGTTTAGTCACTGTCACTTTTTTTTTTACAAAACTGGAATTATTTATTGTATACTTTATTATTATTATTTTTTGTTATTATTATTTTTATTTATTTTGCATGTTAACGGGCATTATAAAAAAGAAAAATTAGCCCCTTGGTACTTTTGTTATTATTATTATTATTATTATATTATATAGAGATGATAATAAAAAATAGATCACTTTTATTATAACAATAATAATAATTTATTGTATAATTATTATAAATTTTTTTTCGTTTTTTTTTTTTGATAAGTAATTGTTATAAATATAATTTATATTATTGTTTAATTGGTAAAAATTTTTAGATTTCACTTTGTTGAAGAAAAAATTAAAAAAAATTTTTTTTTTTTTTTTTTAACTTCAATCACATTGAATTCGAGAGAGGAAAGAAATTTTTTTTCGACCACACTTTACAAAAGCGCGGTTCAGACTGAAGAAGTTGAAGATCCACAAGTATATGGAGAGTTATATAGAAGAGAAAGAAGAATTCTTGCGTTCGGCGTGTTTCGGCGATATTCGGACGAGATCGTATTCTATATAGGCTTATATGTGAGGAAAATTATATATATATATATAGTGAGTGCGTGAAGGGCAATAATAACAATAACAACAACAAGAAACTCACCCTAAATTTACAATTTCCACTATAATGCAAAATTTACTCAACCCCATAATTTTTTTTTTTAATTAAAAAAAAAAAATTTTTTTTATTATTAATTTTTTTTATTTTATTCATTTTTTTAATTCTTATTTCAAATATTCATTAAACCTATATTGAACCAACTTTGAGCCAAGATTAGAACTACTTTGTAATTTACACTAATTTAAAAGTATCAAATTGAAACCAAAAATATCAAATTGATACGAATTTTTATATCAATTTGATATTTTTGGTATCAATTTGATACTTTTAAATTAGTGTGCTAGATTGAACCTAGTTTGAACCTAGATTGAACATACTTTAAACGTAGGTAGAACCCAGTTTGAGCCTTGATTCAATATACTTTGAGCCTATAATGTACCTAGTTTGAGCCTACATTACACCTACATTACACCTACTTTGAGCCTACACTAAACCTACTTTCAACCTAGATTGAAAATACTTTGATCCTAGATTGTACCTAGTTTGAGCATAGATTAAATCTACTTTGAGCCAAGATTGAACCTAGATTAAACTAACTTTGAGCTTAGGTTGAACCTAGTTTAAGCCTAGATTGAACCTAGATTTAAATAACTTTGAGCTTAGGTTGAACCTAATTTGAGCCTAGATTGAACCTGATTGAATTAACTTTAAGCTTAGGTTGAACCCAGTTTGAGCCTAGATTGAACCTAGATTGAACTAACTTTGAGCTTAGGTTGAACCCAATTTGAGCCTTGATTGAATATACTATGAGTCTATAATGTATCTAGTTTGAGCCTACATTACACCTACTTTGAGCCTATACTAAACTTACTTTCAACCTAGATTGAAAATACTTTGAGCCTAGATTGTACCTAGTTTGAGCATAGATTAAATCTACTTTCAACTAGATTGTATCTAGTTTGAGCATAGATAAAATCTACTTTAAACCTAGATTGAACCTAGATTGAACCTAGATTGAACCTAGATTGAACCTAGATTAAACTAACTTTTAGCTTAGGTTGAACCTAGTTTGAGCCTAGATTGAACCTAGATTGAACTAACTTTGAGCTTAGGTTGCACCTAGTTTAAGCATATATTTAACCTAGATTGAACCTAGATTGAACTAACTTTGAGCTTAGGTTGAACCTAGTTTGAACCTAGATTGAACTAACTTTGAGCTTAGGTTGCACCTAGTTTAAGCATATATTGAACCTAGATTGAACTAACTTTGAGTTTAGGTTGAACCTAGTTTAAGCCTAGATTGAACCTAGATTGAAATAACTTTGAGCTTAGGTTTAAACTAATTTGAGCCTAGATTTAACCTAGATTGAAATAACTTTGAGCTTAGATTGAACCTAGTTTAAGCCTAGATTGAACCTAGATTGAACTAACTTTGAGCTTAGATTGAACCCAGTTTGAGCCTTGATTGAATATACTATGAGTCTATATTGTATCTAGTTTGAGCCTACATTACACCTACTTTGAGCCTATACTAAACCTACTTTCAACCTAGATTGAAAATACTTTGAGCCTAGATTGTACCTATTTTGAGCATAGATTAAATCTACTTTGAACTAGATTGTATTTAGTTTGAGCATAGATTAAATCTACTTTGAACTTAGAATGAACCTAGAATGAACTAACTTTGAGCTTAGGTTGAACCTAGTTTGAGCCTAGATTGAACCTAGATTGAACTAACATTGAGCTTAGGTTGAACCAAGTTTAAGCTTAAATTAAATATATTGTGAGCCCTGATTGAACATATTTTCAACCTAGGTTAAAACTACTTTAATCGTAGATTGTACCTATATAGTTTAAGCCTAGATTGAACCTAGTTTGAACCTAGATTAAATCTATATTGAATCTATTTTAAGGCAACATCAGACTACTTTTAGCCTGAAATAAACCTAGTTTGAACCTATATAATACTTCTCTTAACATTTTTAGACCCTGCTTTGACCCTACATTGAGCCTAGATTAAAGATAGTTTCAGCCTAGTTTAAATCTAATTTGACTCTATGTCGAATCTACTTTAGATAGAAACTCTAGATAGAAATTAGTTTGAGCCTATATTGAATCTACTTTAAGCCTAGGTTGAACCTACTTTAAGCCCAGATTGAAAATATTATTTGCCTAGATTCAACCATGATTATTCTTAGATTATACCTAGTTTGGAGATTATATAGGAGCTACTTTGAACAAACACTGGGCCTTAGTTTGAATCTATAAATAAGACTTCTGTTACTCTTTATGGGTACCTAAATTGAACCTTGTTTGAGCCTAGATTAATCCTAGATTGAACCTTCTTTGAGCCTAGTTTGAGCCTAGATTAATCCTATATTGAACCTTCTTTGAGCCTAGTTTAAGCCTCTATTAATCCTATATTGAACCTTCTTTGAGCCTCGATTGAGCCTCGATTAATCCTATATTGAACCTTTTTTGAGCCTAGTTTGAGCCTAGATTAATTCTATATTGAACCTTCTTTGAGCCTAGTTTGAAACTAGTTTGAGCCTAGATTGAACCTTTTTTGAACCTAGTTTGAGCCTAGATTAATCCTATATTGAATCTTCTTTGAGCCTAGTTTGAACCTAGTTTGAGCCTAGATTGAACCTAGTTTGAACCTAGATTAATCCTATATTGAACCTTCTTTGAGCCTAGTTTGAACCTAGTTTGAGCCTAGATTGAACATTCTTTGAACCTAGTTTAAACCTAGTTTGTGTCTATACATTAGGTCAACTTTGAATCTGCATTGCACCTAATTTACCTCTAAATTAGACCCTTTTTGCTTCTCCTTTGAATCGCAACAAATGATTTCGAAAGTTGATGACAGTTTTTTTTTTTTTTTTTTTTTTTTTTTTTTTTTTTTTTTTTTTTTTTGATCAATATATAATGTATTTTTGATTTTAATTGAAAAAAAGATGAAGAAAAAGACACAGCTTCTGCAACAACAAAACAACAACAAAAAATCACAATACTGAAGAGAATCGTCGAGATAATATGAAATAACATTTGAAGAATAAAACAAACGACCATCATAATATATAGTCTATAGGTCGAGAGGAAGATTTAAAAACTCGTCTCTCGATTTCTTTCGCACGTCGTGACGAATTAAATTGGACCAATGCTATATACGCGCATTAAAGGCACACGCAGTGCGTATATATATACCTATATAGAAAAACTTGGAAATCTTCTTTTTGATTGTTGGAGCACAAATATATATCTCTGTCTGTGATGTATACAAGACAAGCCGCACTGCAAAAGACACTAAATACACACACAAACATATATATATATTATAAAAAGATTTCGCAGCCGCTGTTTCAGAAATTTTGACCTAGGAGTGGAGGGAGTCCCCTCTCCTAAATTTTGAGGTTATGTTCGTTTCAAGACTCTGAATATAGCCGCAAGTCCCCTCCCCTCCCCTGCCTGAAATGACATAAATTTTGAGGTTATGTTTGTTTCAAGGCTCTGAATATAGCCGCAAGACCTCCCTCCCTCCCTCCTCTCATTTCCCCTCCTCCGCCAAAAAATGACCTAAATTTTGAGGTTATGTTTGTTTTAAAACTCTGAATAAAACAGTAAGTCCTTCCCCCTTTCCTCATGTCTCTCTCTCCGTATTTCCCGCCAAAAATGACATAAATTTTTGAGGTTATGTAAATTTTAAGACTTTCAATATATAGCCGCAAGTGCGGAGGTGAAGTTCCCGCCATAAATGACTTGAATTTTAAGGTTATATTCGTTTTAAGACTTTTTAATAATTTATTCGTTTTTAGGCGCAATTTCATTGAAATTATTTTTAAAAATAATTTCTTAATGTCGATTTTAATTTAATTTAATTATTTATTTATTTATTATTAATTTAATTAATTTATTAATTAAAATTTAATAATTTTAATTTTAAATAATATTTATTCAGATTTCAATGAATTTGTAATAATAATTCTTTGAAATAGGTATGGTTCATTTGGAAAAATAAGATCAATGGAAAATTAAAAAAAAATGATCAAAACAGGGGGGAGAAGCCCCCCTAGTGTATATATATATGGGACGTTCCGCGTCAACCGGATCAGTGCTCTGTACATAATTGTATGGGACCAATTGAAACGTTTAAGGTCTTAAAATGTTCATCTCGAAGTACTTTAACATTTACAATATGGCCTTTTTAAAAATCCAAAATGGCGGCCGAATTATGACACATTATATGGCTGAAATGTAGAAAATGTATAATTAAAGCATTATTTAAGAAGCAAAAAATGTTCGAATTGGCATTAAATTGATCATCAACAGTGCTAGGGGTTTACAGAATCAAAATATGCTGACACTTTTCAAAATTTTCAAAAATACAAAATGGCAGATCCAAAATGGAGGAATAGTTTTAAAAATATGACTCAATTTACTCGAAACTTAGGACTCGGGGGTTTTTGGGGTCGCTGATTACAAATCTGAACTCAGTTTTCAAAAATACAAAATGGCGGATCCAAAATGGCGGACAGTTTTTTGAAAAAATTACCCAATTCACTCGAAACTTGTGACTCGGGGGTTTTTGGGGTCGCTGATTACAAATCTGAACTCAGTTTTCAAAAATACAAAATGGCGGATCCAAAATGGCGGACTGTTTTTTGAAAAAATTACCCAATTCACTCGAAACTTGTGACTCGGGGGTTTTTGGGGTCGCTGTTTACAAATATGAACATAGTGTAGATATGTGATTTACGAAAAATAATTTTCAAATTTCCAAGACCTCATTGAAAAATTGTTTTTGTTTTTAAAAATTAAAAAAGTACTTTTGGGGGTTTCTACTTCCAAAAGGGCAAAAATTTCGTTGAGAGTATGGTGAACTTAATTACCGAGTATTATAAAAACGATATATGTAGTAGAATAATTGGCAAATATAAGAATAAATGGTCAGAAACAGGTTATTTAGAAAATATTTTTATTACATCTAAAATTTCTTAATGAACTGCTTAAGCATCAAAATTCTCGAATTCAAATTAATTTAAGGAAGTTTGCAGAATTACAAACAAAATAAGGTGTATGTTTAATCAACAAAAATCTCAACTAGGTTAAAAAGCATTCCGCCTTAAATTTTGGAAAAATATCTACAAAATTCAATAAAATATCAAAATGACTGCTTCAAGTTTATTGCGTGTAAAATATCATAACAAGTACGTATTTTAGTGGAGAAAATAATATTACGTAATGCTAATTTTAAAAGACACATGTTCATACAGTCCTAATTCTTAAAAGGTAGAGAGATTGATAAAAAATTAATGTTTATAGAACGTACTTTGGAAAACTGAGTTCAGATTTGTAATCAGCGACCCCAAAAACCCCCGAGTCACAAGTTTCGAGTGAATTGGGTAATTTTTTCAAAAAACAGTCCGCCATTTTGGATCCGCCATTTTGTATTTTTGAAAACTGAGTTCAGATTTGTAATCAGCGACCCCAAAAACCCCCGGGTCCTAAGTTTCGAGTAAATTGAGTCATATTTTTAAAACTATTCCTCCATTTTGGATCTGCCATTTTGTATTTTTGAAAATTTTGAAAAATGTCAGCATTTTTTGATTCTGTAAACCCCTAGCACTGTTGATGATCAATTTAATGCCAATTCGAACATTTTTTGCTTCTTAAATAATGTTTTAATTATACATTTTCTACATTTCAGCCATATAATGTGTCATAATTCGGCCGCTATTTTGGATTTTTAAAAAGGCCATATTGTAAATGTTAAAGTACTTCGAGATGAACATTTTAAGACCTTAAACGTTTCAATTGGTCCCATACAATTATGTTTGTTATGAATACTAGAACAGAAACTATTTTTCATTTTTGCCTTCTGTCAAATTTTATTAATAATATCAAATCGTTCGTATATATTTACCCAGGAAAATTGGAAAACCGGGGTAAATCCGAACGGTATTTTCAATAATTTTTTCTTATTTGATTACACTATTATTTTAACATTATAAAAGTACATAGAAAAAAGTTTTTCTTTCTATATACGTATCCTCGTTAGTAATTAATAAGCGCAGAAACTTAATCTCTGTTCTCTCGAAGGAGTGTTTCAAAATTTTTTTGCCAAATATGGTTTGTTGAAAAAAGTTTTTCAGGATCTTAATAAAATTTGGTATTCTACGGTTTTTTGGGGTCGCTAATTACCAATTTGAAGTCAGTTTTTCAAAATTCAAAATGGCGGACGAGAATTAAAAAATTCATTGGATTCGCTCGAAAATTGTTACTCGGGGGGGTTTCAGGGTCGCTGATTACGAATTTGGAGTTAGCAAATTTGATCATTTTTAAAAATAAGTTTTAGAAAAGTCCGCCATTTTGAATTTAAAAAATTTCACTTTTATTTTTGTATTTACATATTCAATCACTCGAAAAATACTTTCTGTAGCAAGTTTTGCAAAAATCCGTTATGATTTGATAAAGTTATTGAAGGTTTTAATTGTGTAATGCATTTTAATTTTTAACCTGTTTGATTTTTGTATTTATATATATGATGCATTATTACATAATAGGTTTATTATCGTATTTTTTTTTTGAGTTTTTATATAAGTTTAACAATTGCAATACTTAAAATTTATTTTCCCTAAGATTTTTCTGAAATACAGTGGCGTTCGTATTTACCCCGGTATTTTAGGAAAGTTGCAAAGTATCGCGAGGTAAATACGAACGCTAAGTTTCCTGCGATTGTAATTTATCAAAAATTTTTGCTACCCCATAAAATTGTTCTATGGAAGTAAAGTAACAACTTCTTGCACCAGAATACCGGAAGTATTTTTTTTTTTTAAAAGAAAAAACATATGTTATTGTTGAAACTTATTAAAAGCGTTCGGATTTACCCCGGTTGACCCTAATGCAGTATCAATTGTCTGTTATTTTTTTCTTTTTGGAACGCCTTTTTCTGATTTAATACCTACAATAATTTGACTTTAATATATATTGTATAATTAAAATAAATTCAATCATATAGTTTAATATTTGTAAAAAACAATAATTATAATGATAACTTTCGCATCTTATTAAATAATTACACTTTATTATTTATTATTTTTTTTTTTTTAATATTATTTTTATTTTATTTTATTTCATATAATTATTTAATATATTTTTACTATTTTTTGCCAAAGAAAGATGAAAATTCTTATAATATTCCCTGTAGTTACCTAAGTTTTCTGTGCGACGAAAGGCCTAAATACGGGCGCTCGTATAGCACGAGGGACCAAGTAACTACCGCAGTTACCTAATTTTCTCCTGCGACGACCCTCGAATCAGCATACCGGTAACTATATTTTTAATAATTTATTGAATGTTTAAACAAATACAACATTTATTTTTACATAATTAAAAAAAAAAAATAAATTTAGACGAATCGAAGGAACAAAACGGCATTTAAAAATTTTAATTATAGGCTTTGCGGTACATTTCAATGAAGTTTAAACAGTTTTTCGCGTTTTTCTCGAAATCTTTCATTTTGCAGTTACCTATATGTTTTTAGAAAACACGGCAGTCAGTTTAATATATATATATGTTAAAATAGGTTTAATGTAGGCTTATAAATATAGGTTTAATATTCGCTTAAATTCGATCGAATTTATATGCTAAATAGTTTCAAAGTAGATAAAATTTAAGCTTAAAATATAAGTTTAATTTAGATTTAATATAGGATCAAATAAGGTTCTATTTAGTCAACTTTACTTTTTTTTCTATATACATATACATATACATATATATATCCATTTTTTCTAAATCAAAAAGTATAAAAACTAAAAAATAATATAAAAATTAGAAAGCTAATAATAATAATAATAATAATAATAGTAATAATAATTCTCCACACCCCTTAATTGGTGACACCCTTCAATTGGTTACACTTCACTCTTCATTCAAGTTTTCATTTAACAAAAAAAAAAAAAAAAACTAGCACTGGATTATTGTTAGAAAATTGTTATGGTGTAAAAATTCATCTTAATAGAATGGAATTAACAATAAATTTTACCGGAAGCCAATATATATATATACCTACCTGTATATAGGTTTATATATAGTATATATATATATATATATATATTATCGAGCTATTCAAGTTGAGCGGAAAGTCGAACAAACAATTTGTCGAGGGTGCTGAGTACAGAAGAAAGAAGGGAACCCCGTCGTTCGAAGATTTGTAACTATTGTTCAGTCTACAATTCCCACTTGGACCAATATAATAGAGGGGGTGACAAGGGGGGGGGGTGGAGGGTTTAGGGGTTTGCATATATTTCATGCGTGTAGATTCCACAACTTCTTCGATGCATAATATATAGTATATATAGGTATATTATGGAATTTCTATTATATATCCCAGATTTCGAGGACTAAACGTAATTTCCCCCCCCCCTCTCTCTCTCTCTCTCTCTCTCTCTCTCTCTCTCTCTCTCTCTCTCTCTCTCTCTCTCTCTCTCTCTCTCTCTCTCTCTTTCTTTCTTCCAATTTTTCTGAAATGGTCTCTTTTTCGGTGTGTGTGCGGTTCTCTTTTTTCAGGCATATGAACGCAGTTATGTACCGTAACGCCCACCGACAGTTTCTTGATGGATATATATATATATATATATATATATATATGTATATATGTATATAGAAAAAGATATTTCGTTCACCGGCCCTGAATTGTAGTATGAATATCGGAGCATTGAGCAACAAAAACTGGTGTTGGGACAGGTTGGAACGTCTCTTTGATCACTTGCCGCATATACGATATTCCCTTTTATTATTATATTCATCGTCGTCGTTGTCGTTCTTCGTATGTGGTTTGCTCTAAAAGTGATAATTACAATTTTACACCGTATAACTATACACACTTGGATTGGGATAACATTTACACAAAAGATTTAAAAAAAAAAAAAAAAAAAAAAAAAAAAAGAAGGAAAACGAACAAAGTGAATCTACTTTGACCCTAGAATAAATCTACTATGAGCCAAGATCTAACCAAAATTGAGCCTTAATTGAACCTAGTTTGAATCATGACTCTAAATCTCTATACTTTGAGCCTAGATAGTTTTAACCTAGTTTGAGTTCATATTGAACCTTCTTTGAGCATAGATTGCGTCTCTATTCTTTGAGCCTAGATTGAAACCTAATACTTTGAGCCAAAATTGAAACTACTTTGAACCAAGATTGAACCAAGTATAAGACTAGATTGAACCTACATTGGACCTATTTTGAAGCCTATACATTGGACCTACTTTGAGACTATATTAAACCTACTTTAAACCTACATTATAACTTCTTTGAGACATCATTAAAACTAGATTTAATCTACATTGAACCAAAATTGAACCAGGTTTGAGCCAAGATTGAATCTGTTTTGAGCCAAAATTAAACCTACTTTGAACCAAGATTGAATCAAGATTAAGCCTTGATTGAACCCGCAGTTTCAATCAAAATTGAATCTACTTTGAGCCTAGAATAAATCTACTATGAGCCAAAATCTAACCAAGATTGAGCCTTGATTGAACCTAGTTTGAATCATGACTCTAAATCTCTATACTTTGAGCCTGGATAGTTTTAACCTAGTTTGAGTTCATATTGAACTTTCTTTGAGCATAGATTGTCTCTATTCTTTGAGCCTAGATTGAAACCTAATACTTTGAGCCAAAATTGAACCTACTTTGAACTAAGATTGAACCAAGATTAAGCGTAAATTGAACCTAGTTTGAATCAAAATTGAATCTACTTTGTGCCTAGATTTAACCTAGTTTGAACCTACTTTGAGCCAAAATTGAACCAAGTTTAAGACTAAATTGAACCTACATTGGACCTATTTCAAGCCTACATTGGACCTACTTTGAGACTATATTAAAACCTACTTTAAACCTACTTTAAAACTACTTTAAACCTACTTTAAACTTACTTTAAACCTACATTATAACTTCTTTGAGACATCATTAAAACTAGATTTAACCTACATTGAGCCAAAATTGAACCAGGTTTGAGCCTAGATTTAACCTTCATTAAGCCAAAATTGAACCAGGTTTGAGCCTAGATTGAATCTGTTTTGAGCCAAAAATTAAACCTACTTTGAACCAAGATTGAATCAAGATTGAGCTTTGATTGAACCTAGTTTGAATCAAAATTGAATCTACTTTGAGCCTATATTTAAACTAGTTTAAACCTACTTTGAGCCAAAATTGAACCAAGTTTAAGACTAGATTGAACCTACATTATATCTACTTTAAGCCTACATTGGACCAACTTTGAGGCTATATATTAAACCTACTTTAAACCTACATTATAACTTCTTTGAGACATCATTAAAAGTAGATTTAACCTACATTGAGCCAAAATTGAACCAGGTTTGAGCCTAGATTGAATCTGTTTTGAGCAAAAATTGAACCTACTTTGAACCAAGATTGAACCAGGTTTGAGCCTAGATTGAATCTGTTTTGAGCAAAAATTGAACCTACTTTGAACCAAGATTGAACCAGGTTTGAGCCTAGATTGAATCTGTTTTGAGCAAAAATTGAACCTACTTTGAGCCAAGATTGAACCAGGTTTGAGCCTAGATTGAATCTGTTTTGAGCAAAAATTGAACCTACATTAAGCCAAGATTGAACCAGGTTTAAGCCTAGATTGAACCTACATTAGACCTACTTTTGAGACAATATTAAACCTGCTTTGAACCTACTTCGAACCTGCTGTATTA
The DNA here is from genome assembly GCF_019393585.1 of Leptopilina boulardi. Taxonomy (NCBI): domain Eukaryota; kingdom Metazoa; phylum Arthropoda; class Insecta; order Hymenoptera; family Figitidae; genus Leptopilina; species Leptopilina boulardi. The sequence continues at coordinate 241,583 of NW_026138046.1, forward strand.
TTATACTTCTTTGAGACTTCTTTGAGCCTATACATAGAACCTACTTTAAACCTAAATTAGACCTAATTTGAGTCTATATTAGACCTAATTTGACCCTACATTTACCTTCCCAAAAAAATAAATAAAAATTATTATTATCATACGAATATGCCAAAAAAATTGCTATTTTTCTATCGTGTGATTTATTTTTGAAAAAATATATAAGTAAAGGAATATGCTATGTGAAAAAACGACATATAATATCATAATGGTATTTATTAGAACCCACTTGCCATTAGACAATTATTAACAAAAAAAAAAAAAAAAAAAAAAAAAAAAATCGTCTCTTGTCGACCACAAGGATTCCCGCGAAGACCCCCAATTGTCGCTCACATAATCGTGATTTGTACAATGGGTTATTTTTTTCAAAAAAACCCCGTGTAACCCGATCTCCATTATTGTGCCTCAGATGGGCAATCAGAATAAATTTCAATACGCTAAAAGTAGCTCAAATTAAAAAAAAAAAAAAAATGAATACTAAATTTTTTTTTCATTTAAAAATTCCGAATTAAACAAAAAAAAAACAAAAAAATTATAACCTAAAAAATTTTTTTAGAAAAAATTATTTTTAATTTACATATACAAAAATTTTTTTAAACGTCCAAATTGGTCCAATTACTGCGTAGATTTTAATTATATTTTATTTGAAATTATTCAATCATAATTGTTGTAGCTTCAAGAGAAAATCTAAAATTTCTTTTTTGTCTTTTAAGGTTTTCGAAAATCATTTTTTTTTCCTAAATTTATTGACTCAAAATTAAAAAAATATATATATATATATCATATATATATATAAACAAACATTTAACTTTTTTAAAACAAACATTTTTTAGGTTATAAAAAGTTAACCTAGAATATTAACTTTTTATAACCTAAAAAAATGTTTGTTTTAAAAAAAATAACAATAATATATAACCCAAATGTTTTATAATCAAAGAAATTAATATTTTCATAACCTAAAAATAAAAAGTTTTACAAAACCCAAAAAAAATTATTTTTTCATAACCTAAAAATAAAAAATTTTTTAAAAAAGAATTTCTTTTTACTTTAATTATTAGCAAAAATACTCGCGGGCTTCAAAAAAAAAAAAAAAAAAAAAATTTAAAAACAAAGAATCTTTAAATTATTTTTACTAGGTATATAAAATTCGAGTGAAGAGATTTTTCTTGCGATCGTAAAAATTCTTGTTGCTCTCATTATTATCATTATTATTATCATTATCATTATTATTATTATTATTATTATTATTATTATTATTATTATTATTATTATTATTATTATTATTATTATTATAGCGAAACACAGTGAAAAAAAAGAAGACTTTGACGTGTCGTTTCTCTGCCGCGGTTGACGATGGGTGAAATTGTTTTTTTTTTTTTTTTGAGTCATCTTTCTCTCTTTCTTTCTTTCTCTCTTAATGTGGTGTGGAGGAAAGAGGAGAGAATTTTGTCTCATCGTTTTATATAGCAAAATATCGCGAAGGGCAAAAAGCTCGAATTCCCGTCCGGTTTTAAAAACAACATAATACACGCGCGTCGGCTTATAAGCATCAAAACTGAAGAGAAACAGAGAGAGAGAGAGAGAGAGAAAAGGAGAGAGAAAGAGGCCAAGCATCCCAGTGAGCGAGCGGCACATGCACGGCTAATTACAATCTTCTTTGACGAGCCGCTCACATACAGACTCTAAAATCCCTTTGCGCATTTCTTGAATCTTGCCGATCCCCCCCCCCCCTTCATATATATATATATATATATATATATATATATATATATATATATATATATATTTATTTATTTATTTATGATGTCAGGAAAACAGGATTAAAATCCAGAATACTAGCAACAAAATCTTTCCTGTCTCTCACACAAATAAGAAAATTTATTATGTATATTATATGTTTTAGACAAAAAAGTTACGTAATATAACGTAATTCAAACATTATCTCACAGTTTTCATTTATTCCTTATTGGTCATTCTAAATTAAAAATAAGAAAAACAATAATAATGTTACGTAACTTACATAACAATCGTATTAAGTAACTTACGTAACAATCGTATTAAGTAACTTACGTAACAATCTTATTACGTAAATTAAGTAACAAATTACGTAAATTATTTAACAAGATATTACGTAACGACGTATTATGTAACAACGTATTACGTAAATTACGTAATAAATGATAAGGTATCTTACATAATAATGTATTACGTAACTTACGTAATAATGTATCGTGTAACTTTCGCAATAACATATTACGCATAACATATTACGTAAGTTACGTAATAGCATAATATGTAAGTTACGTAATAGTGTATTACGTAAGTTACGTAATTGCATATTAGGTAAGTTACGAAATAGCGTATTACGTAAGCTACGTAAGTTACGTAATAGCGTATTAGGTAAGTTAAAAAGGAATTGTTACTTACGTAATAACGTATTACGTGACTTACGTAACAACGTATTACGAAAGTAACGGAACAACATTGTCTAAAAATGGTAAGCTAAAATAAAAATAATAATAATAATAATAATAATAATAATAATAATAATAATAATAATAATAATAATAATAATAATAATAATAATAACGTTAAGTTCCATCATATTACGTAAATTACGCAACAACATGTAACGTTACTTATGTTACAACGTATTACGTAAAGACGCATTACGTAACTTACGTATCACTTAACAACTTATTAGGTGACAACGTATTACGTAACAACGTATTACGTAATATTGTATTACTTAACAACGTATTATGAAAGTTACATATCAACGTATTACGAAAGTAACGAAACAACATTTTTTAAAATTGGTGTGCTAAAGTAAAAATTATAATAACAATAACATTACGTAATTTACGTACTATCATATTTTGTAACTTATGTTCCAACAACTGTAACATTATGTAGAAAAATTTATTTTCCTACATTAAAACTAATAACAATATTAATGTTATGTAATTTACGTAACTGTGTATTATCTAAGTCTTGTACCAACGGCTTACGTAACTTTGTATAACACCAGCAATACACTTGATATGTAGAATTACCGTTAAACTAAAGTAACAATTATAATAACAATTATAATGTTACATAAGTTACGTAACAAAATGTTACGTAACTTACGTAGTATAAAATTTAAACTTTTGGGAAAAATACAATTACGCTACAGTAACACAATTACATAACACAGTGTCACGTAACATACGTAATAACGTATTACGTAACATACGTAATAACGTATTACGTAACATACGTAATAACGTATTACGTAACATACGTAATAACGTATAACGTAACATACGTAATAACGTATTACGTAACAAACGTAATAACGTATTACGAAAGTTACGGAACAACATTGTCTAAAAATGGTGTGCTAAAATAAAAAATAATAATAACATTAAGTAATTTACGTACTATCATATTACGTAAATTACGCAAGAACATGTTACGTAACTTATGTTACAAAGTATTACGTAAAAATGTATTACGTAACAACGTATTACGTAAATATGAATTACGTAACAACGCATTAAGTAAAAATGTATTACGTAACTTACGTAACAACAACTGTAAACATATGTAGAAAAATTTATTTTGCTACATTAAAAATAATAACAATATTAATGTTATGTAATTTACGTAACTGTGTTTTACCAAAGTCGTGTACCAGCGGCTTGCGTAACTTTGTGTAACACCAGCAGTAGAATAGATATGTAGAATTACCATTAAACTACAGTAACAATTATAATAACAATTATAATGTTACGTAAGTTACGTACCAATGTATTACATAAGTTACGTAACAAAATGTTACGCAACTTACGTAGTATAAAATTTAAACTTATGGGAAAAATGAAATTACGCTACAGTAACACAATTACATAACATAGTGTTACGTAACAGTAATCTTGTGTAACATTTAAGTAACAATTATATTCGACAACTTTAGCGTGATATGTAACATTAACGTTACGTAATAGTAACGTATCGATTATAGTATGTAACTATAATATTATACAACAATAACATTACATAACAGTTACGTTGCGTTACGTTATGTTACGTTACGTTACCTTCCAATTAGATTGCGTAATAGTTTAGTAACAATTATATTATACTTATAAAGTTACGTAACACTAATAGTACGTTACTGTTATGTAACAATTACGTAACTTTTGATTATGCGGCTGTTATGTTACGTAATATATAAATAATATGGAACTGTTACGTATAATAATTAACGTTACGTAAAAATAATATTTTAAACAACTGTAAAATTGCGTAACAATAAAATTGCGTAACATTTAAGTAGCAATTATTTTTTAACGTTACGTAATTAAATGTTGTGTAACAGTTATGTAATATTTTTATTATGCAGCAGTAATATTACATAACAATAATGTTACCTAACCGTAACATTATTTATATTTTACGTAACTTTTTTTGTTACGTTCGTTATTATTATGTTATATTTTTTCGTTATTTATCGTTACTGTAGCGTAACGTTGTTAGATTAATTAATGACTTAATGATTTTTCTTTGTTGTTAAAAAAAAAAAAAAAAAAAAAAAAACTATTAGCAAAACAAAAAGTTATTCAATCATCAAAAGAGTAAAGATAGTTAGCGAAGAACGTTAATATTTTCTTGGAAAGAGTTTTTTTTAATATTAATTTACATTATACAATTTTTTAAGCAAAAAAAAAAAAAACGAAGGGAAAAAGGAAGGGGATGCAACGAATGCAATCCATTAAAATTGCCGAAGGCGGAAAACGAATGCTTATGGCCTGCACTTCAAGCTGCGCGCTTTAAATCCATGTTATTATAGGTTATTACTTAGTAATGAAAGGCCACCTCGCGCCATTTATGTCTTATCTCCTTCTCTGTCTTCAGCTTTACTTTGAAGGGTTTATAATTCCAATTTTTCGCCTCTACACTTTTACATTCTCTCTTGCATATATATATATAAATATTCAATTTCAATTACTCATTTGTGTTACTATTTTTTTTCTCATGATACAAAAAACTGTATTTTTATCCGTTTTTAAAAAAAAACAAAAAATAAAAATTTTGTCCCTTTTTGTTTGATTAAAATAATTTAAAGTAACGTTAATGTAACACAAAGTTATTGTTGCGCAATGTTACTTGTTACGTAACACTAACGTTACGTAACACTAATTTTAAGCAACCGTAATTTTATGCAACTTTAACGTTACGTATCACTAACGTTACGTAACACTAACTTCACGAAAACGTAACGTTACGTGACACTAGCGTTACGTAACAATAACTTTAAGTAATAATAATGTTATGTAATACTAGCGTTACGTAACATTAACTTTAAGTAACAATAACGTTTTGTAACAGTAACGTTACGTGAAACTAGCGTTACGTAACACTAACTTTAAGTAATAATAATGTTATGTAACACTAGCGTGACGTAACATTAACTTTAAGTAACAATAACGTTATGTAACAGTAACGTTACGTAACGCTAGTTTCACGTAACGTTACTGTTACGTGACACTATCGTTACGTAACACTACCTTTAAGTAACAACAATGTTTTGTGACAGTAACGTTACGTGAAACTAGCGTTACCTAACACTAACTTTAAGTAATAATAATGTTATGTAATACTAGCGTTACGTAACATTAACTTTAAGTAACAATAACGTTATGTAACAGTAACGTTACATTTTGCTAACTTTACGTAACACTACCTTTAAGTACCATAACCTTTTCTAACAGTAACGTTACGTGAAACTCGCGTTACGTAACACTAACTTTAAGTAACAATAACGTTATGTAACACTAGCGTGACGTAGCATTAACTTTAAGTAACAATAACGTTATGTAACAGTAACGTTACGTAATGCTAGTTTCACGTAACATTACTATTACGTGACACTAGCGTTACGTAAGACTACCTTTAAGTAACAATAACGTTATGTAACACTAGCGTGACGTAACATTAACTTTAAGTAACAATAACGTTATGTATCAGTAACGTTACGTAACGCTAGTTTCACGTAACGTTACTGTTACGTAACACTACCTTTAAGTAACAACAACGTTTTGTGACAGTAACGTTACGTGAAACTAGCGTTACGTAACACTAAATTTAAGTAACAATAACGTTTTGTAACGCTAACGTTACGTGACAGTAACGTTATGTAACAGTAACATTACGTTACACTAACTTTAGGTAACACTAACTTTAAGTAACAATAACGTTATGTATCAGTAACGTTACATAACGCTAGATTCACGTAACGTTACTTTTACGTAACACTAGCTTTAAGTAACAACAACGTTTTGTGACAGTAACGTTACGTGAAACTACCGTTACGTAACACTAACTTTAAGTAACAATAACGTTTTGTAACGCTAACGTTACGTGACAGTAACGTTATGTAACAGTAACATTACGTTACACTAACTTTAGGTAACACTAACTTTAAGTAACAATAACGTTACGTAACACCAACTTTACGTAACACTTGAGTTACGTAACAATAACATTACATTTCACTAGCGGTAGGTAACAACAGAATCATATAACAATAATGGTAAGTAACATAATGGTATGGAACGTTACGTTACACTAACAGTAGGTAACAGTTACGTTACTTAATAACATTATTACATAATAATATACATATGCAGATGAAAAAATGTTATGTAACAATAGATAACGCGTGACATAATAATAAATTTGGGTAACAGAAACGTTACCTACGTAACAAAAAAACTTACACAAAAAATATTGGTAGACAATAAAAATTTTACTTAATAATAACAATTAAGTAGCAAAAGTGTTACTTAAAAATAAATGTACATAAAAGCTTTTTGTAAAAAAATATTTTTTTTTAAATACCTTTTCTCTTATAATACACCTAGATATATATATATATATATATTGTGAATGATTCTTTGGATAATTTACTAATTCGACTCACCCAACGCCACTAGAGTTTCAAGGTGTAATTTAAATCCATAATAATAAAAGGCGAAAAAAAAGGGCAAGATGCATGACCAATCGGTAAGCATTTCTTCAGTTTTCAGCCGCTCTATTATAACACACCAGCGCTCTTGGACGCGAAATAAATTGATAATATATTTACAATTTTAAATCTATTTAGAAAAATGTTTAAATTTTCTTATTTAAAAATTAAAAGAAATCAATTTTTTCAACCAAATTTTTTTTTTTTTTTTTTATACAAAGAAAATTTATTTGATTCAAACAAATTATAGTTTTGATTCAAAGAAAATATATTTTCGTTTCAAAAAAAAAAAATTTTTTTTTCAATTCAAATAAATATTTCTTTAATCCTATATCAATGTTAGAAATTTCTTTGAATCAAAGAAATTTTTACTTTAATTGAAAGAAAAAAGTCAAAAAAAAATTGATTTCTTTAAATCAAAGAAATCTTTATTTCATAATATGTACATAGAATAAATACAAATTAATTTTTGTTAAAGTATAATTTTTAATTTAATTATTAAAAAAAAAAAAAAAAAAAACAGAAGAAAAATTCTAAAATAGCTCCAAAAAAAAAAAAATTATTGTAACCATAAATTTTAGAATATCTTTTATTTCAGGTGTTTTTATAATAATATACAACAATAGAAATGTAATTATTTTCACAAATGATTTTTTAAATTTGAGAAAATACAGTGAACGAACGCGTGTGTGAGGTGTAAAATATTTATCACAAAAGGAGAGAAAAGAAAACAAAAGGGGGAGGAGAAAAAAAAAGGAAGAGCAATTTATTATAGCAGACAGCGCAAGCAGTGGCTTCGGGACTGACCTTTTTAAACCGTGAAGGGGAAATTCGGTCCGCTTGACGGCTACGAAGTTGCGGGGCCCTATACATCCGTGCATAATGATCCTTAAAGTGGCTCTCAACAATATATATACATATATATAGAGAGAAAAAATAAAAAAACTAAATATAACTAAAAACTTCATTATTGCGCATTTTTAAGTGCTGTAAATTTTTACTGCGCAGCTATATATTGCATTTGACACTTCTGCGCAGCTCTAGACACTTTAAAGTGCTACTGCGCAGCCGTGTGTGGCTTGGATTTTTACTGCGCAGCTTGAAAGTGTTATAAGTGCTACTGCGCAGCTCTAGACACTTTAGAATGCTACTGCGCAGCTGTAGAGTTCTTCTGCACAGCTCTAGACACTTTAGAATGCTACTGCGCATCCATTTATTCGGTATAATTTTACTGCGCAGCTTTAAACTGTTTACTGCGCATCTGTGTGTGCGGTAGAATTTTACTGCGCAGCCGTATATGGCTTGTAACTTTACTGCGCAGCTTTAAAGTGCTTGCAATACTATTGCACATCTGTGGAGTACTATTGCGCAGCCATAGATACCTTACAATACTTCTGTGCATCCGCTCATACAATAGAATTCTACTGCGCAGCTTTAAAGTGCATGAAAAATACTATTGCACAGCTGTCAAGTATTACTACGCAGCCATAGATGCCTTACAATACTTCTGCGCATTCGTTTATACGGTAGACTGCTACTGCGCAGTCATATGTGGCTTGTAATTTTATTGCGCAGCAATGCAATATCAGCAGTACTATTGCGCAGCTAAAAAATTGCATGTGGCATTTCTGCGCAGTCATAATTGATACACAATTTTGCTGTGCAGCTATATTTTGCACCATATCACTTCTGCGTAATCGTAAATAATTTTAAATGATACTGCGCAAACGTTACAATTCTATTGCGCAGTTATATGTCATTTTTAACTGTATTGCGCAGCAATACAATGTTATCGGTATTATTGCGCAGCGTTACAATCCTACTGCACAGCTATAAATTGCATGTGACACTTCTGCGCAGCCGTAATTAATAGACAATTCTACTGCGCAGCTATAGTTTGTACTATAGCACTTCTGCGTAGTTGTAAATACTTTAAATTACTACTGCGCAGACATATGTGGTTAATTACTTTACTGCGCAGCTTTAAAGTGTTTGCAACACTACTGCGCAGTGTTAGAGTGCTACTACGCAGTCCTAGATACTTTTCACTGCTACTGCGCATACGGTGGCGCAGCTATATATTGCAAACAATAATACTGCGCCGCCATATGTGGCTTGTAACATTACTGCGCAGCTTTAAAGTGTTTGCAATACTACTGCGCATCGTTAGAGAGCTACTGCGCAGTCCTAGATACTTTTCACTGCTGCTGCGCATACAGTAGCGCAGCTATGTATTGCATACAACTTATTCTGCGCATTAATATAAGAAATTTTTTTTTCTAATAATAATAATAATTGATAAAAATTAATTTTAATTACAAAATATAACTAAGCATAAAAATAATAAATTTATTACTTAAACGGTTTTTTTTTTAGTTTTTTTAAAACATTTTCTTATATCATACTACTTTTAAATATTGGCGCTTTTTTCTACCAATGAGAGTGTTACGCAAGCGCAGTTGCGTTTAGTGACGATTTTTTAATTAGAAATAAATGTTATTATTATATTTATATAGTTTGTAAAATAAACAAAATTACTACCTGATAGAGATGATAAATAAATAAATAAATGTTAAATAGTCTATACAGATACGAAATTTAGTTATATTTTTACTCATCAAAGGCGAATAAACAAAAAATTGATGTTACCGACAAATACTATATGATTTTCAAAAAAAGAAAAGAAAACTTCACAGTATTACACACCAGATGGCGCTAAATTATCACAAAGTTAAAGTTAGATTTACAATCTATGTGCTATACGCGCATATTGTCATTGTGAAAAAATGTAAACAACAGTCAAATGTTGACGGTAAAAAAAAGCAAAATAAATATTATAAAATAAAAATCTATTAAAAAAAAGAAAAATGACAGAACAAATATTTTCCCGTGTTAAATCATGCATGAATTCACAATCATATTTTGTCAATGATTCTTGGCTAAGAGATTGTATTGAATATTTTTGCAGTGAAAATTCACAGGTTAGTTTCTGTTTAATTTTTGTTATTATATATATATATATATATATATATATTATCAATTAACCCCTAAAATAGTAATATAATAATCCTGAGTTTTATTATTATTCTTTTATTCTGTATCGAGAATTGAAATTAAATTTTTAATATAATAATCCTGAGTTTTATTATTATTCTTTTATTCTGTATCGAGAATTGAAATTAAATTTTTATTTACTATTACTTTTTTTGTTTTTTTTTTTTTACTTTTTTCCGAAAATTTGTGATTTTTGTTTTCGTTCTTATTTATATGGGGCATTCCATATAAAAAAAAAAAAAAAAAATTACATCAAAAATTTAAAATTGCTTAATTACTTAATTGTTGATTTATATAAAAGTAAGGTATTTAAATAAATAAATAAACATATTTCTAAAATATTAGAAAATTAAAAAAAAAATTTAAGTTTGGCGCGTAAATTTTGAAATATATTTTAATTAATTTTTTAATAATGTTATTTATATTATTTATTTTATTATTATTATTATATTATTATTATTGCTTATTATATTTATTTTACTATTATTAATTATTAATTATTATTTATTTTTATATTATAATATTAATTTATATTAAACACACGTGTTTTTTTTTATCTTTTACTTAAAAACAAAAATTAAGTTTGGCGCGTAAATTTTAAAATATATTTTAATTAATTTTTAAAATTTATTTTATTATTATTATTTATTATTATTATTATTTTATTATTATTATTATTTTATTATTATTATTATTATTATTATTATTATTATTATTATTTTATTATTATTATTTTTATTATTATTTATTAAATTTATTATATTTTATTATTATTATCAATTATTATTTATTATTTATTTTTATATTATAATATTTATATTAAACACACGTGTTTTTTTTATCTTTTTCTTTAAAAAAAAAAAAATAAAATTTTGCCTTAATTTTTTTTACACGTTTTTAATGATTAATAATTTTTCCAGGTAAATTTCAATAATGTTCAACAATTTGTAAAAGAACAATTTCTTCTCAGCGATTTACGTGAAATTAACAATATTAATGGTTGTTTACCACCGAATCTGTCCGAAAAACCAAAGACAATTTTAGATAGTAAATATACTCTTCAGGTAATTAAAATACGATTTAAAAAAATTATTATTATTATTATTATTATTATTATTAAATTAATTAATTAATTTTTTAGTAAATGAAAGAAAAACAATTTTTTTTTTATATAAAGACGAATAATTTTTTTACTTTTAATTTATTACCATTATTTTTATTTGATATTATTTTTTTTACTATTATTATTAATATTATAATTATAATAAATTAATTACATTTTTATAATTATTTTTCTTATTATTATTATTATTATTATTATTATTATTATTATTATTATTATTATTTTAGAAAAAAACTACCTATTTATTTAGTAGAATTTTTATTTAGCCAAATTTTTTTTTGGCAAAAAAGTATTTTGATTTGTATTATTACAATTATTATTATTATTTTTTTTTGTTAATATTTTTTTTATTATTAGTAATTATTATTGTAATAAATTATTTATATTTTTATAATTATTTAATAAATTAATTTTTTAAATATTATTATTACTAATATTATTATTATTATTATTATTATTATTATTATTATTATTATTATTATTATTATTATTAATATTATTATTATTATTATTATTATTATAAATAATAATTGTAATAATAGAAAAAAATAATTTATTTAGAAAATTGACTATAATTTTTGTTCTTTAATAGTTGCTTAAATTATACGATATATCAATGTCAAAATATAAACAATTGGAAAAAATAAGAAACGTCTCAACTGTAAATATTGATGTGACAAATGAAAATAATTCACAACCATGGGAACCAGTTGGAAAAAGAATGTTGCAATTATTTTTAACTGATGGCATACAAGAAATTTTAGCCATTGAATATAAACCAATAAGAATTTTAAATGTGAGTCGTTTTATTAATTTTTTTTAAATCCAAAAAGTTGATAATAAATTAAAATTCATTTTAGAAAAAAAAAATACCAATTTATTTAGAAGAATTTTTTGTTTAGCCAAATTTTTTTTTTACAAAAAGTATTTTCATTTGGCTGAATTTTTTTTTCAAAATAGTTTTATATTTAATTTAAACATTTGAATTTAGCGCCAAAAAAAAATTTTAGTTTTTACTTTTAACTGTAGGAACAGTCGGTAAAGTAGATTGAAATTTTTTTAGAAAATAATATAATAATTAAAATTAAATAATATAAAAATAAATTAAATAAAATAAAAAATTTTTTTTTTCATTTAATATTTATATTCTATGCTATTCAAAAATTTGGCGAATTATAATAATAATTATTATTATTATTTCTTATTATTAATAATTATTTCTTAAATAAATAAAGTTAAATTTTTTTTTTTTTTATTTCAAATATTTATTACTTTTAGGATTCCCTATTACCTGGTTTGAAAATAATGATAATGGGTCCGGTAGTTTGTAGAAAAGGCGTTATTCTATTGGAGGAGACAAATGTTGCCATTAGAGAAGGAGAAGTTGCCGATCTTCTTATTCCAAATGCATTGGAAAATGTCTTGGCAAATGCTTTGTAAATGAAAATTAATTTTTTCTTCTCTTTTTTTAATTAATTTTCCATTTAATTTTAACGAAAAATAATTTTTTTTTTTTGTTTTCATTCTATGTTTAATTTAATGAAAAATTTCAGAAATTTGCCAATCAACGAAGATCCATACAATGATAAAAATAAAAAAGAAATTGCCACGACAACGACAATTGTAAATGATTTTGGCGACGACGATTTTAATGTTGATTTCGATGAAATTGAACGTTCCGTAGAATTGGCACAATCAAAATTATTAAAAGAAACAAATAATACAAATAAAAATTACCAACAATCATTAAATATTAATAATAAAAATATATCGAAATTTAATGATAATACAATGAGAAATCAGCCATCACCCCAACAACAAACAAAAAATGAAAATCAAATAATTTTTAATAATTGTGATTTTCATGATAATGATGATGATGATGTAATTTTCGATGATCTCGAAATAGACGAGGGTTTTTCATCTCACAATAATCAAAATTCAATTAAAGAATCACCTATAATTGCAAAGAATATTACCGAGCCAACACCATCAAGTTCAAAAGCATTTGATATTCCCGACGATGATTTTGATTTTAATGAAGTTGATTTTGATTCAGGTTTCACGTGGACGGAACCAGTGCCAGCGTTAAAAAATGAAGTTACTTCGAATAGTGGGAAAACGGTAGAAAATATCAAACGAGAGCAAAATATAACTGGAGGTAATGGTTTGCAAAAAGTTATTACAGGAAGCAAAAGATCTTCGGTAAGTTTTATGTTAATTTCGTTATTTTTTCTTTTTCACTTTGTTTATTTCACTTTTTTAAAATTAAATCGCGTTACTGCGCAGCTGTAAATGCTTTGGAATTTTACTGCGCAGCTGTAGAGTGCATGTGGTACTACTGCGCAGCCTTAGATACTTTACAAAGCTACTGCGCATTCGTTTATAAGGAAGAAATATACTGCGCAGCCATATGTGACTTGGAACTTTACTGCGCAGCTTTAAAGTGTTTTCAATAGTACTGCGCAGCAGTATAGTACTTTTGCGCAGCTCTAGACACTTTAGAATGCTACTGCGCATTCGTTTATACGGTATACTTCTACTGCGCAGCTTTAAAGTGTTTCCAATACTATTGCGCAGCTGTAGAGTACTACTGTACAGTCATAGATGACTTAACATGCTTCTGCGCATTCATTTATACGGTAGAATTCTACTGCGCAGCTTTAAAGTGTTTGCAATACTATTGCGCATCGGTAAAGTACTACTGCGCATCCCTTTTCAATTTTGAATGCTACTGCGCATCCGTTTATACGGTAGATTTCTACTGCGCAGCTTTAAAGTGTTTCCAATACTATTGCGCAGCTGTAGAGTACTACTGGACAGTCATAGATGACTTAACATGCTTCTGCGCATTCATTTATACGGTAGAATTCTACTGCGCAGCTTTAAAGTGTTTGCAATACTATTGCGCATCGGTAAAGTACTACTGCGCATGCCTATTCACTTTAGAATGCTACTGCGCAGCTTTTAAGCCTTTACAACACTACTGCGCAGCGTTAGAGTACTTCTGCACAGTCGTAAAATACTTAACAGTTCTACTGCGCAGTTGCGCTGCATTACTTCAATTATAAAAAATACTTCTATTATTCTCAAAAAATACGTCCGGGTCCAGCAGACCCGTTGTGCCATTTACATTCTAATTGTGCCATAATTAAGGGTTAAAAATCATCTAAATTTTTTTTTTCTATTTTAGGCTCAATTATCGCCTGTTACGTCAACAACAAAAATTCATTGTTTAGAAAGTGCAACGACAAAAAGTGCAACGTCCAATCGTAAAATTACTGATTTTATTGGCAATAGCAGTAAAACGACAAAACGTGACGATTGTCCAATGAAAGTTTGTGATTTTATTAGCGAAATATTGACAATAAATTTAACAGAACAACCAATACGACGAAGAATACGTGCAAAAGTCACGACAATTGGAAAATTAACGAAAAAAAATGGTCTATGGATATTGTATGGAACAATTATTGATCAATCGGGAAAATTGGATGTCGATTTTTCTTCTCAGGTTTTTATATAAATTTAAATATTTTTAAAGAAAAAAAAAATTCAAAGAAAATTAATAAATATTAATATTACTATAACAATAATAATAATTTATTATTATTATTATTATTATTATTTTCCCTTCTAGTTCATGGAAAATATCTTGGGATTTAGTGCCAATGAATTCAGTGAGAAAAAAAAGGAAATGAAATTAAATCCCGAATTGCTGGAACCAATGAGAAAGGTAAACTTTTTTGTTTTATTAATTTTTGGCAAAAAAAAATTTATCATTTAATTGTATTTTTAATTTAAAAAAAAATTAACAATGTAAAAAATTTTTAAAAATGAAAATATAAACAAATACCGACACAAAAATCTACCTTACCGACTGACAGTAAAGAATTTTTTTTTGAAAATGATAATATCAATAATTACCGACATAGAAATCTACCTTACCGACTGTTAATAAAACAATTTTTTCTTCGAAATTCTAATATAAAAATTACCTATACAGCAAACTACCTTACCAACTGATGGTAAAACAGTTTTTGAAAAATGAAAATATAAATAATAACCGACGCAGAAATTTACCTTACCGACTAATGGTAAAAGTCTTTAAAAGATGGTTACCATCAGTCGGTACAGTAGATTTCTGTGTCGGTAATTTTTATATTGGCATTTTCCAAAAAAAATCATTTTTACCAACAGTCGTCAAGGTAGAATTCTACGTCGGTAATTTTTTATTTGAATTTTCCCAAAAAATTACCATCAGTCGGTACAGTAGATTTCTCTGTCAGTAATTTTTATATTAACGTTTTCCCCAAAAAACACGTTTTACCATCAATTGGTAAGGTAGATTTCCGTCGATAATTGTTGATATTTGAATTTAAAAAATTCTTTACCATCAGTCGGTAAGGTAGATTTCTGTGTCAGTAATTTTTATATTGGCTTTTTCCAAAAAAAAGTCCTGTTTACCAGCAGTCGGTAAGGTATATTTCTGTCGATAATTGTTGATATTTGAATTTAAAAAATTCTTTACTATCAGTGGGTAAGATAGATTTCTGTGTCAGCAATTTTTATATTGGCATTTTAGAAAAAAAATCCCTGTTTTATCAGCAGTCGATAAGGTAGAATTCTATGTCGGTAATTTTTTATTTGAATTTTCCCAAAAAATTACTATCAGTCGGTACGGTAGATTTCTCTGTCAGTAATTTTTATATTAACATTTTCCCCCAAAAAAAACATGTTTTACCATCAATTGGTAAGGTAGATTTCCGTCGATAATTGTTGATATTTGAATTTAAAAAATTCTTTACCATCAGTCGGTAAGGTAGATTTCTGTGTCAGTAATTTTTATATTGGCTTTTTCCAAAAAAAATCCGCTTTACCAGCAGTCGGTAAGGTAGAATTCCATGTCGGTAATTTTTTATTTGAATTTTTCCAAAAAATTACCATTAGTCGGTACACAATAGATTTCTCTGTCGGTAATTTTTTTGATATTTTTATTTTTCAAAAATTTAATAAATGAAATAATGTTCTTTCGCAGAAAATGCTCGAAGGTCAAACAAAATTAGGCGAAATGAATTGTCTAATGGAATTGGAAATGAAAAAAAACGTAAAACCATTGGTTTTGAGTTATTCAGAATTAAGTGAAACTCAAATAAACGCTCACAATAAACGATTTAAATTTCTTTAATTTTAAAAATTAATTTAAAAAAAAAATTCTTCTTTTTTAAAACTTTGAAAAAAAAAAATTATATTCTCGAAAAAATAATTTTTAAAAAATTATGTTTAAAACACAAAAATATTAACTACGTTTGTTTGTTTGTTTTTTTTATTATAAACACGCATGTACGTGTCACGTTCCTTTCTTTTTTTTTAATTAAAAATAAGTGTTAATTATTGTGTTAGTTTACAAATAAAATGTACAATTTTCTTTACATAAAAATATATTGACATTATTTATAAAAAAAATGTACAAAAAAAAAAAAAAATTGTGAAATAAAAGTATTTTTTCTATTTTTGGTAAATTTGAATCTTTTTTCTTGTTCATCACTATAAAAAAAAAATAATAATAATAATAATCACAAATTTGAAATATTTGCAATTTCTGTTTGTAGACATTTTTCAATTCCAGGCAATGATAAATTATCGGCATTTAAATTAAAACTAACATAAATGGGAATTGAAAATTTTTTTGCAAGTCTTTTAGCTAAACATAATGATGTTGTATCGGCAATTGGACCAAATAATTTTGTTGCAATTGGTTGTGTTTCATAAATTGTTGGCATTGCAAGACAAAAGTCATTCATTTGTTTTTCATTTTTATTGCCAATCCATAAATAAAGACTATTCTCCATTTTTATCACGTGGCCAGAAATTTTTATTTCTCCAAATTGTGTTTCAAATTCGTGACATTTAAAATTACTCGGCTCAAGTTGAAATTCTTCTTCTATTTTTGACATTTTTTTTTTTTCTGTTTTTTATCTAGGAGAGAAAAAAAAAGATTTTTTTTATATTAGATTTTTCTTTCCCTAAATTCTAATTATATAAATTAAATAATTATTTAAATTTATTAAATAAATAATTATTTGAATTTATTAAATAAATAAATAATAATTATATTAAAATAAATAAATAATAGACCGAATCCATGTCAAATCATGCAGGCAGTCCGATGATATATTGCGAATTAATTTCAGAATGAAGTATGTTATTCTACTTGAAAAATAAAGAAATACGTGTTTTTTTTTATATTTTGATTCGATTTTTTTGTGTAGTTTTTACGACTTTTTAAAGATTTTTTCAAGAAAATTAATTTTTTTGCATTTTTCACTTAAAAAAAAAGCATAACTTTCGTAATTTTTAACCTTTTTTGTTGCTCCTGGGCTTAATTTTTTTTACTCTTGTAAAAAAAGTTGCTCCGAATGAAAAATATTAAAAAACAAGGATAAAAATGGAATTTTTCGAAAAAACAAAAAAAAAAATTTTTTCTCAAAAATGCCACCTATTTTTTGCCC
This sequence comes from Leptopilina boulardi, assembly GCF_019393585.1. Lineage (NCBI taxonomy): Eukaryota > Metazoa > Arthropoda > Insecta > Hymenoptera > Figitidae > Leptopilina > Leptopilina boulardi. Next base: position 259,326 of record NW_026138046.1, read on the forward strand.
CAAATTTTCAGGATTTATTGGTACACATATTATGTACTACATACCATAAAAATTTCACTTGGTATTTTTTTGTTTCTTAGGAGAAAAAAAATATTTTCATTTTTTTTTTTTTTTTTGATTAAAAACTCTAAAAATCATCAAATTTAAAAGGTTTCTAATTGCTGCTTGATTCATTTTTTTTTACTTTTCAACATTATTTTCGAAAATTGCGCAAAAAATAAAGAATGTTAATAATTTGTAAGAAAAATAACTTTGTTTTAGAAAAAAAACGAAAAAAAAGATTTCAAAAAATTTTTTTTTTTTTTTCAAAATTGCTTTTTAGATTTTTTATGTATTGATCAATTCTAAAAGCAATATTTAGAAAAAAAAAACAATTTCAACAATCCAATCAATCGATGGAATTATTTTCGAAAATTGCGTAAAAAATAAAGAATGTTAATAATTTTTAAAAATATCTAATTTTAATTGTTCTTTGTAATTTGAGGTTATGTTCGTAATTTTTTGAAAAGTTCTTTATAGTTCTATCTTCTTGTTTTGCAATTTATTATTATTATTATTATTATTATTATTATTAATTTTATTATATTTTTTATTTGTTAATAATTTATTAATTCATACAAAAGGAGTTCGAAATAATTACATTATAATTGTTTATTTTTTTTTTTTATATATATATAGCTGAGAATTTTATATGTGACAAAATAAAAATAAAAAGCTTGAGTGTCTGAGATTATATAAATTTTATATACTTAATGATATATAAATATATATTATTATTTACTATCTAACCTTGCTTTTGACAGGCAGAGTAAATAAATTAAATTATTATATATTTTCAATTCAATTTATTTACAATGTTTACAATCGTATGATTACAAGTAAATGTCAATTTCAATAAAAATCGTTTGTGGAGACTCGCCTTTATCTGTTTGTCCCTTTTATGGTACTGTGATTGGTTGTCCAGTTGTCTGGACAACAAATACTTGACAACCAATCAAATTTTTCTATTTCAAAAAATACAAAAACTTGATTGGTTATATCAACAATATTGGGACAGATTTTGCACAACCAATCAGATTAGTGGATTATTTTAATTGAAATTTTTTTTAAAAAATATTTGAAATCTAATTTTTAACAATTTATTTAAATAAATTTCTAATTAATTATTAATAATAATGATTTAATTATTATTAATAATATAAAATAATAATAATATAATTTAATATAATTTAATTATTAAATAAATTTATAATTTAAATAATTAATAGTTTTCAAATTTTTACGCGCAAAATTTAAAAATTATTTTTTTTTTTGTGAATCAGTGTAAAAAAAAAAAAAAAGATTACATTATGAGAATTCAAGTTTAAATTTTTATTAATCCGACTTTTGCTACCTTATATGTGTGTACATGTAATTTGAAATATGTCGGCACATGACTTAATTATTATTATTATTATTATTATTATTATTATTATTATTATTATTATTATTATATATATAACGTATTTTTTTTATTACATATTCAACATGCGTATAAACGTCGAAATATTTTTTTTTTTTTTGAGATTCTTTTTTATTTATTTTCCCTTTTTTTCATCTCATATTATTGATTTGACGTGTAGATCTTTTTCTTTTAATATACATATATATATTTTTTTTATATATATATATAATATATCTGCATATTAACACTCAATAATGGACAGGAGCGCTACTGCAAAATCTATATATATATATATATATATTATAATTAATCATCCGTTAATAGCTAATTAATATTATTCTTACTGTAATTATAATTATTTTTATTATTTATAAATTATTTATAATTCATAATTATTGATAATTACAAATAATTATTTATAATTATAAATATTTATAATTTATAATTATTGATAATTATAAGTAATTATTTATAATTTATATTACTATTTATAATAAGTAATTTCTATATAATATATATATATATGTCAAAGTTTTGTCACATTTCAATCGACGATCGCTAATTTTTTTTTTTTAATTTTCTTTTTTAATAATCTCACGAATTTTTTTTTTTTTATTATTATTTTTCTTAAACTCTAGATATGTTAATAACGAATTGTGGATCAGATTTTTATATTCTTCGCTTTTTTTTTTTTTTTTTTTTTTTTTTTTTCTCGCAATGAAGCTCCTTGTCCACGATTATAATTTTTTTTACCCTTCCTCCAATTAGACGAATTTTAGAAAAAATATTTTCTTTTTTACAAATTTTTTTCTCTTTACAATTTTACAATAATTATAGATAATTATTTTATCGAGCTCTTTCAAATTTTTTTCCTACTTCTCTAGGTTTTTTTTTTTTTTAAATTTAAATTTTAATTTTCATTATAGGTACTTTTTTTCAGTCTTTTCGATAATTTCCACCGATTCGCATTATATTAATTTTTTTTTCTTCGGCTTCTTTATATTAAGATCCGATTTCATTTTTTTTTCGTATTATTAATTTTTTCTTTTTTTTTTTTGTATTTTGAAAATTCCAATTTTTTCGAATTTTTTTTTATTTATTTTAATTATTTAACGTAATTTTTTTTTATTTATTTAATATTAATTATCGAATTTTCATTTCGAATTGTTTTTTTTTTTTTCGAAAAAAAGAATTTAAAAAAATATTTTTCTGTTTCCGCGGACAAGGAACTGGATGTTTTTTTTATTTTAATGAAAAAAATTCTCACTTCCGGAACACTGAAGGTTTTTTTTTTTTTTTTTTTGAGAATTATTATTCTTCTCATATATTATTTATATATATAATATAATATATATATATATATAACATTAAAAAGTGGATAGCGTGAACTTGATGCATTATTTTCTTTTTCTTTTTTTGTTTATCATTCTCTTAAAATTTTTTTTTTTTCGTCGAGCTAAAAAAGTATTCCTTAAGCAACGTCAATATAAAATATCTTAAAAGCTAGGACAATATATTTTTTGTTTTTTCTTTTTTTTTTTTTCAATTTCCCACACGCATTCTCTCTTTTTTTAACTCTCGTTTTTTTTTCTTCTATATTTTATCTCAAATTTGCAAAAATAAAAAACTGGACAAAATTTTTAATATTTTTTTAAATAATTATTTTATTCTTACAATAGAAACAAAAAATTTTTTCTTTTTTTATTATTCTCGAAATTAATTTTAATAATTCATTTTTTTTTTTTTTTTTTTCAAAAAATATTAAAATTGTTCCATTTTTCGAAAAATTAAAAATTCTTTTTTTAATAATTGATTCAAAAAAAAAAAAAAAAAAAAATTAAAATAAATCCATTTTTCAAAAAAACGAAAAATTCTTTTTTTAATAATTGAATTTTCAAAAAAGAAAAAATTATTTTCTTAATAATTGAAATTTTCAAAAAAGAAAAAATTATTTTTTTAATCAATTAATTTATTTATTTAATAATTAATTTCTAAAAAGAAGATGAAAAAAAGTCCATTTTTCAAAAATCAAATATATTTTTTTTCATAATTTATTTTTGGGAATTTTTTTTTTTTTTTTTTTTTGAGTCAACAAAATGGAACAATTTAATTATTTGCAAAAAATGAAATTTCTTTTTTCGAAATTTTAAAAATGAAAAAAAAAACAATTTTTCCTCACTCTTGTCTCTCTTTCTCTCTCTATTTCTCTCTTTTTTTTTAACTCCCACATTTTATATCACAGACTAAAAAATGCTTTGGTCTACAAAAAACTTGTTGATTTTTATTTTCCCTCCGTCATTTAAAATTTTTTTCTCAAAGTTTCTCGTTTTTTATTTTCATTTTCGTGGATAAAAAGATTTTTTTTCAAATAATTAATTTTCCTGAAAAATTTTTTCTTTTTTAAATCTTTTTTATTTTCTCTTTCTTTTCTTTTGTTTTTCTATTTTTATTCAATGATTTTCATATTTGTCGAGTTTAGTTTTTTTGTTGACTGAGGAAAAAAAAAACGTGTGCCTCTTATTTTGGTAAAAATAATAATAATAATAATAATAATAATAATAATTTTTAAACAAAAGAAAAGAATTTTTTTTTTTCTAAGAGAAATCTGTTTTATAAAACACAATTTTCGAAATACTTTTTTTTTTTTTAAAAAAAGTAAATAATGATAATAATTAATAATTAATTACTAACAAATAATTAATAATAATTAATAATTAATTACTAATAAATAATTAATAATAATTAATTATATCAATATTTTATCCTAAGAAATTCAGGTAGCACCGTTAAACAAAAAAAATTGTGAAAATAAAATTATAACAATTATATTTAGAATAACAATAATTATTTTTTAAAAAAAATTATTTTTCAATTCCCCCCCCCCCCCCCGAATAATTCGGAAATGTATAACGAATTTTCGATATATTTTGAAAATAATTCGTTTGGTATTTTTTTTTGTATTTTCTTTTCTAAAATTCGAAAACGAAAAAAAAAAAAATTGAAAATTATTCTAAATATTTGAAAGTTTCAAATGTTTTTCGATTACGAATATTTTCAATTTTTTAAAAAAGTATTTTGTGAGAAATTTTTTTTAAAAAAAAAATTCACTTTTTATAGCTGAAAAAAATTTTATTTTCTTTTTTTGAAAAAAGAAAATTGTGTTCTTAAATTATTTTTTTTTCCAAAATATTTCGAATTTCCGAATTGGGAAAATTTTTCTATATCTTTTTTATCCTGTAAATAACGGTAAAAATAATTTAAAAAAAAAAAAAATAGTCAACGAGTCTCTTAATATTAACATGTTACAGTTATTATTTTTTTTTTTCTTTTTTTTTTATTGTTATGGTCGTAACACTTAATAATAAATCTTATTAATATTATCCAACGTTTGATATTTTCTTATATAGGAGGTTCTAATATGCAATACCACAAATAAATTTGTCTGTGAAAAAATTGCCTTAAAATTACAATTTCCCTTTTTTTTTTTTTTTTAATTTTTATTCTTTATATCTTCTCTCGCGATATTTTTCTTTCTTTTTTTCTGACAATTGAACAAAAAGAAAATAAATATTTAGCGCCAAATTGAAAAAAATAATCTCAGTCTGAAATTAGAAAAATAAAGTAAAATAGAAAAAAAAAACAAAAAATTACTAATTATTTTTATTGGAAAAAAAATTGAAAAAAAATTACTAATTATTATTTATTTTTTTTTTTTTTGAAACAAAATAACTAAAAATTTATTTTTATTCAAAAACAAACAAAAAAAAGTATAAACCGAAAATAATTTTTGTTCAAGATACATACAAATTTTTTTGGAACCAAATTAAAATTTTCATTTTGGCAAAATACAAAAACAAAATTGTCAGTTTCAAAAAAAAAAGAACAAAAAAAAATCGAAATAAAAAAATTCTCCGGCAAACGAAAAAAAATGTTTTTTTTCTGTATTAATATTAAATACGTATATCGAGTACTAATACAATAAATCGAACTTGAAAAATTGATGAAAAAATTTTTTTAACAATTTTTTTTTCTGCGTTTAACTTGCTAGATAAATTTTTTATCACTACATATTTTTAATTTTCTTTTTCATTTTTTTTTCTTTTTTTTTTTTTTGAAATATCACGGCAACAAGTTATTAACAATCAGAGAAATAATTTTTTAAAAAAAAAGATAATAATTCCCATATTTGGGAAAAATTTTGCCAAAAAAAAAACTTTTTCATTGTTATTATTATTATAATAATTTTTTTTTTATTATTAGTTTATTATTAATTAGTTGTTATTATTATTAAATATTATTATGAAAAAAGAAATGACAAGTCAAGCGGGAAAATTCTATTTTTTTTTTTTTTTCTTGAAATTGTCATTGTTAGCCGAACTTTTTTTGTTTTTTTTTTTTTTTTTTTTTTTTTTTTTTTTTTTTTCTTAAAGACTCCATCAAGCTTTCTTTGCCACTAGAGCATCAATTAAACGTAATTTAGCTTTTGTTTGTTTATATGTCTCATAAATCATAAGTACTTGAGGTCCACGATCTTCTCTTTGCATTCGTCGTCCGGCTCTCACTTCAAATTGTACCTCTAATTCTTTGAGTGCTCGTCGTAGACGTTTTTTTTCTTCTCTCGTTGCTCGTTGTTGTGCCAGTAATTCATCTCTGAAAAAAAAACGAAAAATGAAAAAAAAAATTCAATTATTTTTCTTAATTTCAAATAAAAATTCAATTATATTTAAAAAAAAAAAAATTTTCTTCAATTCAGATAAAAATTCAATTATTTTTTAAATTTTACTTCAATTCAGAGAAAATTTCAACTATTTTTCAAAATCTTAATAAAAATTCAATTATTTTTCAAAATTCAAATTAAATTTATCAAAAATTCAATTATTTTTAAAAAATATCAATAAAAATCCCCAAAAAAATTCAATTATTTTCCAAAAATTTTAATTTAAACTTATCAAAAATTCAATTATTTTTAAAAATATTAATAAAATACCAAAAAAAATTCAATTATAGTCCAAAATTACAATTTAAATCTTTCCAAAAATTCAATTATTTTTAAAAAAAATTTACATCAATTCAAACAAAAATTCAATTATTTTTCAAAATTTCAATAAAAATCCCCAAAAAAATTGAATTATTTTCCAAAATTTCAATAAATATTCAATTATTTTTTAAAATTTTACTTCAATTCAGCTAAAAATTCAATTATCTTCTAAAATTTCAATAAAAATCACGAAAAAAAAATTGAATTATTTTTCACAATTTCAATAAAAATTCAATTATTTTTCACAAATTTTACTTCAATTCAGAAAAAATTTCAATTATTTTTCAAAATCTTAATAAAAATTCAATTATTTTTGAAAAATTCAAATTAAATTTATCAAAAATTCAATTATTTTTAAAAAATATCAATAAAAATCCCCAAAAAAAATTCAATTATTTTCCAAAAATTAAAATTTTAATTTATCAAAAATTCAATTATTTTTCAAAAATTTTAGTTCAATTTAGCCTAAAATTCAATTATTTTTCAAAATATTAATAAAAATCCCAAAAAAATTCAATTATATTCAAAAATTACAATTTAAATCTTTCCAAAAATTCAATTATTTTTAAAAAAAATTTACATCAATTCAAACAAAAATTCAATTATTTTTCAAAATTTCAATAAAAATCCCCAAAAAAATTGAATTATTTTCCAAAATTTCAATAAATATTCAATTATTTTTTAAAATTTTACTTCAATTCAGCTAAAAATTCAATTATCTTCTAAAATTTCAATAAAAATCACGAAAAAAAAATTGAATTATTTTTCACAATTTCAATAAAAATTCAATTATTTTTCACAAATTTTACTTCAATTCAGAAAAAATTTCAATTATTTTTCAAAATCTTAATAAAAATTCAATTATTTTTGAAAAATTCAAATTAAATTTATCAAAAATTCAATTATTTTTAAAAAATATCAATAAAAATCCCCAAAAAAAATTCAATTATTTTCCAAAAATTAAAATTTTAATTTATCAAAAATTCAATTATTTTTCAAAAATTTTAGTTCAATTTAGCCTAAAATTCAATTATTTTTCAAAATATTAATAAAAATCCCAAAAAAATTCAATTATATTCAAAAATTACAATTTAAATCTTTCCAAAAATTCAATTATTTTTAAAAAAATTTACTTCAATTCAGACAAAAATTCAATTATTTTTAAAAATATCAACAAAAATCCCCAAAAAAATTCAATTATTTTCCAAAATTTTAATAAAAAATCAATTATTTTTTAAAAATTTTACTTCAATTCAGATAAAAATTCAATTATCTTCAAAATTTCAATGAAAATCCCAAAAAAATTCAATTATTCTTCACAATTTCTATAAAAATTCCATTATTTTCCAAAGTTTTAATTTAAATCTATCAAAAATTTAATTATTTTTTAAAATTTTACTTCAAAATTCAATTATCTTCCAAAATTTCAATAAAAATCCCCAAAAAAATTCATTTATTTTCTTTAATTTCAATAAAAATTCAATTATCTTCCAAAATCTCAATAAAAAATTAAACAAAAATTCAATTATTTTTCACAATTTCAATAAAAATTCAATTATTTTCCAAAATTTTAACTTAAATCTATATCAAAAATTAAATTATTTTTAAAAATTTTACTTCAATTCAGACAAAATTTCAATTATTTTTCAAAACTTCAATAAAAATTCAAAAAATTCAATTATTTTTCAAAATTTTAATTTTATTTTATCAAAAATTAAATTATTTTTCAAAATTTTAGTTCAATTTATCCAAAAATTGAATATTTAAGAATTTTAATGGAAATTTGTAAAAAACGGACAAAAATTAAAATATTTTTTAACTCTTTAATAAATTCAATTATTTCCAAAAAAATTTTATTATCCGTCAAAAATTCATTTATTTTCCATAATTCAATAAAAATCACAAAAAGTCAATTATTTTCAAAAATTTCAATGATAATCTGTTAAAAATGCAATTATTTTTCAAAATTTCAATTTTAAATCTATCAAAAATTCAATTATTTTTCAAAAATTTTTAGTCCACTTCAGAAAAAAATTCAATTATTTTTCAAAAACTTGAATTATAAGTGGTTAAAAACTTGGGAAAAAAAAAAAAAAAAAAAAAAAAAATCTCCATGAAATCAGGCAAAAATTCGATTATTTTCAAAAATTTTTCATAGAAACCCTTAAAATTAAATTACATATTTAGAAAAAAATTTGAATTTGTAATTATGTTGAAAACTCATTTTTTTAAAAAAATTAAAATCTCAATAAAAATTAAACAAAAATATTCAATTATTTTAAAAAAAAATTTTTTTAATTCAATACAGCCAAAAATTTAATTTTTTAACAAAATATATTTATGAAATTTTATTTATTTATCATTTTTGATCAAAAAAAATTTTCTATGTTGAAATTCGTATAAAAAGTAAATCTGTCGAATGTTAATTTGAAAAATGAAAATTCATCTAAAAAATAATTATATAAATAATTAATTAAAATATAATATAAAAATAAATTTTTTTATTTTACGAGGGAAGTAATAATATTATTAAAAATAATAATAATAATAATAATAATAATAATAATACTTACTGTGGCAATGAATGAAGACTTTCTCCAGCACCTCGACTTCCTTCGCTGCTGCTGTGTTGACTATCGCTATCAGTTGGTAATTGATCCGTTTCAATACAATCTAAAATTCCACGATGTGACATATCCGGTTCACTTGCTCTTCTTTCACCGTCGGCTGGATTTCCTGGCAAAAATGATGACGTAAAATCCATTGCCTCGTGCTCTAAAATTGTCGCCAATTCCGACATACTGTCTTTGTTTTTATTCTGCAAAAAAAATATATATATTATTATTTTTATTCTCTCATATTTGTTTATTATTAATAATTTTAATAATAAAATTTAGATTTTTATATATACTAGAGAGAAAAGTGACTTTTAAGACTAGGGAAAAAAACAGTAACTTTTAACACTAGGGAAAATAATCTCAATTTTGATAATATATATTAAAATAATTATTAAAAAATTTAGTATTTTTTTTTTTTTTTTTTTTGCGATACTAGAAAACAAAGTTGTAATTCTTTTTTTTCCAACCTTGGGAGAAAAATCGAAATTATTACAATATATTGTAATAATTATTAAACAAAAAAAAAAAAAAAATTAGCATTTTTTTTAATTCTAGGGAAAAAAATTAAATACGATGGAGAGAATTCGTAATTTTTTAGTACTAGGGAGGAAAATAGCATTTTTTATCACTAGGGAGAAAAATCGCAATTATTACAGTATATATATATATATATATAAATATTGTAATAATTGTTATAAAAATAGTAATTTTTTTTTAAATACTAGTAAGAAAAATTGCATCATTTAACACTAGGGAAAATTAGAAAAAAAAAAAAAAAAAAGAATTTTTTTTCGAAAAAAAAATTTATATACAAAAACTTACCGCGCCAGCACGAATCAAATGCCTCTTTAGCGTTCGATATTTATCATACAATGGCCGAACAATAACTCGATCCTCCTTTGATACAGCGCGTCCAAATACATTTTCAATATGTAATAATGCTTTTTGTACGGCAATTTTTTCATCCATCAATTGTTCATAACTTAAATCCTCCATATTTTCATCACGTTTATATTTTATTCTTTTTTCATTTAATTTCCTTTCAATATCCTTAACATATTCTTCCATATTTGTTTTTCTTGATTTATTATCTTGTTGACTATTTGTTGTTGTTGTTGTTGTTGTTGTTATTGTTGTTGCAGTTGTTGTTGTATTATTATTATTCGTTGGATTTTCATTTAATTTATTATCATTATCGCGCAATGTTAATAAACCAACAATATCATTTTTCAATAATTTATGTTCTTTACGTAATTTATTTAATTCGCTGCATAATTTTTTAACATCACGATTATTCATTTTATCAGAATTACTTGGACGATAACCAAAATTTAATTCAAATTCATCCTCGTAGCGTTTGATTTTTTTCTTTAAACTTGATATATGTTTTGTTAAATTTTTTAAACTTATATCATTTGCATTTGGTGTATCGTCATTTTGATCATCATCTTCGGAATAAAAACGACGTGGTATTAATAGTGAATTTCTTGGCGATAACATTGCCTCAACTCTTGCATTTGTTTCATCTTCCTGGGGGGGGGGGAGAGAGAGAGAGAGAAAAAAAATTATTGTTTATAAAAATAATTTATCGATAATAATTATATTTTTATCTACAATAAAAAAAAATAAAATCACGAATTAATAAAAAAAAAAAAATTTTTTTTTTTTTTGATCAATTTTTATTAAATTAAAAAATTGTTCGAAAAACAAATTTTTTGTTAAAGTAGAATTTTTAATTAACCAAATATTTTGAATGGTAAATTCTCTAATTTTCTAAATTTTACATTAGTAAAATTTTTTTTTAGAAATTTCTAAATTTTACATAATTTCTATTAAACCGGATTTTTTTTTTAATGACTAATTTATCAAAATTTTTATTTAGCATAATTTTCAGTAAACATAATTTTTATATAACCAAATGTTTTTTTGTGCCAAATTCTCTATTTTTTCTATATGAAATTGTCTAATTTACTAAATTTTGTATTAAAAAAAAAAATTTTATTTAGCAAATTTTTTATTTGGCAAAATTTCTATTTAATCAAATTTTATTCAGACAAATTCTCTAAATTTAGTAAATTTTTATGTTAAAAAAAACAAACAATTTTTATAAGAAATTAATTTTCATTTAATCGGAATTTTTTTTATCAAATTTTTAGAATTTACTAAATTTTTATTTAGCTAAATTTTTTATTTAACAGAATTTTTATTTCAATCAAATTTTTTTTTGCTCCAAATTCTCTATTTTTCACATCAAATTTTCTAATTTAGTGAATTTTTTATTAAGCAAAATAATTATTGAGCAAAATTGATATTTAGCAGAATTTTTATTTAAATTTTTATTAGACAAAATTTTTATTTAGCTCAATTTTTATTTGTCCAAAAATTCTAATAAAATGAATTATGCTTTTATGGGAAAATTTTCTTAATTTACTAAATTTTCATTTAATAATTTTTTTTTTTATTATTTAAAAATTTTTATGCGACACAATTTCTATTTAGCTGAATTTTTTTTATATCAAATTTTCTAATTTAATAAATTTTTTTTAACATTTAGCAAAGTTTTTATTTAAACAATTTTTTTTTTAAGATAAATTTTCGAATTTACTAAATTTTTATTTTAAGCCGAATTTTCATTTCACATAATTTCTATTTAACCGGATTTTTTTTGTGCCAAATTCACTAAAGGACTAAATTTAACCGAGTTTTTTTTTCTATCGAATTCACTAATTTAGTAAATTTTTGTCTAGAAAATTTTTTATAAGAGATAATTTTATATTTAATCAAATTTTTTTGTAACAAATTCTACAAAAAAAAAATAATTTTTATTTAGCAGAATTTTTATGTGACATAATTTGTAACTAAATTTTTTTGTGTATCAAATTTTCTAAAACACTACATTTTTATTTAGCAGAATTTTTATTTAACTTAATTTTTTATATCAAATTTTATAAAATTTTTATTTAGCTAAATTTTTATTTAACCACAATTTTATTTAGCAGAATTTTTAATTTGATAAATTTTCTATTTTAACTAAATTCTTTTTGTGTGGTAAATTTTCTAAATTTACTAAATTTACTAAATTATTATTTAGCTGAATTTTTATTTAACAGAATTTTTATTTTAAACAAATTTTTTTTTGTTCCAAATTCTCTATTTTTCACATCAAATTTTCTAATTTAGTAAATTTTTTATTAAGCAAAATTATTTTTTTTGGCAAAATTTATATATTAAGCAGAATTTTTATTTAACTGAATTTTTTTTATATTTAATTTAATAATACAATAAATTTTTATTGAGACAAATTTTTATATGACAAAATTAATATTTAACTAAATTTTTTGTATAAAAAATTTTTTAATTTACTAAATTTTTATTAGGCAAAATATTTATTTCACATAATTTCTATTTCACCGATTTTTTTTGTTCCAAATTCACTAAAGGACTAAATTTTTATTTAGCAGAATTTTCATTTAACATAATTTTTGTTTAAACGAGTTTTTTTTCTATTGAATTCTCTAATTTAGTAAATTTTTGTCTAGAACAATTTTTCTATTTAATCAAATTTTTTTGTAACAAATTCTTCAAAAAAAAACATAATTTTTATTTAGCAGAATTTTTAATTGAATTTTTTTGTATCAAATTTTCTAAATTTTTTATTCAGCAAAATTTTTATTTAGCCACATTTTTAAGTAGCAAAAGTTTTATTTAACAAAATTTTCATTTATCCGACTTTTTTTGTATCAAATTCTCCAAAACATTGAATTTCTATTTAGCAGAATTTTTTATATACAATTTTATAACATTTTTATTTAGCTAAATTTTTATTTCACCACATTTTTATTTAACCAGATTTTTCATTTGACAAATTTTCTATTTATCCAAATTCTTTTTGTAGTAAATTTTCTAATTTTAGTAAATTTTTATTTACCAAAATTTTTATTTAACTGAATTTTTTAGTTTTAAATTTTGAAAAAATTTTTATTCAGCTAAATTTTTATTTAACCACATTTTTATTTAGCAGAATTTTCTATTTTAACCAAATTCTTTTTGTGTGGTAATTTTTTGTAAATTTACTAAATTTTTATTTAGCAAAATTTTCATTTAACCGACTTTTTTGTATCAAATTCTCTAAAACATTGAATTTTTATTTAGCAGAATTTTGTATATAAAAGTTTATAAAATTTTTATTTAGCTAAATTTTTATTTAACCACATTTTTATTCAGCAGAATTTTCATTTGACAAATTTTCTATTTATCCAAATTCTTTTTTAGGGGTAAATTTTCTAATTTTAGTAAATTTTTATTTTGCAGAATTTTTATTTAACTGAATTTTTTAGTATTAAATTTTGATAAACTTTTTATTTAGCAAAATTTTTATTTAACCACATTTTTTTATTTAGCATAATTTTCATTTGACAAATTTTCTATTTTAACCAAATTCTTTTTGTGTGGTAAATTTTTGTAAATTTACTAAATTTTTATTTAGCAAAATTTTCATTTAACCGAATTTTTTTTTGTATCAAATTCTCTCTAAAAATTTTTATTTAGCCACATTTTTAATTAGCAAAAGTTTTATTTAACAAAATTTTTATTTAGCAGAATATTCATATAAAATAATTTCTATTTAAGCAAATTTTTATTGTGGTAAATTTTCTAATTTAGTAAATTTTTATTTTAAAAAATTTTCATTTAACCAACTTTTTTTGTATCTCAAATTCTCTAAAACATTGAATTTTTATTTAGCAGAATTTTTTATATAAAATTTTATAAAATTTTTATTTAGCTAAATTTTTATTTAACCACATTTTTATTTAGCAGAATTTTCATTTGACAAATTTTCTATTTATCCAAATTCTTTTTTAGGGGTAAATTTTCTAATTTTAGTAAATTTTTATTTAGCAGAATTTTTATTTAACTGAATTTTTTAGTATTAAATTTTGATAAACTTTTTATTTAGAAAAATTTTCATTTAACCGAATTTTTTTTGTATCAAATTCTCTCTAAAAAAAGTGAAATTTTATTTAGCAGAATTTTTATTTATTTTAAATTTTCTTTAATTTTCTAAATTTTTATTTAGCAGAATTTTTCATTTGACAAATTTTCTATTTAACCAAAAATTCTTTTTGTGGATAAATTTTTGTAATTTACTAATTTTTTTTTATTTAAACGATTTTGATTTTTTTTTTCATATCAAATTTTCTAATAAAAGCAATTAAAAAAAATATATATATTATTTTAATATAAAAATTAATTTCTTATTTATTGTATAATGAATTTTTAATGAAAAAATTTTTTGAATAATTACATTTCCGGTATGATGTTGAAAACCCCAATTTGTCAGAGTTGGATTATTTGAGTCCTCGTGATCAACAATTGGTGGACGTGCTGGCGATGGAGATCTACTTGGACCACCGCTCAACATTTCCAAAAAACTTGGACCCGACGAATGTATACTTGGACTTTTTGGTCCTTGATAATTTTCCGTATTCTCCTCATTTTCCTATTAAAAAAAAAAATAAATAAATAAAAATAAAAAAAACAATGACGAAACAAACAAAATTTAATTTTTTTTTATTTCAAAAATAAACGAAACTTATAATTAAAACTAATCCCTAGGGATAAAAATCGAAAAAAAATTTAATACTAGGGAGAAAAATATCATTTTTTAACACTAGGGAGAAAAAATTGAAAATATACAATAATTTTAATAATAATTTTATCAAAGAGAAGGTGGATGAAAAAAAAATTATTGTTAGGTGAAAAATCGATAAAGAAAAAACATTGAGTGGTTTTTTTTTTTTTTAATTACCTTACTGGCTTCTTGATTAAAATCGGAACTTTTGTGAACTCGTCGTCGGCGAATTTGTCTTCGTCCTCGCGGTGTAACACTGCGACTAAATCTCTCGCTACTTCGCAAACGTTCAGCGTCACATTCAAATCTTTCAGCAGCTAGGACAACATCGCAAGGCGTTGATATTGGCGATGATTTTGCGGATGTTGGCGAAACATTTGTCCTCTCATAAAGAGGCAATCCTCCGCATCTCTGTAAATTTTTTTTTTTATTATTATTATTATTATTATTATTACCATAGCAATAATTTATTATTATTATTTTTTTTTAATAGTACCAAAATAAAAATAAAATTTTATTTCATTATTTTAAAATAAAATATAAAAAATATTATAAATAATTGTAAATTTTGGATGAATAAAAAAATTCGGCGTTTTTTATTGAAAATTGTTGTGTATAAATTAAAAAATTTGTACAAATAAAAATTCGGCGTTTTTTAAAAATTGTATAAATTAAAAAAAATTTGTAAGAATGAAAATTCGAAACAAATTAAAATTCGATGATTTGTGAATTTTTTTTTTCGATAATTTAATAAATAAATAAATAATAAAGTTAAGGGAAGAGGAGAGTAAAAAATAAATATTACATAATATTAAAAAGAAAAAAAAATTAAGGGAAAAGTATCGAGAATATTAAAAAAAATCAATATTACATAATTAGAATAATAGAAAATTTACGTAACGATTTTTTTTTTGCCTACTTTTCAAGTTTCAATTATTTCGAATCAAATACAAAAAAAAAAAGAGTGATGAGTTTTAATCTCTCGTTAAAAATAAATTCGATTCGCAAAAATAATAATAATAATTGTCCTTGAATTAAAAAAAAAAAAAAAAAAAAAAAAAAAAAAAAAAAAAGACGATGTTTAGTATATTACGAAATAGGCTTTCGTTAATATAATTGTGCAAAGAAATGTTTCTTTTTTTTTTTTGTTTATTTAAAAAAAATTCAATATTTTTTAAAAATTGTTTCGGAATTTTTTTTTCTTTTTTATAATTCATAATTACTATATTAATAAAATAATTAATTAATTTTAATAAATTCAGTAGATGTTATTTTACATAAATAATTAATTAAAAATGAAAATAGTTTAATTTTTAAATTTTTTCTATTTTGTTTATTTATTTCTTTATTTTTATTCTATTTCTTCTATTTTTCCAATTGCTTTACAATTTTTTTTTCTATTTTTTTTTTTTTAAATTTAATTTCTATTTTCCTATTTTAATTTCTTTTTTTTTAATTTTTGTTAATTTCAATTTTAATTTTTAAGTTTATTTATTTATTTATTTTTTTTAATTTTCAGTTAATTTCTATTTTTTTTATTTCAGTTTAATTTTTAGTAAATTTTAAATTTAAGTTCATTAATTTATTTCTCGAAAAATAAAATAAAAAAAGAACTTTTTTCATTGTGTTGAAAAAAATTTTCTATAAATTAATTGTTTAATAATAAAAAAAAAGAAAAAAAAAAACAAAATTTTTACTCACCATTCCGTGACCCATTTCAGATGGCAATTGGGACGACAAAATATGAAGATGCTTTGAACTATTAAAATCCTCGTGGCTACTGACCCTACGAATGTCGGCTTGGCTTTTTGTATTTTCCAAAATTCTCTCCTCGCTGTTACTTCTGTTGTTTGGAAATAGAAAAAAAAAAAAAATAGATAAGTAAAACGATTTTTTTTTTAAGACGAGAAAAAGTAATTTTTTTTAATATAAATTTTAACAAAATTTTCTACCAATTTTCATAATAATTTAATAAAAATAATTATATTATTACCATTATTATTATTATTATTATTATTATTTTATAAAATAAACTTTCTATATTTCTCAAAAGCGGGGGGGGGGGGGGGAATCCATAAAAAAAATAGTTTTGCGTGACAAAATGAATCCGGACAATTTAAATTATAATTTAATTTCATGACCTCGCGTACATCTGAGAAATAGAAAGAAATAAATATTCTGAGATTTGTTTTTTTTTTCTACTTCTTTTTCTTTAAAACTTTTTCCCTCAAATGGGTCAAATTTTTATTATTATTATTATTATTATTATTATCGTTATTTATTAATTTGTTTGTTCTTATTTTCTTTTGTTTATTATATTATATTAATATTATTATTATTATATTCTCATAAATTTCTCATAAATTATAATTATACTTTATTGTTTAATAATTTGAAAAATTTCGAACTTTTATTATTTTTTATCTCTATTACTATAATTATCTATATCATTAGAAAACAAAATTTAAAAACTGAATTTTAATTTTATTATTATAGAAATTTCAAAATTACTCTTTATTTTAGAAAAAATAAAATTTTTTTTTTTTTTCAACTTTTGTAAAATTTTTTTTTTTTTAAAGAATTTCAATAATAAATAATAATACTGATAATATTAATAAAAATAATAATAAAAATAATAATAATAGTTTATATAGAAATAAATAAATAGAAATAATAATAATAATAATAATAATAAGAATATTTTTTTTTCTTTTTTTGCAAAAAAATTTGTCCAAAAAATTACCTTATAAGTTTTCTTTCCAAACAACAAGATTGACGACGATCTTTTCTTTTCGCTGGTTTTGGTGCACAATCGGGAGATGAATCCTCAAAGGATTCTTCTTCCTGTTCGTTCTTTAAATCCTTACAGACTTTACAATCAAATAGGCCACTGATTCTTGTGCTAAAAAGAAACAAAAAGAAAATTAAAAATTTTTTCTTAAAATTAATTAATTATAAAAAAAACATAATAAACAATAAATAAATACTAATAATTAATTAATTAATTATATAAAAAAAATTAATAAACAATAAATAAAAAAAAAACTAATAATTCATTAATAATTAATTAATTAATAATAATAGAAAAATTATATTAATCTAAAAATTTCCTAAAGAAATTTTTCGTTTTAATAAATAATAATAATAATTAAAAAAAAAATTAATTAATTCACTTAATATAGAGTTTTAAAAATAAATTTAAAAAAATAAATAAATAAATAAATCCAAGTAAAAATTTTCCAAAGAACAATGCTCGAGTATATTATCTTTATGTAACGCGTGATTTAAAAAAAAAGTAAAAAAAAAGAAAAAAAAAATTTCACACACTCGACAATATCATTATCAAGGTCTTAACATAGAAATAATTGCAATTGTGTGTATAATTAGGCAGTTAATTAACATAAAAGTTCATTATTCAAATTTTTCGAATATATTTTTATTGTTCTCTCATTTTTTTTTTCACTCGATTCAATTTTTTATTATTATGTTTGTTATTTATTTATTTATTTTTTTTTTTTGAACCACAATTTTTTCCTTTTAAAATTTTCGAGAGATTTTTTTCCTTCTTTTTTTTTATCACCTTATAAATATACAAAATCAAATAAAATAAAAAATATTATTTACGATAAAAAAGAAAAATGAAATAAAAAAGAAAAAAAAATATTAATAACAAAATCAAATAAAATAGAAAATTATTTTTATTATAAAAAAAATAAAATAGACAAAAAAATTAATAACAAATTCAAACAAAATATAAAATTATTTATTATTATAAATAAATTATTATTATTATTATTATTATTATTATTATTATTATTATTATTATTATTAATAATATTATATTATAAATAAAATTTATTATTATAAATTCACAACGGTAATTTTGTTTAATTTAAAAAAAATTTAATTTGCAATAAAAGAAAATATGAAAAAAAATCGCAAATATAATTTTTAATAATTAATTATAAATTGAAATTTAGATTGTGTAGTAATAAAAAAAAAAAATCGATTAACTTGTTATAAATGACTCTCAAGAATTATTCTGACGTAATTTTTTAAAAAAGAGGGTCACACACAATAATTTTTGCAAACGATTGTAATTTTTAATTTAATAATAATTTATTATAAATATTATCATTTCTAGAACATTTTTTTTTTAATTATGTTTTTTTTGCTCTTAATAAAATTCTTAAAAAATTGAGGGCAAATAAATTGTTAAATTAATAAAGAGGCGGGGTTGGGGGGGGGGATGGAATTAAATAAAAAATTTTCTTTCCTCAAGAAAATTTTTTTATTCGATTTTATATTAGAAATTAAAAAAAAAAATTCCAAAAAAATATTTTTTATTAATTTCAAAAAAAAAAGTTAATTATTGACAATTTATTTAATAAAATAATAAATATTATAATTATATATTTTATAAAAACAAAAATAATAATAATATTAATATTATATTAATTATTAATTATTAATTATTAATATTCTATTTTAAACCTAAAAAATAATAGAAAATAAATAAAAAAAAAATTATAAATAAATTATTAATTAAATTTTTTCCAATTATTTATTTATTGGAAAAAATTACGAGCAATAAAAAATAAAAATTGAAAATACGTCAACAAAAAAATAAAAAAAAAAAAAATAAAAATAAATAATTTTTATAAAGAAATCAAAAAAAAAAAAAAAGAATTATGTAATTATTCAATTATGTAAAAAAAAAATATAGTAAAAAATAAAAATTTCCATAATTCAGTAAAAAAAAAATTTTTAGAAATTTTCTTTCTTTCATCTTTTTTTTTCTAAATAAATATTTTTTATATTCCAAAAAAATAAAAAAAAAATTAATTTTCTCAATTTAAAATTTTTTTTTATATAAAAAAACAAAATAAAAAATTATAAAATCATTTTTCCTAGAAGAAAAAAAAAAAATTAGAAAATCGTTTCGGAACGTTTTTTTTTTTTATGTGTGTACACATATACTTACACAAAAGGAATTTCTACTTCAAATGAGAAAAAAATAAATTCCCGTCACTCATGTAATGACAAAGACCAACTTTCTTTTCCAAAAGCGAACTATTGGCGTAAAGACGAATCTTTCAACGATTCGATGAAACATTTATATGGACAAATTTAATATATTTTCAAAATGAATAAAAAAATAAAAAAAAAAAAAAAAACTAAACTTTTAATTTATTCAAAAAATCAAATTTTAATTCAATGGAATATTTAAAACCGGCACAAAAATCATATTTTTTTCTGTTTTTTTTTTTACCGCACACACTTTCAAAAAAATTGACAAAAATTTTTTCTATCAATTTTCAAAGTCTTCATTGAAAAAAGAAATTTTTTTTCATCAAAAAAAAATTTTTTTTCCGATTTTATTGTTTATAATTTTTTTTTTTTTTAAATTGTTTTTTATTTTTATAAATTGTTTATATATAATTTTATATATTAAAAAAAAAAACACACACACACACAGAAATAATAAAAAAAAAATTATTTATTTTTTTATTTTGGAAAGTCGTTTTAATATATATTAAAATATAATTTATAATAATAATAATAGAGAGCGAGAGACACTTTCGAACTCGCAGGAGGCAGAAAGCAAACTGTCTTTTTCAGCTGGCGTGAGTCAGAAGCCGGAGACTTATATTTGTATTTTGTACGTCGCTATAAGGCTTGTAAATTTCCTTCGTACATAACACTCCAATCTGTGTATATATATATATATATATATATGTATATGTAACTTTGGAAGAAGACCCTCGAAGATACGAGAAAGGCAGGAACGTAAGAAAGAAAGATATTTTCAAGGGTGAAAGGAGGAAGGTCGAAAAAAAATTAATTTTTTTTTTCTTCAAAATTCTATTATGCCAAATTTTTTTTTCCTATTTGGCAGAAAAAAAAATTTTTTACCCCAAAAAAATTTTCCAAATTTAACAAAAAATTTTTTTACTTAACACAAAAAAAAATTGTCACAAAAACAAAAAATCTCCATTAAGCCAAAATTATATTTAACCAAATTTCCATTTAGCCAAATTTTCATTTAACCGAAATTTCCATTTCATCGAATTGTAAAATAATAAAAATTTGTCAAATTAACAATAAAAAAAAGTTTTCTCACAAAAAATTAAAATTTCCATTAAGCCAAAACTATTATTTAAACAAATTTTCATTTCGACAAATTTTACAATTTAATTCAATTAAAAAATAATTTTTTCTCATTTAACAAAAACAATATTTTCCCCATTAAATTTCCATTAAGTCGAGAATTCTATTTTATCAAATTTTTATTTAGCCAAATCTTAAATAATTTTTTAGTATTTAGCAGGAAAAAACCAATTTCTCCACTACAAAATATGTAAAATTTTCAGGTAATTCTTTTTTTTTTAATCAAAAATAAATTTTCATTGAGCCAAAAATTATATTTAACCGAATTTCCATTTTACCGAATTATAATATAATCAAATTTTGTCATATAATAAAAAAAATGTATTTTTTCTCAAAAAATTTAATTTCAATTAAACTCAAAATTCTATTTAAGGAAATTTTTAATTTAATTAAATTTTTATTTAGCCAAATCTTGAATTATATTTAGCATTTTGGGAGGGAAAAAATTTTTTTTTCTTTTATCACAATATTTACAAAATTTTACATAAATTCATCAAGAGCAAAATTTTATTAAATACAAATTTTTCACAAAAATAAACTTTTCATTAATGCCAAAAATTATATATACAACTAAATTTCCATTTAGTCAAATTTTCATTTAATCGAATTTTTTCATTAAATCAAATTTCCATTTAACCAAATTGTAAAATAATTAATTTTTATATAACAAAAATTTACTCAATAAAAATTTTCCATTAAGCCAAAATTAAATTTCGCCAAATTTTTTCATTTAACCGAGTAATAAAATTATTAAATTTGTCAATTAAATAAAATTTTTGTGAAATAATTTTAATTTCCATTGAGCCCTGAATTTTATTTTACCAAATTTTTAATTAACCCAAAATATTTATTTAACAAAATGTTAAAAATTTCTCTTCAACATTTGGTGGGAATAAAAATTTTTCTTATTCCAAAAATTTCCAAAATTTCATATAAATTTACCACAAGAGAAAAAATTTCATTAAATAGAAAATTTTTCTCAAAAATAAATTTCCATTAAGCCAAAAATTATATTGAATCAAATTTCCATTTAACCGAAACTTCATTAAACTAAATTATTAAATAATTAAATTTGTCATTTAACAAAAAAAAATTGTCTTTAAAAATTTTAATTTCCATTAAGCCCAGAATTCTATTTTACTAAAAATTTTATAAAGCCAAATTTTTAATTTTTCCACATTTGCCAGAAGAAATTTTTGTTTTATCCGAAAATTTCCAAATTTAACATAAAATTTCCCCTAGGGCAAATTTTCATTTAACTGAAATTATTGTTAAAAAAAATTTCATTATGCCAAAATTGTATTACACCAAATTTAACCAAATTAATTCTATTTAATCTAATTATTTTTACAAAAAAATAATAAAATTTCATTATTCCGAAATTCCAATTAACTGAATTTTTTATTAAGCCAAATTTCCATTTAGCCAAAAAATTATTTAACAAAATTTAGTCTATTACGCATTAAAATTGAATATTTAACTAAATTTTGTGTTTAATCATTTTTTCTCTAAAATTAACATTTTATTACGAACTAAATTTCTATGTTACCTAATTTTTATTTAGCCTAATTTTCAATTTTTTTCAATAAGCTGAACAAATTTAACTAAATTTCCAAATTAATCATAAATTTTGCCGAAAAAAAAATTTTATAATATAAGAAACTTTAAAAAAAAAAACAAAAATTATCAAGCCGAAATTCTATTTAACCAAATTTTTTATTTAGCCAAATTTTTGTTTAACGGAAATTTTCATTAAACTCTAATTTTAAAAAATACAAATTTCATTATGTCAAAATTCTATTCAACTGAATTTTTTTTATTAAGCCTAATTTTTAATTCAGTAAATTTTCATTTGACTAGAAAATTTTTTGCGTAATATGTTTAATTGAATTTTAAATTCAATTTTTATTTTAACAAAATGGGAATTAAACTGAATTTTTTTTGTTACTAAATTGTCATTTAGCCGAATTTTTATTTTATGAGTAAATAATTCGCCGAATTAAATATTGTCAATAGAGCGAATTTCCATAATTCAAGATTCTATTAAGCCGAATTTTTTTACACTTGGTCTAATTTTCATTTAGCCAAAAATAAAGTAATAGATTAAAAAAAAAATTTTTTTTTGTTTTATTTTACAGAAATTTTGAAAAATAAAAAAATTAAAAAAAAGAAAATAATAAGAAATTTAATTTTGCAGTGGTAAAAAAGAAGTAAAAAATTAATTTTTCTTTTTTTTACCTATTAAAGGAAATAAGTTCCAGAATCATCTTGGTGAGTTTTTTTTTATAGTTAAATAAAAAGGAAGGCAAGTAAAACACGAATTGCACTTTGTCGATGACTTATGATTTATGACAAAATACCACCTGTCGAACCTCCTTCGTATATTAACTAATTTTCCCCCTCTCCAAATCTCTCTCTCTCTCTCTCTCTCCCTCTCTCTCTGTCATATTTTTTCCAAAGGTAAATGAACAAAAAAAAATAAATAAATAAATATTTACAAGTGACGCCAATGATCTTGGAATAATTAAAATAATCTCAGAAGGGAAAAAGAAATTTTTGGTATTCAGAATATGTGAGGAATAAAAAAAATAATATAAATATAAATATAAATTTTAAACAAAAAATTAAAAAATTAATAAATGATAAAAAATATTTTAATAACAATAAAAAATAAATAAAAAAAATAAAATAAAAATAATAATAAAAAATACAAAAATAAAAAAATGAATAAAACAATAATAAATATTAAATGAAAAAAAATAATAATATTTATTTATTTATTTATTTATTTATATAATAATATAAATTTTAAAAAAATATATATTTGTTTTCAAATTTTCAAATGAAAAATTTTTTTTTTAATTGTAAAAAAAATTTTACTAAAAAAAATATTTTAAAAAATTATGTTTTAAATTTAAAAAAAAAATTTTTTATACATTAAATATATAATATATATTTTTTAAAGGAACGCATTTTAAGAATTTTGATATTTTGTATATTACATATGAAGGAAGAGAATAGAAAGAGAATCCTTGAAAGGGACAAAATCCGAGGATTTGGAACCGGTTTATTATATTATGGACTTCGTCATGTTCTTATATGAGATTATTTTCCAAAGAGTTCTAAGAATTAAAGAACATTATTGTTATATATTTTTATTAAAAATTTTTTATAATAATAATAATAATAATTATTATTATTATTTTTTTTCGCTCAAGGGTAAGCGTGAAAATATTATTATTATTTCTGTAAAAATTACTTTTTGCCCCAAAATACTTTTTGTAAAAATAACTTTTTGCCCAAAAATACTTTTTGTAAAAATTACATTTTGTAAAAAATAAATTTTTGCCCAAAAAACTTTCTGTAAAATTACTTTTTGCCCAGAAATACTTTTTGTCTTAAAAATACTTTCTGTAAAATTACTGTTTGTCCAAAAATTAATATCTGTAAAAATTACTTTTTGCCCCAAAATACTTTTTTCCCTAAATACTTTTTGTAAAAATTAATTTTTTTGCCCAAAATACTTTCTGTAAAACTACTGTTTGCCCAAAATAATTTCTGCAAAAATTACTCTTTGCCAAAAATAATTTCTGTAAAAATTACTTTTTTCCCAAAAATACTTTATGTAAAATTACTTTTTGCCCAAAATTACTGTTTGCCCAGAAATACTTTTTGTCTAAAAATACTTTTTGTAAAATTACTTTTTGTCCAAAATTAATTTCTGTAAAAATTACTTTTTGCCCCAAAATACTTTTTTCCGTAAATACTATTTGTAAAAATTAATTTTTTTGCCCAAAATACTTTCTGTAAAACTACTTTTTGCCCAAAAATTACTGTTTGCCCAAAATAATTTCTGCAAAAATTACTCTTTGCCAAAAATAATTTCTGTAAAAATTACTTTTTTCCCAAAAATACTTTATGTAAAATTACTTTTTGCCCAAAATTACTGTTTGCCCAGAAATACTTTTTGTCTAAAAATACTTTTTGTAAAATTACTTTTTGTCCAAAATTAATTTCTGTAAAAATTACTTTTTGCCCCAAAATACTTTTTTCCGTAAATACTTTTTGTAAAAATTAATTTTTTTGCCCAAAATACTTTCTGTAAAACTACTTTTTGCCCAAAAATTACTGTTTGCCCAAAATAATTTCTGCAAAAATTACTCTTTGCCAAAAATAATTTCTGTAAAAATTACTTTTTTCTCAAAAATACTTTTTGTAAAAATTACTTTTTGCCTAAAATACTTTATGTAAAATTACTTTTTGTCAAAAATTACTTAATGTTAAAATAACTTTTTGCCCGAAATATTTTCTGTAAAAATTACATTTTGTTAAATTTTATTTTTTGCCCAAAAATACTATCTGTAAAAAATTACTTTTTGCCCAAAATTACTTTTTGTCCAAAAATACTTTTTATAGGGAAAATTTCTTATATTCCTCAAAAATACATTATTATTATTATTATTATTATTATTATTATTATTATTATTATTACTATTATTATTTTTTTTGCACAATATCCTGTGTTTAAAAACAAAAAAAAAAAAATATATATATATATATATATATCATTTTTCCTATGCGGTTTTTTTTCGTATCAAATGAATAAAAAAAAAAAATTAAAATATATTCGATTTAATTATTTTTCATTGTAAATAAATTATTCAAAAATCGTGTTAAATTACCGAGAATGAGAAAAATAGTAAGTAAAATAATAAGTAAAAAAAAACATTTTTTTCTTAAGTTAAAAAAATTTTTTTTTTATTTTTTTCTGCATTAATCAATATATTTATTATTATTATTATTATTATTATTATTATTATTATTATTGTATATAAGCATAAACAACATATAGAGCAAATTCACGAGCATGTGACATTAAATCAAATATGTGCTTAAATTAATTCCAAGTTGTAAATTGTATATCAAGAAGTCATGTGCCCCATTAAATAGACAATTATTATATTTTTCAGCGTGAAGACTTTTTTTTTTTTTTTATTGAATTGACACTTCTCAATTATTAAATGTCAAGTTTAAAATAAAAAGAAATAAATAAAAAAAATAAAATTTTTTTCTATTCAATTCAAAGAATATTAAAAAAAAAATTCCCCAATCAAACATTTTTCAAATAATATTTAATTCTTTATTATTATTTTTTTTTTACTAATTTATTTAATTCTTTATTATTCTTATTATTATTATTTTTTACATTTTAGTTAATTTTATATTATTATTATTATATTTCTAAATTTTTAATTTTTTTTCATTGTTACTTAACAATTATTATTTTTTTTTATTTTGTTTATTTTTTATTGAAAAAAAAATTTTTTTTTTTATTAATTTTTTAATTTTATTTATTCTTTATTTAAAAAAAAATTTTTTTTATATTTTTTTGTATTTATTATTATTATTATTATTATTTTAGTTTTTCTATTTTTTTTAATAAATAAAAAAAAATTTTCTCAATACACATTCAATAATCAATAATAATTGAATATTAACCTTCAATTTTTTTTTGTTTTTTTCTTTTTTTTTTGTTTTCAAATGAGAAATTTTTGTAATGATGACATTATACAATAGTTTATATTTTTTCTATTTTTTTTTTTATTTTTTAAATACACATTTTTCAAACGGAAAACTGTATTTATTTAATTACTTCAACGCTAAAATTATAATAAAAACAATGTTTTTATTTAGAAATAAAAAGAAAATTAAAAAATCTAAAAATTAACACATTTGTATAGGTGAAAAATTATTAAATAAAAAAAAAAATAATAATAATAATTCTAAAAAATTATTGCAAAACAATAGTTTAATAATTTATTTAAATTATTTATTTAGAGGAAATTAGATTAATTTAATAAAATTATTAAATAAGAAAATAATTATTTTTAAAAAATTTACTAATTAGAGAAATAATTGTATAAAGAAATAATGAATTAGAAAAATAATGTTAGCGTAGAGTAGTGGTTATAGTATTAAACTTTTGGTACATTAGGTTAGGGTGTTCGATCCCCGTCAGAGTTAGAAATTTTTTAATAATTATTTTAATTCTAATTTTAAGAAAATAATTATACAAAGAAAATATAATTAATTAGGAAAATAACTAATTAATTTAATTAAAAGAACGAATTAATTTAAATAAAGAATTAATTAATTAATTCTATAACTAGTTAAATATTTAATTAAGGGAAATAATTAATTAAAGAAATTACTAATTAGTTAAGATAAAAATTTAGTTGAGGATATTATTAATAAATATTAAACAAAAAAATTAAACTCAAAAAATTAGACTAAATAATTAAATAAATAATTAAATAAATAATTAAATAAATAATTAAATAAATAATTAATTAAATAATTAAAAAAATAATTAATTAATTAATTAAAGAAATAATTATAAATTAAATTAATAATTAAAAAACAAAAATTATGTATATAGAAGAAAAGTGAAAAAAAAAATTAAAATTAAAATAAATTGAAAATTCATTCACATTTGTAAATGACTACTAAAATATGTAGCAACGATCCAAAATTGTATTTGTTGTGGTTCCTTTGACGTCAATGACTGACTATTTTCAGACACGTTACGATTTCTTAAACAACATATATATATAACCCTTTGAATAACATTTCAAGTTTCGTTTCATAAGTATTAAATTAATTATTTTTAATTTAATGATATTTATAAAAATAATTAGGTAACAAAGCTAACTCTTGTTAATTAATTATTTATTCTTAATAATTTATTAATTACTAATATTATTATTATCATTATTATTTATTATTTATTATTATTATTATAATTATTATTATTTATTATTATTTATTAATTAAAAACTATAATACTATCATAATTAGTATAAATAATATAAATATTAATTAAAAAAATTATTATAATTTTGTAAGTCCTATTTTTTTTAAAAATAAAATAAATTAATTAATTAAAAATAAATAATGAAATAAAATGAAAAAAGTTTTTTCTTCAAATTAAAACAAAAATAAATAATCAAAAGTAGAAAAAAAAAATTTTTTTTTGTTAATTTTTTTAAATAATTTTTTTTTGAAAAATAACGAAAAATTAAAAATAAACTATTTATTGACATTTATTCTATTTTTTATTTTTCTCACTTACTATACTTTGAAAACAAGTCTCATTACGATGATTGACTTTTATCATCATCATCATCATCAAAAACAAACGTTGAAAATATAAATTTAAAGATCAGAGCTTACGTGCTAAAGTGTTCGTACAACAAATTTTGTGAAAGTAGAACAAGTTTGAAAATAATTTTTGTTGATGGTACAAAAATGATCGCAAACGTATTTTACTTTTAGATGCTTACGTTTCAAATATAAATATAATATGGATAAATATAGTTTCCCGTTTTTAATTTGTATTATGACAAAAAAAACGTATTTATATAAAAATTATTAATATTATACTTTAAAAAAAAAAAAAATAACACTGTTAAATTATTTTTAAGAAATTTTTTTTTTCAATTCAAATTTGGCCGAATAAAATTTTGGTTAAATAGAATTTTGACTTAATAAAAATGGATTAAATACAATTTTTGGCATAATAAAAAAATTGTGTTAAATTTAACATTTGGCTAAATAAAAATTTGTTAATAGAATTTTGGCTTAATAAAAAATGGATTAAATAAAATTTTTGGCATAATGAAAAAATGTGTTAAATTAGACATTTGGCTAAATAAAAATTTGGTTAAATATAATTTTGGATTGATAAAAAATTAATTAAATATAATTTTTAGCATAATAAATTTTTTTTGTTAAATTGAATATTTGGCTAAATAAAAATTTCGTTAAATAGAATTTTGTCTTAATAAAAAATATAGAATTTTCGCATAATAAAATGTGTTGAATTGTACAGTTGACTAAATAAAAATTTGGTTAAATAAAATTATGGCTTAATAAAAAATGGATTAAATATAATTTTTGTCATAATAAAAAAAATTGTGTTAAATTGAACTTTTGGCTAAATAAAAAGTTCGTTAAATCGAATTTTGGCTTAATAAAAAAATATATAATTTTTAGCATAATAAGAAAAGTGTTAAATTGAACAGTTGGCTAAATAAAAATTTAGTTAAATACAATATAATTTGGCTTATTGAAAAATTTGGCTAAATAAAAATTTTGTTAATAGAATTTTGGCTTAATAAAAAATGAATTAAATATAATTTTGGCATAATGCAAAAAGAGGTTATATTGGGCATTTGGCTGCATAAAAATTTGGTTAAATAGAATTATGGCCTAATAAAAATGGATTAAATATAATTTTTGGCATAATAAAAAGTGTTAAATGAAACAGTTGGCTAAATAAAAATATAGTGAAATACAATATAATTTTGGCTTAATAAAAAATGAAATAAATATAATTTTGGCATAATGTAAAAGTGTATTAAATTGGACATTTGGCTGAATAAAAGTTTGGTTAAATACAATTTCGGCTTAATGAATTTTTTTTCTAAATGTAATTTTGGCTTAATAAAATTTTTGTTAAATTAAAGATTTGGCGAAACTAAAAATTGATTAAATATAATTTTGGCTTGACAAAAAAATGTGTTAAATACGAAACTTGTCTAAATAAAAATTTGGTTAAATGCAATATAATTTTGGCTTAATGAAAATTATATTAGACAAAAAATTCGTAATTCCAGTTAAATAAAAAATTTTAAATTCAGCCTAATGGAAATTATTTTCAATAAAAATTCAGCATTACAGTTAAATGCAAAATTTAAAAAAAAAAATCAGCTTAATGAAAATTATTTGACGAAAATTTACTAAAAAAAATTAAATTCTTCTTTAATTAAATTATGTTAAATAAATTTGGCTAAATAAAAAAAAGTTTCGATATTCACTTGTATTAAAAAAATTTTATTAAAAAAAATTCGGCTTAATAGAAATTTCGTTTGTTAAAAATTCAAAATTTTAGATTAACACGAATTGTTGATAAATAAATTTCGGCTAAATGGAAATTTTTTTGTTAAATAAACAAATTTATAAAATAAAAAAAGGAATAAAACAAAATTATAAAATTAATAAATAAATAAATTAAATTAAAAATAAATATTTTAAAAAACAGTGGAAAAATTCAGTTAAATAACAGAAGTGTATTTTCAATTTTTTAATTATTTTTGTTAAAATTAAAAAAAAAAATTTCTATACCACAATGAAATTATTATCGTCTTCATAGTGAAAATTGAGGACTAATCAAAAGTCAATGAAAAAAAAAAAATGAAATTATTTTTGTACCCTTGAAGAAGATCAATGTCAAGTACAATGAGTTTGTTTTTAGAAAATTTACTATATTTTATAAATATATATGTATATATGTATTTATATGTCTGGTGGAAAAGTCTGAGTAAATATAGTATATAACCTATATATTGATTGACTCACATATATATATATATATATATATATATAATACTATACTATTTTCGTTGAGACAGGTAATGCCTCCATTTCACAAATAATCGAGGTATATCGACCTGGCATTTAGTTAATTGCTTGGAAAAGAATAGAAATTACACAATCATTTTTGATATAAATTTTTCGATTAGCAAAATTAGGAAAAATAATAAGAAAATGAAAAAAAATTTTTTTTTTAATTTTAAAAAATCAGTAAAACAATTATATTTTTATTAATTTTTGTAAAATAAAAAATTAATTTAAAAAATTATAATTAAAAAGCGATATTTTAATGAAAATTAATTAGAATGAAAGTAGAAATAAATGTGATTAATCAGATAAATAATTATTAATAATAAATTATTTATTAATTAATTATTTATTTATTTAATTATTTAATAATTATTCATTTTATTTGTAATTAATAATTGATTAATAATTATTAATGAATTTATTAATTATTTATTAAATAATTATTATTTATTTATTAATTGTTAATTAGTTAATAATTTATTTATTATTTATTTATTAATTGTTAATTAATTAATAATTTATTTATTATTTAATTATTATTTATTTATAAATTGTTAATCAATTAATTATTTATTTATTATTTATTAAATAATTATTATTTATTTATTAATTGTTAATTAATTAATAATTTATTTATTGCTTGGCGCTATTATTTATTAATTAATAAACCCTTATTTATTTACTAATTGTTGATTAATTATTTATTTATTAAATACGGTAATAAAGTAAATAAATTATATAAACAAATAAAAATTTATTAAATAAATAAGGAAAAAAAATAGAAAAAAAAACAATATTATAGCAACAAGAAATTGTATTTAAAATGCAATTTTTAATGAATCAAATAATTAATTGAATTAATTTCTATTTCTATTTTTAAATTGTAACTATAATTAATTTTTCCAATTATCGCGTTAAACTATTTTAACAAAAATAGATAATTTAATAAATATTAAAACTTGTTTAAACATCGTTTGAAAATTTTGATTCTACTAATAAATAAATAAATTAACTAATAAAATAATTAATTAATTAATTAATTACTTAATTTTGTTAGTAACTAACTAATTAAATTAGTTTATAAATAAATTAATTAATTTGTTAATAATTAGCTAATTAAATCAGTTGATTAATTAATAAATTAGTAAATATAATTAACTAATATTAAACCAATTAAATTTATTAATAAATTAGAAAAATAATTAATTAATTAATTATTAATAATTTTATTTAAAAAATTCGATTTAATTAAAAAAATAATCTCAATAATAATTATAGTTTCAATTTTCTTTTTTTTTCGATGAGAATGTTGATGATAATGAATGGATATAAAATTTCTGTCTCGATTGCAATCATATCAATAACCAGAGATTTATATATCATTTCTCTCTCTCTCTCTCTCTCTCTCTTCATAAATCGAGATATAAATTAAAAACGATATTAAATTTAAATCCAATGAAATAAATAAATAAAAAAATTTGTTTTTGTTTTTGTAAATAAATAATAATAAATTAATTAATTAAAATAATAATATAATATTAATAATAATTGTAGGTAAATTAAATTTCAAAAAATTTTCAACAAAAATTAATATTTAAATTTTTTGTGCCCGCTTTTTCGATCAATGAAAAATTTTCAGTTTACTTTTTACAAAATAAAAAATAATATATTGAATAATAAAAATAAAATTTCCCAAAAAAATAACAAATAAAAATAAAATTAAAAAAAAAATAATAACGAATAAAAAAAAATTGATTGTAAAAATATATTATAAAATATAAAATAAATAAATAAATAAAAATGAAAAAAAAATGTTAAATAAATAAATAGAAAAATAAAAATGAAAAATAATTGTTAAATTAAAAAATTAAAAATTTGTAAAAAAAAAATTCTTACCGGTACTGATTTAAAAAAAAAAATATTATTTATGAAAATTCTATTTTATATAAAAAATGAAAAATATTTGTTAACACTTTTTTTTGAATACAACAAAAGTTGGAATAACAATAATAATTTTTAGAATTCAAAAAATTATTATATATTATTTTTTCACTTTCACACACCACACACACACAGGAAAATTAATTTTTTTTGCTGCGCAATATATATATTTTCTTTTTTGTGTTTAACACACCGACGATATCTAGACGAATAATAAATTTATGTGATAAATTTAACTTAGCAAGTTTTTAGATTTTTGGCAAGTGATCAAAAATTTCTTTTTCATATGACGACCGGCGCGAATTTTCCACTAATTTAGATTGAAAATAAAATATTATATTGCAGAGATAAGAGGGTGGGAGGAAAAAAAAAAAACAACAAAATTTTCCCACAAACTTGTCACAATATTTTAGTGAAAATTGAAAAACATGAAGTTATATATTTTTCACTTTTTGCACAATTTCAAAAATATTTTCCTTAAATTTTTCAGTTATATAATTTATCAAAATTAATTATTAAAATTATTAGTTCATTATTATATGTTTTGTATTATTTTTATTTTATTATTATTATTTTTTTTAAATTATTAATTATTATTATTATTATTATCATTATTTTTGTTATAATTTTTTTTAATTATTATTATAATTATTATATTATTCTTTTTTTTTAATTATTTATTATTATTATTATTATTATTATTTTCGTTATAATTTTTTTTTATTATTATTATAATTATTATATTTTTTTTTAAATTACTTATTAAATCTGTATTAAATACAGAAAAATAATTTTCAAGAAAAATTATCATCTGACGGAAGCGGGATTCGAACTCATGACGTATTTATAAATTGTGCCTTAAGCCCCGCAGCCAATATCTACGTCTTTCAATAATTTTTTTATTAGGTTTTTTTTTCTATTTAATATTAAAATATTATATTATTATTATTATATTATCATATTTCATAGTATGAATTTATAATATTATATTATAATTATTAAAATTGTAATAATTATTAATTTTAAATTATTAACAGATTAATTATTAAATAAAATGATTATTCATTTTCTATTTCTCAAATCATTTTTTTTTTTTCAAAACGCATCACAAATATAAATAAATTAAAAAATTTCATATTAAATTTGAAAAATATTCACACTAGAAACTGAAAAACAATTTTTCCACTATAATATTGTAAAATTTACCTTTTAGTGTGGTAAAAATTCCAGTAATTGTTTTTTTAATGTTAAATTCAAAAAAAAAACAATATAATAAACAAAATGAAAAAAAAAATTATGAAAAATAATTTACAATAATAAAATTAAACAAAAAATAAAAAAAAAATTATTAAATAATTTACAATAAAATTAAACAAAAAATAAAAAAAAATTGTTAAATAAATCTTTAAAAAAAAATAAGCAAAGTAATTTGAAATGTAAATTATGAAATTAATTTATTAGAATTGAAATAAAAAGAGCATAAAAATAATTATTGACTATATGTATTATATGTATAAATAAAAAAAAAGAGAATAAAGCAGACGAGAGAAAAAGAAGAAAAAAAAACTGTCAAGTGATAAATAGTGCAATCTTTACGTGAATAATTTATTTGTCAGGTCGAGGCATTGACACTCGTTCTCCAATCGATTGCACTTCGTTTCTAATGGTTTGCTTATCATAAATCACGTTTTGCACTTCAATTTACAATCAGAGACCGGATATCAATTTATAAACCATATTCAATCGTCTGACAACTTATTGATAGAAATCAATAATATAAAACGTCTATTTTATTAGAATAATAATAATTATAATAATAATAATAATAATAATAATAATAATAATAATAAATAAATAATCATAGTAATAAAAATAATGGAGTCAAAAAATAATGAAAAAGGGTAAATTTTGGAAAAAAACGGTATTAAAAATTTTTTTTCGAAAAAACTATTGTTGGCATTAAAAAGTACACGAAAAACCCTACAAAAAACCCTATTCATAAATTAAAATCCATAAACTTATGTTAAAGTTCTATAGGTTAGAAAATGACATCGAATTAAGAAGAATTTGATGTTGTCATTTTCCGACCTTAATATCTTTAACATAAGTTTATGGATTTTAATTTGTAAATAGGGGTTTTTGCAAGGATTTTTCATGTACTTTCTACTGCCAATAATAGTTTTTTCGAAAAAAAATTTTTAACTCCATTTTTTGCGAAATTAATATTTATTTTTTCATTTCTGTCACCATTGACAACAAAATTGTTGGTTTTTTTTTTTTTTTTTTTTTTTTTTTTTTTTACATTTTTTGCACAAATTCATTGTTGTCCAATTTTTACATTTACATAGTTTATTGCAAAAATCTTAGCTTTCCAATGAAAATAACAAAAAAATTAATGTGTAAAAAGAGATGAAAAATGAAATATAAATCTTAATTTGGTTAAAAAGGGGGTTAAAAATTTTTTTCGAAAAAAACTATTATCGGCAGTAAAAAGTACATGAAAAACCCTGCAAAAACCTCTATTTACAAATTAAAATCCATCAACTTATGTCAAAGATAAAAAGGTCGGAATATGACAACTTCAAATTCTTCTCAATTCGATGTCATTTTCTAACCTACATAACTTTAACACAAGTTTATGGATTTTAATTTATGAATAGAGTTTTCTGTAGGGTTTTTCGTGTACTTTTTATTGCCTTCAATAGTTTTTTAGAAAAAAAAAATTTTAACTCAATTTTTTTGGCAATTAATCCACATTTTTTGGTTTAATCTTCTTTTCTCCTTGTTTTTTTTTTTTTTTTTTATTTATTTTCATTTCAAAGCTGAATTTTTTTTTAAAACATAGTTATTTAACAAAAAGAAAAATATTTTTAACCCCCTTTGTTTTTACAAAATTAAGATTTATTTTTCATTTAAAACCCCTTTTATTACGTTAATTTTTTTTTTTTATTTTCATTGGAAAGCTAAGATTTTTTGCAATAAATTATGTAAATATAAAAA
Source organism: Leptopilina boulardi (assembly GCF_019393585.1). Lineage (NCBI taxonomy): Eukaryota > Metazoa > Arthropoda > Insecta > Hymenoptera > Figitidae > Leptopilina > Leptopilina boulardi. Next base: position 294,635 of record NW_026138046.1, read on the forward strand.
TTATAAAACAATAAGTTTTGGGGGAAAAAATTTTAAAAAAAGCAATAATTATGTTGGCAATTGAGGCAATGGAGGCAGAAGTGAAAAAAAAAATATTAATTTCGCGAAAAATGGAGTTAAAAATTTTTTTTCGAAAAAACTATTATTGGCAGTAGAAAGTACATGAAAAACCCTGCAAAAAACCCTATTTACAAATTAAAATCCATAAACTTATGTTAAAGTTCTATAGGTTAGAAAATGACATCGAATTAAGAAGAATTTGATGTTGTCATTTTCCGACCTTAATATCTTTAACATAAGTTTATGGATTTTAATTTGTGAATAGGGTTTTTTGTAGGGTTTTTCGTGTACTTTTTACTGCCAACAATAGTTTTTTCGAAAAAAAATTTTTAACCCCGTTTTTTCGAAATTAATTTTTTTTTTTATTTTTAACCCTTTTTATCATTTGAAAACTGGTTGAAAAATATAATTATTAAATATAATAAAATATAATAATATATTATAATTTATTATTATTATTATTCTAATATTATCATTACGATAATTATTTAAAGAATAATTATATACTTTACTAAAGACGAAAATCCGGTAGTTTAAGATTTTTTTTTTTTTTGCTTTTTTTTCTACACCAGGAAACCGCAATCTTTGTTTTTATATCAAATATCTCTGGATTGTAATGAAACGCATTAAAATATAGTTTTACAAATTAAATTCCTTTTAATTTAACTTAAAAAAAATTTCTATTTATAATTTTTAGTTTTTTTTTTTTACCAAAAATATTTTTTTATATTTTAATTATTTTAAAATTTATGTATTTTTTAAATTTTGTTTCAAAATAAAATTGAAATTTTTACTGCAAGATACAAATAATGATAAATTATTCAATTTTAAATTTGGAATTTTTTTTTTTATCATTTGCAGAATTTTTCCAAAAATTTATTTTCCATTAATTACAATAAAAAAGTGTTTAATTAAATATTAAAATTAATTTAAAATTAAACGAAAAAAGAAAAATTTGTATAATTATTTGAAATCAAAGATTTATTTTTCGTCATTATAAATTTAAAATTTTAATTTTTACCGAATTTTTCGAATTTATTATAGCAATGTAAATTTTTTTTTAAATTGAAAGAAAATTTTTTTTATATTTATATATAAATTGAAGGTAATACAATGACCGGGAATGAGTTTGCAAATTTTTCTTTTTTCATTTTTTTTTTTTTTTTTTTTCGTTTTTATTGTCTCGTATCAGTGACCTAATAAAAATGAAAATAAAAAAAAAAAAAAAAAAAATTAGTTCGACCCTGAAGAGAATTGCCTGTGTCTTGATTTCCTTTTTATTATACATTGTGACAGGAAATGGAGAGCGACAAAAGTGAATTCTAATATTTTATAGTTTTATGTGTCTCGATATATTAAAATTAATAAATAAAAAATAAATTAAATTTATATTCAAAGAAATAAAATAAATAATCAAATAAAAATAGGTAAATAAAAAAATTAAAATTTATTTTAAATTAATTAAATAATAATAATAAAAAAAGGAAATAAAAATTATGTTCAATAAAATAAAATAAATTAATAAATAAAAAAAATAAAATTTATATTTAATTAATTATTAATTAAATAATAAATAAAAATAAAAAAAAAAAATATATATATATATATATAAAAAGAATAAAATATCATTGACCTTCTCTATTAATACAGTTTGTTTACAATTTTTTTTATCTAGTAAAAAAAAGTAGGAAATGATTTTAATTTTTATAACGCTAATCCTGTTATTAGTATTTACACAAATTACTTAATTATAAAAAAAAAAAACTTTTTCTCTTGTAACGGTCACGATACGTTTAAAAAAAAAAAGAGGAAAAAAAAGAAAAAAACAAAAATTTTAAAATACTCAATTAAAAAAATTTAAATAAAATACAAATTGTAAAAAAGAAATTAAAATTTTGGAAAATTCGATAGAATTTTAAATAAAAATTCTGTTAAACAATAATTCGTGATTTTTTTTTTTTGCTTTGATTTCAATCACTTAATTTGAAAAAAAATCAATTTCAAAAAAGTAGGAAAAAAAATAGTAAAAAAATAGAAAAAAAAAAATACAAAAATAAATATTTCCACAAGAAAAAAATTTATATCGACTAAATACGGAAGTCGATGTGAATTCACATGAGTAAATTTTTCTCTCTACCTTTCGCTTTCGAAGGAGGGTGAAAAAAAAAAGTTGGTTCATACACACGTGTGTGGGTTTCATTGAAACGAAAATATCAATCTTGAATTATTTTCATAATCAAGGCTCACACAATATAATAATGATGATAATAAAATATCATTTATTTTGAGGTTGGAAAAAAAATAATTAATATTAATAATATTCTATATAAAATTCATTAGTTTAGAATTTTTATTTTAAATAATTTTCAGTAAAACAGAATTTTCTATTTAGACGATTTTTTCAAAAAAAAAAAAAAAACAAAAATAAAAACAAAAAAAAAACATAACTTACAAATAAAATTTTGGCGGATTTTTTTGAAAAATTCGGCCAATCACAATTATTTTTTCTTAAATATTTTCTAATTGAACGATTTTTAAAAATTCCCCTTTATTTTGTAGGTTATGTTTTTTTTTATTCGGACATTTTTTTTCAATTTCAATCAAAATACCATAATTCGTGGCCTTTTTCAGAATTTTAAATATAAAAAATTCGAGTAAATAAAAATTCGTAAAGATTCGCACTAAATTGTAAAAATTTTTAAATTAAAAAATTCTTAATCAAAATTGTAGAAATTTTTTTTTTTGGTAAATACGAAGAAAAATCAATTAATAGTAAATATATATATATATATATATATATATATATATTTTTTTATTTTAAAATTTTTATTTTATATATATATATATATATATATATATATATAAAGAAAAAAGAAAAAAAACACTCACCAATCAGAAAAGAGAATCTCAGCATCGCGTATAATGTCATTAAGTAGATTCGTCGCCGGTGGTACGTGGGGCAAAATCACAGGTGCAAAAACCAAAGAAATTCCTGCATTTCGTTCGTGTAGACTTTCATATTTATCGAAATAATGAGCCAAAAAGCCGAGTAATCGATAATTATTTGGCGGCAGCGTCGAAACCAATTCTTTCGTTCCCTTAATCCAAGACTCACGATCAGCCGCATAACATTCTAGAAAGAGAAAAAAACAAAAACAAAATAGAATTATCAATTAATTCAAAAATATTCAAAATTTTTTTTTTTATCAAAATTATTTTTAAAACAATAGGGGAATGAAAACAATTAATTTAATCAATTTTTATTTAATAATGCCCCCTCCCCACAATTCATGGTTACGCCTCTAGAATTATTAATTAGTAACGCCCCTTTAATTAGCCACGCCCCTTAATAGGCCACACCTCTTAATAGGTCACGGCCCACATTTTCTAAATTCAAAAAATATATTATAAAAAAAAATTTAGATAGTACGTTGAATTTTGCCTTTGAAATTATTATTTAGTCACGCCCCTTAATTAGACACACCCCTTAATTAGACACACCCCTTAATTAGACACGCCCATTATTAGGTCACGCCCCATTTTTATAAATTCAAAAAAAATAATATAAAAGTTTAGATACTACGTTGAATTCCACCTATAGAATTATTATTTAGTCACGCCCCTTAATTAGACACACCCCCTTTCTTAACCACGCCTCTTATTTAGACACGCCCCTCGATAGGTAATGCCCCATTTTAACTAAATACAAAATATAATATAAAAATTTGGATGATACTTTGAATTCCGTCTTTGGAAATATTAATCAGTCACGCCCCTTAATTACTCACTCCTCTTAATTAGATACGCCCCTTAATTACATACACACCCTCTTTATTAGCCACGCCCATCCTCCAAGTTTTAAAAACAATAATATATGCTTGAAATAAAGTGTAAAATTTCGTTTGTAGAATTATTAATTAGTAACGCCCCTTTAATTAGCCACGCCCCTTAATATGTCACACCCCTGTATAAGTCACGGCCCACATTTTCTAAATTCAAAAAATATATTATATAAAAAATTTAGATAATACGTTGAATTTTGCCTTTGAAATTATTATTTAGTCACGCCTCTTAATTAGACACACCCCCTTTCTTAACCACGCCTCTTAATTAGACACGCCCCTTGATAGGTAATGCCCCATTTTAACTAAATACAAAATATAATATAAAAATTTGGATGATACTTTGAATTCCGTCTTTGGAAATATTAATCAGTCACGCCCCTTAATTACTCACTCTTCTTAATTAGATACGCTAGTTTCTAGTATTATTAATTAGTCACGCCCCCTTCAGTTAAGCCCCACTCTCTTTAAACGAATTTACAATTTCGCCTCTAGAATTAATAATAGTCACGCCCAACGCTTTCTTAATAAAAAAAACAGATATAATAAATATAGAAGTGTGGAGGAGACATAGAATTTCGTCAATAAAAAATTATAGTGACGAAATTTCTTGTTATTTGGAATTAAGGGATGAGGGTGCTTATCTAATAAAAGGGGGTGAGTCTAATTAAGGGGCGTGACTGATTAATAATGTTAAAAATTCTCTAATACAAATTACTATATTACATATTTTTTATAATTTTTAGAAGGGGCGTAACTAATCAAGGGGTGTGTCTAATTATGGGGCGTTACTAATTCATAATTCAAAAGGACGAATTCAAAGTTTTATCCAAACTTTTATATTATATTTAAAAAATGGGGCGTGTAATTAAAAGGGGTGTGTTTAATTAAGGGGCGTGACTAATTAACAATTACAAAGACGAAATTCTATGAATTATCCAAAATTATAATTTTTTTTCTTGAATTTAGAAAGAATGAGGTGTGACTTATTAAGGGGCGTAACTAAAAAATAAAATTATTAATTAGCAACGCCCCTTAATTAGACACGCCCCACTATCCGTTAATTCCAAATAACAAGAAATAATATATATATATATATATATACAAGAATTTTCATCATGGAAAATAATCAATTACAAGCATTTTAACCAATGATATAAACATTCTCATCGAAATTTGACCAACAACAAAAAAAAAACATTTCCCCATTTTTTTTTAAATTAAAAAATAATAATAAAAACTTACGTTTATAAACTTGCAGGAGTCTATCAACCAGTGACGTCGTGACAAGTGGACTTGGTAATTCCTTGAGATATTGACGAAGAATTGTTGCCGCTGTCGATGGACAGGCGGCACTTTCAAGATCGGCATCGCCACGATGTTCAAATCTTTGTCTTAAACGTTCGGCTAAACGTGGATTACCACCTGAGAGACGAAATACACCTGGACAATGAAAGCCATAATTTTCGATGTATGTACAAAGACGATAGACAACAAATGGTACGCCACTATCTAAATATGTGTCACACGACTCCAATGGTACGCCAAAAATACGTTTCGATGATCCCGATGATGATCCACGACCCAATAGTGAACCAGTTAGGGCGCGTTTCACTCTTGTCAAACGTGATTCGTCCTGAAATTTGAAAATTCAATTTATAAAAATTGGGCGTGATCTATTAAGGGGTGTGTTTCGTTAAGAGATGTGGCTAATTAAGGGGCGTGACTAAATAATAGTTTCATAGGCAAAATTCAACGTATTGTCCAAATTTTTATATTATTTTTTTTTAATTTAAACAAAATGGGGCGTGTCTTATTAAGGGGCGTGTCTCATTACACACGCCCTTTAATATATAACGCGTAATTCTTTCTAAATTTAAAAAATAAGTTTGGATACTTTACAGAGTTTTCTTTGGAATTATCAATTAGTCACGCCCCTTATAGGTGACGTCCCATTTTTCATAAATTCAAAATAATAATATAAAAGATTGGATAATAATTTGAATTCTGCCTTTAGAATTATTAATAAGCTACGCTACTTAATTAAACACACCCCATTATTAGTCGCGTGTTTAATTAAGGGGCGTGACTAATAATTATAAAGGCAAAATTAAACGTATTATCCAAATTTTTATATTATTTTTTTGAATTTAGATAAAATGGGGCGTGACCTATTAAGTGGTGTGTCTCATTACACACGCCCCTTAATATGTCACGCCTCATTCTTTTTAAATTCAAAAAATAAGTTTGGATAATTCATGGAGTTTTTTTTAAAATTATCAATTAGTCACGCCCCTTATAGATGACGCCCCATTTTACATAAATTCAAAATAATAATAAAAAAGTTTAAATATTAATTTGAATTCCGCCTTTGGAATTATTAATAAGTTACTTCACTTAATTAAGCGTGCAATTAAGTGGCGTGACTAATTAATAATTCCATAGGCCGAATTTAAAGTATTATCCAAATTTTTATATTGTTTTTTTTTTTGAATTTATAAAAATGGGGCGTGTCTGTTTAAGGGGTGTGTTTAATAAAGGGGGTGTGCCTAATTAAGGGGCGTGACTAATGATTCTTGAGGTAAAGTTCAAAGTAGTATTTAAACTTTTATGTTTTTAAATTTAGAAAAAATGGGGCGTAAACTATTAAGGGGTGTGTCTAATTAGACACGCCTTTTTATTAGTCACGTCCTCTGTAGAAATTTGAAAAAATTAATAATTACATTTATTCAGATCTATATCAAAATCTGTTCTTTTGGGGCCAATGATTACGTATCCGATGGCAGTTTTCCAAAATTAAAAATGGCGGATCCAATATTGCTGACAAATTTACAAAAATCAATTGAATTCGCTTAAAAATCGTTACTCGGGGGTTTTTGTGGTCGCTGATTACGAATTTGATATCAGTTTTTCATAATTTAAAATGGCGGATCCAATATGGCGGACAAAAATTTAAGAATCGTTTTAATTTCTATGAAACTTACTACTTGGGGGGGGGGGTTTAGGATCGCTAATAACGAATGTGTTATCAGTTTTTAAACATTCAAAATGGCGGATCTAATATGGTAGAAAATTTTTTGAAAAATTGATTAAAATCGCCTAAAACTTGTTACTCGGGGATTTTTTGGGTTGTTGATTACGAATATGAGGCCAGATTTTAAAAATTCAAAATAATAGATTTATTATCGCTTAAAAAAATTTTTACTTGCTGTACATTATAAAATAAAGCATTCGAAAAAAAAGAAAAAAAGTGATTTAATATAATTTTAATTAATTTGTGCAAATTTACCTTTTCGTGCATCTGATTCGTTGTTGTTGTTGCTGTTGTTGTTCCATGATTATTATGTTGTTCAGACTCTTGCTGAGGTCGTCTCATCCCACTTTTTCGGCACCGCGACCCACTGCCGCACTGGAAAAAAAACATTTTTTTAAATTAACTTTTTTTTTAATTAACAAATTCTTGTTGTTTTTTTTTACATTTTTTGAATCATTAAATTTTTGTTTTTACGTTTTTTTTTGAATTAATAAGGCAATTAAAAAAAATTTTTAAATCAAAATTCAAATAATAATAATATTAATTAATACTCACAATACACTCTCTCGCTACCCTCCACAGGTTGGCGTAAGCGCTCAGCCTGAAAGCTGACTCCTTCCCAAGTGTCGCTTTATTATTTTTATTTTTTTTTTTCGTTTTTTAATCTCCTTTTTCTCTCTGTCTCTCCTCGTTCAAAAACACAAAAACAAAATCCGTCTCAACAAAAACAGCAAACTTCTTTCCAAAAAGTTCTTTTTAAATCTTTCGAAAAAAAATCTTCTCTTTCAATTTTTTTTCTTTTCAGTGTATAATCATGAGTGACAATTTTTTTTTTTTTTTATACAAAAAATGTGCAAAATTTTCTTATTTGTTTTTGAATTCTATTGAAATGTAAAGTTTTTTTTCTTTTTTTTAATTCGCGGTAGATGAAAATTGTGAAATTTAATGAGGAGTTGCCCGTACTTAGACGTGATTATAAACGTTTTTGTTCCTGATTATACAGGAACTGTTTCTTGGTTGTTGTAGTAGGTTTTTTTTTTTTTTTTAATCGTTTTACCAAGATGACAATTATTACAACAATTGAAATGTTTGATAAGCAATTTTTTTTGGGTTCATGTCCCAATCGCGGCACATTATATTTATTGGCCCCTTTTGCCAGGCTCAGGGCACTGCCTATGGCTGTTTTAAAAAGTGAGTTGTCACCAAGCGTAGCTTAAGCATCGAAGGTCGTCCAATAAATGGAGGATGCTAGGTCACCACAATTTTCCTAGCATTGACATGTCAATCCAAATCTCCCCTTTTTTTTCTTTTTCACACTTGATCTCTTAAAATTCAATCCTGGAATCAAAAATGAAAACCAGAATTTTATTTCAAAAATATTGATTTATTTTTTTTTTATATATATATAAATATCGGAAAAAATTATTGTCCGAATTCTGACCGAATCTCTAAGAAGACCTTCCCGTTTCCGCTAAAATAATAAAATTAATAATTTTCCTTCGATTTTTTGCTTGAAATGAACATAAAATTCCGACGGAAGAGAGAATTTTCGTCGGAATTACGAAGTAAAATTCTAAATGCGTAAAAAAAACACTACTTTTTATAAATTCGAACAATATTTAAAAAGAAAATTTAAGTATTGCGAAAATCGATGCAAGAAACTATGTACTACGAACCAAATAACTGAGTAGGCGAAATAAAAAAAATCTATGTCAAATTATTTCTGAGTCTAAAGACAACGAAACGGACGATACACGAACTTTGGGAATTATGTAAAGAATATATAATCGACCCCTAACTATTTCATGTTTAATCGTAGATTACATAAATAATGATTTAAATTAAATTAAATTATTTCTTTATAAACATTAATAGAATTTTTCTTTTTGGTTATAATACACAATTAAGACCAAAATGAAACCTTTTAATCGACTACTTATTGCTTTAATAATATATCTACTCGAGACACGGAAAATTCCAATAATTCACAACGTATTTAAAAAACATTTTTCCAAATCCCAATACAATTTGAACTCGAAAAACAAAATTATCCAATTTTCTCTCACTTTTCGATAATTTACAACCGAAAAAAATGATTCACTTTAATATAAACAATTATTTAAAACAAATTTCCTTATACTGAAAAAATTTCACTTAAAGCGCAAAAAAATAAATAAAACACATGAACTAAAAAATCGAAACAAATTTCACAATACCGGTTCTTTTATTTTTTTTTCACAAAAAGGAAAATTTTTACCTGACACAAATTTGGTGTCTCATGTCCACGACTTTTGTTTTTTCGAAAAAAAAAAGATAGAGCTATTCCTTTGAACGATAAGCGACTGATGGTGGTAGTGTGGTGGTGTCGTTGAAAGATTCTCTATCGAGGGAAAGAGGAGGGGGGGACGAATCACCTCATACCACCCCCTTTTTTGAGAATATAGGCAAGTCTTTCTCGTTTAAACCGCGGAAACGTCATTCCCTGGTACCAGAAATTGTGCAAGGGCGCATGCACCCCCGCGTAATCAATAGAGAGGCCGGGTCACGTGAGTCACGAGACAAGATTGAGAGAAAGAGAGAGAGAGGGGTATTTATTAAAAAGAGAAGGAGAAAAAGCGCGCGGCGACTTGGCTTCTGTTTTCTTGTAGATTTTATTCTTCGTGTAAACAACCCTAATCGAGGACTCCGAGCCTTATATGTATATATATATGTATCCTGACTCCCTGTTCTTATCGATTCTTTCCCTTATCATCAACAACATTGAGGAAGATCAGTCTTTACCACCTCTACCTCTACATCTACCCCTCCGACACCCCCTCTCTTTTTTTCCCTACATTTCAGAAAAACACGGAAAATTCTGACTCTTTTATTTTAATTGAGGTTTTGAATTTACGTCATAAATGTTGGCCCCTGGTAATAAAATTTGAAAATTTTAACAGAAGGGGCCAAAATTTGTGACGTAAATTCGAGAAATTTTGTTTAATTCTACATTTATAAATATAAACGAATCGGAAATTTCGCACGAAAAAAAATCTTCACCTGGAATAGCGATATGTTTTACTAAAACAGCGAAAGTTTTCGATATTCTAGAGACACATATCGCTGTTCCAAATAAAGATTTTTTTCCCTGCGTAATTCAATTTTTATGAAACTGACATTTAAAAGATTTTAACTGAGAAAAATTCAAAAATGAAGGATGCAATACGAATTTTTAATAACATTTTTAGTACAGGAATTTTTGAATTTAGATTCATAATTATCAACTCTAATAACTTCTACATAAACTACAATAATAAAAAAGCAAAAAATAAAAAAAAATTAAACTCCCTTTAATACCAAGTTTTATAAGAATCCAACATTCACTGAATCTAAATCTAGTCAAAAGTAAAAAAATTAAAAATGTAGACCAAAAGAAAATTTTAATTTTAACCAGATTTGGATTTAACCAACACCAAAAATTCCCGAAACCAATTTGTTGAAACGCATTAATAATTCCTAAAAATTCATTAGTTGGAATTTTTAATTAACAAAATTTCATTAGTTTTCTTTTAGCCATTTCCGTTTCTCTGAATTAGTAATTAACAAAAAACTTCCAAACAAATTCTTTTGTTAGCAAATATTTATTTAACCAAACTTTTATTTAATATAGAGTATATTTTTAAAAATGAAAATCAAATTTGAAATCAATATTAAAATATAGAAATTATGATTAAGTGAAAATTTAATTAAATAAAAAATATAAAATAAATAAAATTCTGTCTTATGAAATTTAGGACTTATTGATGCGTTTCATTTACTACTGATTTATAAACTAATCTTACGAACTAAACATGCATAAGCTTGCAACATGCTTTCTGTAATCTTACAGCAATATATTGTACTCTGTGAGGCTCTTTTATCGCCTTTTGTTGAACTATGTTCTTGTATTTTATTTATTACGATTTAGTTTTCTATAAAAAACACATTTTCGTTGTCCGCACTTCGATTCCACCTGAAAAAGAAAATAAACACAATATTAGATATTGAAAATTATTGTCATTCTCATCAAATGAAATAAAAAAAAATAAATCATAGTCTAAAAAATAAAATTTTCTACAATAGAAAAACAAAATTACTTTCATTCTTATCATAAATGTAATTATTATCAAATTATAGTCTCTAATACAAAAATTGAGAAATGTTGAATGAATGAAAAAAAAAATATATATATATATATGATAATAATGATAAATTGTATTCAGCGAAAGGGAGGGTCGACTTTCGCGCCCATTCATGAGTTCTCGAATCAATGGGGGAAAGCGGAAAGAGAAAGCCCTATGTTGTTTGTCCTCATCGTTGTCCCATGGGTGAAGGAAGGGTTTGAAGTTGAAGGTCACGGGTTCCCCTTACAAAAGTCGAGGGTGACTATACTACTCGTATATCGGAATCTCTCTCGAATTTTAACCGACAGTTCCCCCCCCCTCTCTCTCGCTCTCTTTCTCTCACTCATTCAACTCACTCTCTTTTTCTATAACCCCCTAAAGCGCATTGATGATGAAATCTTCCATTCGAACTTCAATTGTCCTTATAAGCAAGTGCGCAGTTGTCTGAAAATGTTACTCTCAACATATCGATCGTCTCTCTCTCTAAACTTTCTGTAAATTTCAAGAAAGTTCATTATATAGCTACTCTTAAGTATAGCTATTTATAACTGTCCAATTAAAATTGTTAAATGATAAAGTACCCTATAATGACTATTTTTAATAATAATAATAAAAATTATAATGAAAATACTAACTCAAAATACCCTATTTTTTTTTTTTTTTTTTAATTGAATTAGAAATTTAATTCTGCAAAGAAATAAATTCTAAAATTTTACAAAAATCGATAAATTCTATAACAATGAAAAGAAAATATCAAATTCAACGACAATGAGCTGAGCGAGATTGTTATGAAAATATATTGTGGAATTTATAGGTCGAGGAATCTATTGACGTCGATAGATCATCCACGGTCAATGACCTCTTAGGTACTGTATGTATGTACATTTGCAAGGTAGGTATGTTGTATACTTTATAGATATATGTATATAAAGACCGTCTTTTCAGAATAGCATCGTTTATATACATATATATATATATATGTTGTAAGTTCGCTCGTTTCACCTATGAATAAACGACAACTACGAACGATTCAAGTTGAAAGCATCTTTGAAACACCGAAAAAAAAAAAAAAAAAAAAAATCAATTTTCTTAAGAAAAACCTTTTTTGCGAGAACAATAAATTATGTATAAATACTATATGCCGACATTCGATCCATTATTAATGTTTCTTTTCTTCAATAATTAAATATTTTGTATAACAATTGTCGAGTGTAATTCTAAAGAAAAATATTCTATGTGTGAAGAAAATTAGTATTTTTTTTTTTTATAAAATATTGTTCTTTTTTTTTTTTAAATAAATACAAAATTTTAATAGAAATATTTTTAAGGCATAGTAAAAAAAAAAATTTATTTGATTCAAATAATTGGTTACTTGACTATTATGAAATAAATATTTATTTGTTTCAAATAATTATTATTATTATTATTTGAGTTAATTAAAATGGCATTTGTTTTAAATACAAAAATTATTGGTTCAGATACAATTTATTTAATTCAAATAAAAATTATTTGATTCAAGTAAATATTTATTTATATAATTTATATTTTATTATAAATAAATTTTATATATATATATAAATTTATTATTATTATTATTAGGTATTATTATATATAATAATAATAATAATAATAATAATAATAATAATAATAATAATAATAAAGAAAAAGAATAATAAATTTGTCATGAAATTTAGTTTTTGAAAAATTTAATTTGAATTATATTATTTAATAAAATTAGTAATTTAATTTTTTAAATAGAGAAATTAATTTTTTTTCTAACAATTAGAAATATTTTTTTTTTTTATTAAAAAAATTTAATGAATTAGTTAATTTATTTAAAAACAAAAAAAATATTAACAAATAAATCTTTTAAATAAATTAGTTAAAAAATATTTAAATAAACAATAACAAATATAATAAATAATAATAATAATAATAATAATAATAATAATATATTAAATTTTATTGATTAATTATTATCAATTGTAAATTTGTTATTTTTATTATTTGTTTTGTTTAATTAAAAAGTCCGTTACAAAAGTAATAATTATAATAAATAAAAACTTAACCTAAAAATTTGTTGATTAAATTTCATTTTGAAAATGAAATAAAATAATATGAGATTTTTTTGCAATTTTAACGATATATAAAAATTAATTTAAAGGAAGATATTAATTTGCAATAATAATTATAAATTATTTGTTACTCAAATTAAATACAATTGTAAATTTTTTTTTTTATTAAAACAGTAGAAATTTTTAGTAGACATTTTTTTTTTTCTCGCTCACTCCTCGGAATGTAAACAAAACAACGATAACAGAAATGTAATTTGAATACCGCATTAAAAAAAAATAAATGTTTCATGCATCGTACATATATATATTAAAAAAAAAGTAACAGAAAATTTTATAATTTATTATCATTCTTGTATAATACGAAAAAAACGAATACTAACCTTTAAAATTCAAATAGAATAATCTTCCGTGTTTCTTCTGTGATGATGTGAATAAGTAAAAAAAAAAATGTTTATAAAGATGCTTTTTACACATGCAATATATAAAAATATTGAAATTTTAATCACTGTCGAAGCAAAATTATAGATATATATATATATTTATAATACTATTTTGTAATATGAAAATAATAAAATCAATTTTAAATTATTACTTTTCACTTTAAATTGAAAATTGTTTAATAATATTTTGATTAAAAAATAGTTTTCAATTATTTATATAAACGAAAACAATTGACCGGCACGAACTGCACGGCCGCCATTTTTAAACTACAATATATATTTTTTAAACGGAAAACTGCAACAACGGACAGGGACGTATTAACATGGATGGGGGTGTTTGGGAACCCGTTGCCATTCGCAACTGGGGAAAAAAATTTTTAAATATAATTTAAAATTTTTTTAAAATAAATATTAAATCTATTCATAATAATTTAATAAATAATTACAAGTTAATAAAACTCTGAAATATATCAGGAAATGAAAAAAAAGAATATGAAGATTTCCTTTAAAAAAAAATTGAAATTTGAAAAAAATATCAGGGATGTATCAAGTAATGATGTAGTTTTTATTTTTATCTGTTTTTTTTATTTGTATTATTTACTTATTATGTTATAATAATAATTATAACTGTTATAATAATATTTTTATTTATATATATATTTTTTTTTTTTTTTGAAAGCTGATTGCCTCTGCAAATTTTTGAACATTAAATAATACCAACCTTATGAAATGGCAAAAGAAAATACTAATGGCGCGAAATTCCAATTTCTTTTTAGTGAAAATTACAATTTTCATAGAAAATAGGAGAAATAGTTCAGATAAAAATTACTAAAATCTTAGCAAAAATAACTATAACATTTGTAATAGTGTCAATAATAGTAAAAAAAAAAGTAATTACGTACTTCATATATGAAAAATTTTTAATTTTGCAAAAGTAAAATTAATAGAAAATAGAAAAAAAGATTAATAATAAATTTTTTATTATTTTTTTTTTTTTTATTGTAGATTCGTAAGAAAAAATAAAATTAAAACCAAATTATTAAATTTTTTAGATTTAAAGAGAAAAAAAAAAAATAAGTAGAAAATAAATATTAAACTATTAAAAATTGTAGATCGGATTGAAAAATAAATAAATAAAAAAAAAAATATTAAATTTTATTGCTTCAAAAACTGTAAAAAAAAAAATATTAAATTTTATTGCTTTAAAAACTGTAAAAAAAATAAATAAATTTTACAATTTTGTCGATTTGCCGGTAAAATAAAAAGAAAATTAAATCATCATTTGGTTCTTTTTTTTATTTTTTTATTGATAAAAGGGGGAAAAAAAAACAGATTAAATCGAGAGTAAACCATCTCTTACAATAAATGCGTTTCATCTTATAAATTTATTACAAGAATGATAACAATGATTATTATATATATTTATATTATTCAATAATATTGAATTTTAATACAAAAAAAAAAACAATTTCCATCAAATACGAAAATATTTAAGCACAAGATAATTTATATATATATATATTATACTGTTACAGAAAAATATATCTATTTATAATGTCGAAAAAAGAAATCAAATATAATAAAATAAAAATTTTGTCTTAAATAATAATAATAATAATTATTATCACATTATTATTATAATCATTTAAGAATATAATTCCCAAAGAATAAACATTATATTATAGATACATTTTTTTTTTATCAGTCTACTATTAAATATCACTCACTGATTTTTATTTTTCATTTAGAAATTAAAAAAAAAAAATTTTATTTCTTTTTTTTTTTGCAATCAGTCAAGTGAAAATTATCCACTGAATACTTTTCTATTAAAAAATATATAAAATATTTGATGAAAATAAAGTTTTCTTTACTTATATATATATATATATATATGTATTAAAGCAATTAAAAAATACTGTAATAATAGAGAGAGAAAAAAAAATGATTTCCCTTTATTTATTAACAAAAAAAAAAGGGGAAACAGATCTAAATGATGGAATTCTTTTTTTTTCCTTTTGAAAATATTATTCCTTAAACAAAGAACATGGGATTATTTTTGAAATCCTCTTTGATTGTCAATTTTGTTTTTTGTTCCTGCTCCAAATTATTGACATCAATTTGAACGCTGAAAATAAAGAAAATTTTTTTATTTTTTTTTGCGATAAAAAAATCAATTAATTTACAAAATTTATTTTAATTAATTAATTGAGGATCACAATCAAAGAACCGGTTAATAATTTTTTAAAAACTAAAAATAATAATTCAAACAAATGAAAATTCATTTAAAGGAATAAAATGAAAATTCAATGCTGTTGAAATTTAAATATATTTTAAATTTTATGGATTCAAAAAAAAAAAAAAAGAATAAATAAAAATTGCAGGGAAAATTTGTTTTTAAAAAAATATATATATAAAAAATAGAAATTTTTTTTTCGCTCTTATTTATTTACAAAAAAAAAATTATCACTTACTCCTGTGTCAATGCACGAGCTCGGAATGCGGCCAAATGAGCGTAATATGTCGGAGTTGGATAACTCACTGATCTTGTGCATCTTGTAAACATATGACAAAGATAATACGTCAATTGTTCAATTTCATCTTCGCTCATGTCACTGTCATCCCAAAGACATCTGTATTTCGTTGGTCTCGCTGTTCCCTATTTAAAAAAAAAGAAATTACAAAAAAAAAAAAAAAAACACTTTAGATTTCAATTCTTCATAATATATAGAAAATTAATGAAATTAATTAAATTTTGGTTTCCATTTTTTTTTTATAACAATTTAATGAAAACTAATTGAATTCAATTCTTTGGATGAAAATAAAATAAAAATATTTAACAAAAATTACGAGAAAAAAAATGAATAAAAAATGAAAAAAACAAAAACAAAAAAAAATACATAAAAATAATAATAATTTATTTATTTTCGTGTATTAAAATAATTTAAATGAAAAGCATTAATTTTTTATTCTATTTCAATTAAATTTTCTATTTTTGAATAAAATTTAAGTAAATTTTGATTTTTATTAAAAGGTACATTTTTATATTCTACTAGCAATATTAAACACGCGCAAGCGCGCCAAATTGAGTATTTAATTGTTTGTTATAAAGAAATTAAAGATTAATATTATCAATAATAATTTAAATTTATTAGAATATTATTTCATATTAAATGATAATAATGAAAATTATTATTATATGTTATTAAATTATATATAAAATTGAATTATTTTCCAAATTTTCAATTTAAAATTCAATTATTTACCAAGTTTTCAATTTAAAATTAAATAAAATTCAAATATTACCCGAAATTTTAATTCAACATCAACTTAAATTAAATTATTATCCAAAATTTCAATTAAAATTCAATTATTTTCCAAAATTTCGAGTCAAAAATTAATTATTATCAAAATTTTCAATCAACAATCAACTAAAATTAATTATTATCAAAATTTTCAATCAACTAAGATTAAATTATTTTTAAAATTTTCAATTTAAAATTCAATTATTTACCAAGTTTTCAATTTAAAATGAAATAAAATTCAATTATTTTTTAAAATTTTTATTCAAAATTAATTATCGAAATTGTTAATTAAAAATGAACTTAAATTAAATTATTATCGAAAATTTCAATTAAAATTCAATTATTACCCGAAATTTTAATCCAAAATCAACTTAAATTAAATTATTATCGAAAATTTCAATTAAAATTTAATTATTTTCCAAAATTTCGAGTCAAAATTAATTATTATCAAAATTTTCAATCAGCAATCAACTAAAATTAATTATTATCAAAATTTTCAATCAACAAAAATTAAATTATTTTCAAATTTTCAATTTAAAATTCAATTATTTACCAAGTTTTCAATTTAAAATAAAATAAAATTCAATTATTTTTTAAAATTTCGATTCAAAATTAATTATCGAAACAATGCCAAAAAAACATTGAAAAATTTTAACCAACACAAAATAATGTCAAACAATACATTTAAAAATAACAAAATACCTATAACAAATACTAACTTCAGGTGTGGACAGAATGAACGAAAGATATTCACGATTATTATATATGTAATATTAAAATTTAAAAGTGAATTATAATAATTTTAATTAAAATTTTCAAGGTAAAAGTTAATTATTCATTTACTTGGACATAATAATTTGATTAATTTCACTCGGATTTAATAAAAATTTAATTATTTATTTATTAAAATAATTTAAATAAAAAGTTTACTTGTTAAATAAATAAAATAATTAATAATTAATAATATAATAAATAAATGAAAAAAAAATTACCTGAATGCTCGCATGTGAAACAAGATAAAAATCAATATGCGATGGATGTGTAATATCAGTATCAACAATTGTTCCAGCTTGAACATTAAAATTTCTATCGTCACTGTTACATTTATCAGTTGGAAATAATCGAATATGATGACGTTTTTGAACAACAAAAAATGAAATTTTCGGTTCATAATCTGCACTTAATCTTTTGCACGCATTTCGAATTGCTTTTAATTCATAATACATCACTTGTGGAAATTGTCCCTCGCTCACACCATCTCTGTAAAAAAAAAAAAGATTGAAGAGCAAAAATAAAAAAATGATTATTTTTTGCTTCATTAAAAAAAAATAATAATAATAATAATAATAAAATACAATTTTTCTTTCAATTTATTAGTTTTATTAATATTTGTTTTTTTTTTTCAAATAAAATCAAAAAACAAAATAAATAATAAATAAAAACGAAAAAAATAAATAAAAACAAAAACAAATATACTTTAACGCACCTGTAAAAAATTATTTTCTTCGGTTTTTGTTTAGTTTTTTCATAAAATGTTCGCAACTGTATTCCCATAATTTCTTCCAAATTTTGAATAATTTCAGCTCTCGGCGGTTGTAAACGAACGACAATATTGTATTTAAATGCTTTTGGATCATGACTCGCGGCAACCTAAAAAAAAAAAAAAACAAATTTAAACAAATTTTTTTTTTGATACATTTTTAATTTAAATTTAACTAATAAAAATCGAAATGGCAAAATAGAAAAAAAAAATTTTTTCTTACTGCAGCAATTGATGGAATTCCAATTGCATCAGGCGATGGATGTGTCACATCTGCTCCAACAATCATACACGGTTCAGATAAACAGTTTGGTCTGCAACTGGAAAAAAAAGAAAAAAATGCTAAATTTTATAATCAATAAAAAAAAAAAAAATAAATTTAATAATTAATAATAAATAAATTTATAGAAAAATAAAAAAAAAATTCTCACTTTGCTTTTACGCTGAATGTATGATTAATTCCATCAAGTTTTGCATTAACTTTCAACAAAATATTACCCATTGTTGCTGGATTTAATTTTTTAAAAACCGTTTGTGATTTCAAACATTGCGTTAAAACGCCAACATTTAATTCTGCGACTTGCTTTACTTTACCTTAAATAGAAAAGAAAAAAAATTTTTTTTTTAATTTTCATTAATAAAAAATAAATAAAAATTATTATTATTAATTACTCAACTGTAAATATTTGGTGGCCTATCAGGAACAACGACAAATACCAATTTTAATTTATTTCTTTTTGCATCGTTGAAAAATCTAATGACATCTTGTAAGCTACGTGTTGGCGCTTGAAGTTGTCCATAAGGCGTACGTGCACAGCCAATGGACATTCCTAAATTTCCGGCTGTAAGAAATCAAAAAAAAAAAAAATTAAATAATAAAAACAATGAATTTTTAAATGACAGAATTTTTTTTTTTTTTTTTTTTTTTTTACCTTCTCTTCGAAGATTTTGTTCCAAATTTCGCAATGAATCCTCTCTGGTTCTATTATCTAAACATAAAATTGTCCATTCATTATCGAGCAATGATTTTGGATCCAAAAAATTTGAGGCTCGCCAAACGCCTCTTGAAACATGAACATCACGATTGTAAGTGAGAACAGGTGGATCCAATACACGTGCTTTTACTTTTTCAAATTCGCCACTAATTGACAATCCAAATTCATTTAAACATGGATTTTGATTGTGACGAATTTTATTGAACTGTAACAAATCAAAAAGAAAATAAATAGATTTTATTTTTCACATGAATATACAAAAAAATATATATATATAAAATAAATTTCAAAAAAAAAAAAAACAATAAATAAAATAGTAATAAATTGCAAATAATTAAAAAGTTTAAGTAAAATAAAAAAAAATAAATATAATAAAAAAAATATTAAAGAAATATAAAATGAAAATTATGAATTAAAACCAAAAAAAAAATATTATAAAACTAAAAAAATATATATATATAATAATTGAAAAAAAAAAAACTTACGGAATCCATTATTTTTTGCCTTCTTATATCAGTTCCTGTTGCAGCATGTCTAATCATATTTGACGTTTGCTGTTCGTTCATTTTTTTATTTGTCGCTTGTCCAGGTAAAATTGTACACAACTGAAAGAAAAGAATAATAATTAATAATTCCGTTTCTATGAATAAAATAAATAATTACATAAATAAATTAATAATTAATTAATAAATGAATTTAAAAAAAAAAAAAACACTCAATAATAAATACTATACTTTTAAAAAAAAAATTTATAAAATTTTCCAAAGTATAAAATTTCTAAAAGAAAAATTTTCCAAAGTATAAAAATTCCAAAATTAAAATAACTTCTAAAATAAAAATTTTCCAAATTATAAAAATTCTAAGATTAAAATGTCCCAAAGTTTAAAAATTCTAAAATTAAAATGTCCCAAAGTAAAAAAATTTCTAAATTAAAATGTCCCAAATTATAAAAATTACAAATTAAAAATTTCCCAAAGTGTAAAAATTCCTAAATTAAAATGTCCCAAGGTATAAAAATTCCAAAATTAAAATGTCCCAAAGTATAAAAATTTCTAAATTAAAATGTCCCAAATTATAAAAATTACGAATTAAAAATTTCCCAAAGTGTAAAAATTCCTAAATAAAAATGTCCCAAAGTATAAAAATTCAAAAATTAAAATGTCCCAAATTATAAAAATTACAAATTAAAATGTCCCAAAGTATAAAAATTCTAAAATTAAAATGTCCCAAAGTAAAAAAATTTCTAAATTAAAATCTCCCAAATTATAAAAATTACAAATTAAAAATTTCCCAAAGTCGTAAAAATTCCTAAATTAAAATGTCCCAAAGTATAAAAATTCTAAAATTAAAATGTCCCAAATTATAAAAATTACAAATTAAAAATTTCCTAAAGTGTAAAAATTCCTAAATTAAAATGTCTTAAAGTATAAAAATTCAAAAATTAAAATGTCCCAAATTATAAAAATTACAAAATTAAAATTTCTCAAAGTATAAAAATTCCAAGATTAAAATGTCCCAAATTATAAAAATTACAAAATTAAAATTTCTCAAAGTATAAAAATTCCAAGATTAAAATTTCTCAAAGTATAAAAATTTAAAAATTTAAATATCTTCCAAAATTAAAATGTCCCAAAGTATAAAAATTCCTAGAGTATAAAAATTCCAAAATTAAAATGTTTTAAAGTCTAAAAATTCCAAAATTTAAAATGTCCCAAAGTTTAAAAATTCCAAAATTAAAATGTCCTAAAGTATAAAAATTCCAAAATAAAAATTTCCCAGAGTATAAAAAATCCAAAATTACAAATGTTCCATAGTCTAAAAGTTCCAAAATAAAAATGTCTCAAAGTATAAAAATTCCAAAAGAAAAATTTCCCAAAGTATAAAAGTTCCAAAAGAATAAAAGAAAAAAAAAATTTTAAATTAAAAAAAAAAAAATTAAAATAATTTTTAAATTTAAAAAAATAAAAATTTATGAATGAAGAAAAAACAAAAAAAAAAAAAAACCAAAAAAATAAAAATAGTATATAATTACCTCTGGTGGTACGTGAATATTTTTCTGAATTGGTCCAACATGAAGACATGGCAATTCGGGATATTGAATTTTATATTTTTTCTCAATCAAATAATAATGTTCAACGCTAATTTGTTTATTTTGATGTTCAAAATAATTGTCCCTTGGACATTTCACCAATTTATTAATTGTATAAGTGCGTTTTGTTTCAGCTTGTCCGGGAATTTCACATTTTACTTTTAATCGTTTTAAAAATTTTTCAATTTCCTCACGATTATAATCAACATCGCGTCTTGTTGGATAATCATTTGTACGACATAATTCGGCCATTAAATCCAATACTTTTTGCGATTTTGGAAATCCTTTGTGAGCAACTTTAAAAAAAAGAATTTTCAAATCATAAATTAAAAATTAATTGTTTAAAAATTGAAAAAGGATGAAAAATTGGAATTTGCTATTAAAAAAAAAAAAAAAAAAATTAAATTAAATGAAAAAGAAATTGAAAATTTATAAATACCATCGACATTGAGTAATGGTTTCCAGCCAAGGACAGCCGATTGGAAAAGTCCAACCCAAAGTTCAACGCCATCGCCGAGATAAGCGACGTGTCCACTTGGTGGAGTGAAAAATGAGCGTCCCACCTAGAAAATAAGGGAAATAAAATAAATAAAAAGCAAAAAACAAAAATATTTAAACAGTGTTGTAAAATAATTTCATTATAATTTAAAATTAAAAAAAAAAGTATTAGAAAAAATGCTTTATAAAAGTTCTGCTAAATAGAAATTAAATCGAATTATAGTTAAATGTAAATTGAAAATTTTTCAGATAATATAAAATCCACTTTATATACAATTTTCAAAAATAGAAATTCGATAATTTAATATTCGACGGTGTAAAAATTTTTATAAATTAAATGTCAGTTATTAGCAATTCAATAATAAATTATTCGTATTAATGAATAATTTACTTTATTTGAAATTGAAACCGCTAAAATAAAATTCAAATAATTTTTGATTTATATTGAATAAACCAAATATTTCACTGGAAAAAAATTAATTAATTGTTATCCAAATTTAAAAAATCATTTATTAAATTCAATAAGTAGTAGTAAATAATTATTTAATTTAAATTATTTTTTAAAAAAATCCAGAAAATTGAAGAAATTTCCCGACTTTTCCCTGACCATTAGACACTCTAATATTTATAAAAAGAAATTTTTGTAAAAAAAAAAAAAAAAAAAAAAAAAAAAATATTCCTTACCGCAGTGACATTTAATGCCTTTAGTGGCGCTTGTCGTAAAATAATATCCAATGCTTGTATACTAATTAAATCTCGTTCCGTTTCCGGTAAACCTTTTTTCACATGTTTTAGCCAACCAATGTCAATGTCATTAACTTTATTTAATGTTATTTTGAATTTTTTCATTCGGCCATCATCATTTGGTACTTCCACCTCTTGTTCCGTCTAGGAAAAAAGAAAAAAAAAACGAATTTATTTTCTAATTTTTATAAACAAAAAAATTTAAAAAAAAAAAAAAAAAAAAAAACATTTCACATTCCAATTTTTGTAAATTAAAATAAAAATCCCAAAAAATTGCTTTCTAATTTAAAAAATTCAAAAAAAAGGTTACATTCAAATTTTTATAAATTTCCTCAAAAAAAAAAAAAAAATTACAAAAAAATTTTAAAAAAAAAGAAAAAAAAACCAAAAAGTAAGAAAAAAAATACACCTTTCATTTTACTTACAGTTTCGCCAAATGGCAAAAGTCCCGCACTAAAGACATTTTTACGTCCATCAAATGCAGGCCAACGTTTTGGAAAATATTGTAAGCGAAATTTTTCAAAAGCCCTTGGAATTAAATAACGTGGCACATCGGGATCAAATGTCGCGTCATAATGTATAACATCGGAACGAAAATTTTTACCAAATAAAATTTTCATCATATTCACAAAAACTTGAATTGGCCGACCAAGTTTACCTTCACCTTTTCTCAATGGAATAGAACTAATCATTTGTTTTGATATTGTTTCCGACACTGATGATTTATAATCAACCTTTACTTTTGATGCGACCTAAGAAAAATAATTTTTTTTTTTTTTTTTTTTTTAAATAGAAAACAATAAACAATTTTTTATCAACAAACATTAAATTTTAAAAAAATAAGACAATATTTAATTATTAAAATTACAATAAAAATAATAATTATAATTATTATTATTAATTACCGACGAATTATTTTAAAATGAAAAAAAAAATTAATTAAAATTATTTAGAATTCAAAAATTTTATTTTAATATAAATAATTTTTTATAATAAATAAATAAATAAAAAATTCATTTTTAATAACCTGTTTTGAAGAAGGTTTTTCCTTTAAACTCAGTTTTTCCATTTCTTTTGTTGGCGGTTTTGGATCCTGTAAATAAAAAGAAAAAGGAAATTTTTTTTTTTTTCAAAAAATTTTATTTTATTTTTTGCATTAAAATGGTAAAAAAAAAAGTCTCAAAACTATGATAAGTTCAAGTCTTTCTTTGACAAAAAAAAATAGGGGAATAATAATAATAAAAGAAATATAGTAAATAAAAATGGTATAGAATAATAATTACCTGTTTAGATGGAGTTTGAGGTGGAGATTGGGGAAGGGATTTTTGTTGTTGATCAGAAGTAGAGGGACTTTGTTGTTGTTGTTGTGGCTGACCCCATGCACCACCAGGTCTTTGTTCCTGACGACGTTCCATTTCCGGTTGTCTTTCTCTAAATTCGCGATCATCTCTTCTTTCTCCTCTACCTCTTCCTCTACCACCACTGCCTTCTCTACCACCACCATCTCTTCCTCCTCTACCACCACCATCTCTTCTTCCTCTACCACCATCGCCTTCTCTGCTTCCTCCTCCTCCTCTTCCTCCTCCACCTCCTCCTTCTCTTCCTCCTCTGCCTCCTTCACCTTCTCTGTATCCCTCTCCACCTCTTCCTCCTTCTCTAAATCCTCCCCCTTCTCTTCTTCCTCCTCCTCTTCCACCTTCTCCTTCTCTAAATCCGCCTCTTCCTCCACCACCTCCTCGGCCACCATCACCTTCTCTAAATCCTCCTCCCCCTTCTCTTCTTCCTCCTCCTCTTCCACCTTCTCCTTCTCTAAATCCTCCCCCTTCTCTTCTTCCACCTTCTTCGCCTCTTCTTCCTTGGCCACCATCGCCTTCTCTATTCCCTCCTCCTTCTCTAAATTCTCTTCCACCTTCTCCTCTTCTTCCTCCTCTGCCACCATCACCTTCTCTGTTTCCTCTTCCTCCACCTTCTCTGAATCCTCCCCTGTCTCCACCTCCGCCTCTTCCTCCACCACCTCCTCGTGGGCCATCTCCTCTACCACGAGGATTACCACCTAGTGGCGGAAAATTTTGTTCCTCTATTTTTTTAGAAAGAACAAAAAAAAAACAAAAAGATTAAAAATTCATCAACAATATATTAAGATCGTCAACTAAGAAAAATTAAAATTTTTAAAAATACAACATACAGAAGTAGAGGAAAAATTAATAATAAGAGTAGCATTATAGACATATATGTAAGCGTATAGAAGAATCATAAAGTAGAATCTAATTTAATTAATATATATATATATATATATATATATATATATATATATATATATATATATATATATATTAAACCAATTATTTATGTAACAGAATTTTTATGTAATCAAAAATTAACAACACAGATTACATTACATTACATCCATTAAAGGTGAAAAATACAAATTTTGAAAAAATAAACGTAAAATTATTACAGAATGACCCCAAAAAAATTCTAAAAACAGATATAACTTCCAAACAAATTAATAGACCTATCTAAAACTAGGTAATTATGTTCTCTGCAATGAATAACATCCTCTAAAGGCAGAAAATACAAATTTTGGAAAAATAAACGTAAAATTATTACAGAATGACCCTAAAAAAATTCAAAAAACGGTTATAACTTCCAAAAAAATCACTGGATATTTATGAAACTTGGTAATTATGTTCTTTGCAATAAACGATATTGTTTAAAGGCGAAAAAATACAAAATTACAAAAAAAAGCGCATAATTATTACGAAATGACCTCAAAAAAATTCAAAAAACAGTTATAATTTCCAAACCAATTAATGGATCTTACTAAAACTTGGTAATTATGTTCTTTGTAATGAATAAAATCTTTAGGGGAAAAAAAATACAAATTGTTGGAAAAAAAAGTAAAATTATTATGGAATGACCCCAAAAAAATCCAAAAAACTGTTATAATTTCCAAACAAATTAATAGACCTTTCTAAAACTAGATAATTATGTTCTCTGCAATGAATAATATCCTCAAAAGGCAAAAAATACAAATTTTGGAAAAATAAACGTAAAATTATTACGGAATGACCCTAAAAAAATTCAAAAAACGGTTATAACTTACAAACAAATTACAGGATATCTCTGAAACTTGGTAATTATGTCCTTTGCAATAAACGATATTGTTTAAAGGTGAAAAAATACAAAATTATAAAAAAAGCTCATAATTATTACGAAATGACCTCAAAAAAATTCAAAAAACAGTTATAATTTCCAAACTAATTAATGGATCTTACTAAAACTTGGTAATTATGTTCTTTGTAATGAATAAAATCTTTAGGGGGAAAAAAATACAAATTTTTGGAAAAAAAAAGTAAAATTATTATAGAATGACCCCAAAAAAATTCTAAAAACAGGTATAACTTCCAAACAAATTAATAGACCTTTCTAAAACTACGTAATTATGTTCTCTGCAATTAATAACATCCCCTAAAGGCAAAAAATACAAATTTTGGAAAAATAAATGTAAAATTATTACGGAATGACCCTAAACAAAATTCAAAAAACTGTTATACCTTCCAAACAAGTCACTGGATATTTATGAAACTTGGTAATTATGTTCTTTGCAATAAAGGATATTGTTTAAAGGTGAAAAGATACAAAATTACGAAAAAAAAACGCATAATTTATTACGGAATGACCCCAAAAAAATACAAAAAACGTTTTTAACATCGAAAAAAATTTATGGATCTTTCTAAAACTTGGTAATTATGTTCTCTGCAATTAATAACATCCTTTAGAGGAAAAAAATTAAAATTATTATGGAATGACCCTAAAAAAATTCAAAAAACAGTTTTAACTTTGAAAGAAATTAATGTATCATTCTAAAACTTAGTAATTATGTTCTTTGCAATGAATAAAATCCTTTAGATGAAAAAAAATACAAATTTTTGGAAAAAAAAGTTAAATTATTATGGAATGACCCCAAAAAATTCCAAGAAAACCTTTATAACTTCTAAACACATCAACAGAATGTTATAGATATTGGTAATTATGTTCTTTGCAATGAATAAATTTCCTTTAGAGGCGAATAAAATACAAATATAGAAAAAAAAGGGTTCAATTATTACGAAATGACCCCAAAAAAATTCAAAAAACGATTATAACTTCCAAAAAAATCACTGGATATTTATGAAACTTGGTAATTATGTTCTTTGCAATAAACGATATTGTTTAAAGGCGAAAAGATACAAAATTACAAAAAAAAGCGCATAATTATTACGAAATGACCCCAAAAAAAATTCAAAAAAACCGTTATAATTTCCAAACAAATTACCGAATTGTTATGGAACTTTGTATTTATGTTATTTACAATGAATAACATCCTTTAGAGGCAAAAAAAAAAACAAATTTTAGAAAAATAGCGCAAAATTTTTACGGAATGGTACCAAAAAAATCCAAAAAACTCCTTCTAACTTCTAATTATATTAACGGATTGTTATAAAAATTGATAATTATGTTCTTTGCTATGAATATAACTTTCTAATAGTCAAAAAACACAAAATTAAGGAAAAAAGTGTAATTTTATTATGGAATGACTCCAAAAAAATCCAAAAAACCGTTATAACTTCGAAAAAAATTAACCGATTCTTATGAAACTTGGTACTTATGTTCTTTGAAATGAATAACATCCTCTAAAGGCAAAAAAAAAATTTGGAAAAATAAACGTAAAATTATTACGGAATGACTCTAAAAAAATTCAAAAAACGGTTATAACTTTGAAAGAAATTAATGGATCATTCTAAAACTTGGTAATTATGTTCTCTGCAATTAATAACATCTTCTAAAGGTAAAAAATACAAATTTTTGGAAAAAAAAGTAAAATTATTATGGAATGACCCCAAAAAATTCCAAAAAACCTTTATAACTTCTAAACACATCAACAGAATGTTATAGATATTGGTAACTATGTTCTTAGCAATAAATAAATTTCCTTTAGAGGCGAAAAAAATAAAAACCTAGAAAAAAAGCGTTCAATTATTGCGAAATGACCCAAAAAAAATTCAAAAAACGATTATAACTTCCAAAAAAATCACTGGATATTTATGAAACTTGGTAATTATGTTCTTTGCAATAAACGATATTGTTTAAAGGCGAAAAGATACAAAATTACAAAAAAAAGCGCATAATTATTACGAAATGACCCCAAAAAAAATTCAAAAAAACCGTTATAATTTCCAAACAAATTACCGAATTGTTATGGAACTTTGTATTTATGTTATTTGCAATGAATAACATCCTTTAGAGGCAAAAAAAAAACAAATTTTAGAAAAATAGCGCAAAATTTTTACGGAATGGTACCAAAAAAATCCAAAAAACTCCTTCTAACTTCTAATTATATTAACGGATTGTTATAAAAATTGATAATTATGTTCTTTGCTATGAATATAACTTTCTAATAGTCAAAAAACACAAAATTAAGGAAAAAAGTGTAATTTTATTATGGAATGACTCCAAAAAAATCCAAAAAACCGTTATAACTTCGAAAAAAATTAACCGATTCTTATGAAACTTGGTACTTATGTTCTTTGAAATGAATAACATCCTCTAAAGGCAAAAAAAAATTTTGGAAAAATAAACGTAAAATTATTACGGAATGACTCTAAAAAAATTCAAAAAACGGTTATAACTTTGAAAGAAATTAATGGATCATTCTAAAACTTGGTAATTATGTTCTCTGCAATTAATAACATCTTCTAAAGGTAAAAAATACAAATTTTTGGAAAAAAAAGTAAAATTATTATGGAATGACCCCAAAAAATTCCAAAAAACCTTTATAACTTCTAAACACATCAACAGAATGTTATAGATATTGGTAACTATGTTCTTAGCAATAAATAAATTTCCTTTAGAGGCGAAAAAAATAAAAACCTAGAAAAAAAGCGTTCAATTATTGCGAAATGACCCAAAAAAAATTCAAAAAACGATTATAACTTCCAAAAAAATCACTGGATATTTATGAAACTTGGTAATTATGTTCTTTGCAATAAACGATATTGTTTAAAGGCAAAAAGATACAAAATTACAAAAAAAAGCTCATAATTATTACGAAATGACCCCAAAAAAAATTCAAAAAAACCGTTATAATTTCCAAACAAATTACCGAATTGTTATGGAACTTTGTATTTATGTTATTTGCAATGAATAACATCCTTTAGAGGCAAAAAAAAAAACAAATTTTAGAAAAATAGCGCAAAATTTTTATGGAATGACCCCAAAAAAATCCAAAAAACCGTTATAATTTCGAAAAAAATTAACCGTTTCTTATGAATCTTGATACTTATGTTCTTTGCAATGAATAACATCCTCTAAAAGCGAAAAATACAAATTTTGGAAATTTAATCGTAAAATTATTACGTAATAACCCTTAAAAAAAAAAAAAAAAAAAAAAAAAAAAAAAAAAAAAAAAAAATCCAAAAAACTTTTATAACTTCTAAACAAATTAACAGATTGTTATAAAAATTGGTAATTATATTCTTTGCTACAACTGACATTCTTTTAAATTAAAAAAAAAAAAAATACAAATTATAAATAGCAGCTAGAAAGAGAAACATATAATTAAGAAAAATTAGTGAGAAAAACAGGCTGGAAGAAAAATATAAATTCTACAGATGAAAGTTGCTAAAGAAATATTACAAGATTTGCAATTTTTTTTTTTTTTGAAAAGAAAAAAGAAATTATATAATTTTTTTTGTCTTTTTTCTTTCATATATAATTTTCAAGATTAAAACCTCGAATTGCAGGTGGAGCAGGTGCTCGTACAGGCATTGTGTCTCCTGCTGCTGGATTAATAGAAGTTTCCTTTGGAGGATCTCCACCTTCTGATTTCTTTTTTCCTAATTTTACATTTTACATTTTTTTTATTTTTTCTTAATAAATATTTTCTTTTTATAATATTTAAATTAATTATTTAATACAATTAAATTGAATCAAATAATTTAATTCTTTCGTAAAAAAAACTAAAAACAAAAAAAAATCTAATAGAAAATAAATAATAATAAAAAAAATAATTTAAATTATCTGCAAATAATTAAATAGTAATAGTATATAAATAAAATAATATAATCAAATATAAAATAATTTAAATTATAACTTTAAATTATTTAAATTAAATAATTAAAAATTATTTCAAAATTTATTGAATTTTAAACGATTTAAAAATATTTTAAAATTCTTTTTTTCAAAAATTATTAAAATTATTTTTTTTTATAAATTTCTTTTTTCAAAATAATAAATATAAATTAAATAAATTTAAATTAACTTCCAATGAATCAATTAAATATTTAATATTTAAAAAATTGAATTTTTTTTAAAAACTATTTGCAAATATTTTGCAATTAAAAATTAATTTTTTAAATTTAAATTTAAAATTATCTTTGTCCATTGAATAATTGATATCATTTTTTGTCCAAATAATCAATAAAATAATATGAAATTTCAAAATTTTAATTTTTAATCAATGATTATAGAAAAAAAAATTCTTTATAATTTCAATTGAAATTTAAAATAAAAAATTACTACATTTATAAAATAAATGATATTTAAATAAAAATTTTTATTTATTTATTTTATTTTTAAAAAAAGGGCATTGCCCGTTTAATTGCTAAAATAAAGAAATAAATAAAAATTTGTTTTTTTTATAAAATAGAAAAAAATTGTTTTTTGTTTCACTATTAAATTTTTAATAAATAATCTTTTAATATTTATTGAAATTAATTTTTGTTTTTTTTTCGATAAATTTTTTAATAGAAAGAAATTTTTATCTATTTCTATTTTTTTTTTTTTTTTTCTAATATAAAAATAATTCGAAGGATTAAATTAATTGTTTTCTTGTAAATTTACGTAAATTTTTTCGATAAAAATCGATTTTTTCTAAACCACCCGTTATATTTTTATCATTTTCCAACTATTAAACATTTCTTTTTTTTTCGATAAAAGAAATATTTAATTTCCATTATCGTCAGAATTTTTGAGGTTAGGAATCCGATTTACGCGTATATAAATATATAATCGGCAAAGAAAAATAATGAAATGTTATTTATTTTTAATCGAAAAACAAAATAAATGCCTCTAAATAGAAAACAAAAATATTGAAAACAATGTAAATTAATCCCTCACAAACACAATAAATTACAAAATTATATATTACAATTTTCTTAGAAGCGAAAAATAATAAATTCTTTTTTTTTCAATCAAAATAAACGAAAGTTTCGCATCGCGATATTAAACAACATAAAAAAAACACACACACAATGGAAAAACAAAATAAATTACACAAAAATGGCAATATGCAAAATGGTGATGTAAAATTGCATCATTTTCAAAAAGTCAAAAAAAAAAAAAAATACTTTTAAACTCTGTCATAATTACCTTTTCGTCCCATTTTTCAATTGATTTTCCTTCACTGTAACGAAATTCTATAAAAATTTCACACGAATTCACAATGAATTTAATAAACTTTGTAAATCTTGTAAAACTGTCTTAGCGGCAAATATATATGTTTTGTGTTACAAATGACTTTTCCTTGTGTTCCTGTTGGGGGGGGAAGAATGTCGAGAACAGTTGATAAACAGGGAAAGTACAATTTACAATATTTGTGATAAGAAACAATAGGTGGGGATAAAATTAATAACTGCGTAAAAATAATAGTAAGAAATACATTATCATTGGTGGAAATAGAAAATAATGTCCAATTTCAACCAATCAGAAGAGTTTTTGTGGTCTAAATGAAAAAAAAAACGGAATGTGCTTTAAATTCAGAATAGTGTCGGTAATGAAGTATTCTACATAACCTATGTTTAAAAAAATGAGAAAATATTCCTATTGGTGGAAATTAAACAAATTGCCAGTAAAATATTTTTTAAATGTAAATTTTCTAACCAATCACGAGAATTATTTTCAATTAGGAAAATTTGACTCCAAAATTTAAATAGAGAAAAAAAGGATAAATAACAAAAAAATTGTTTAATAAAATTTCGATAAAATAAAAATTCTGCTAAATGACAATTTAGATAAATAAAAAAAATCGGTTAAATAAAAATTATGCTAAATGAAAATTTAGATAAAAAAAAATTTCGGTTAAATAAAAATTCTGCTAAATGAAAATTTAGATAAAAAATAGAATTTCAGTTAAATAAAAATTCTGCTAAATACAAATTTAGTTAAATGAAAATTTGGTTAAAAATGACAATTCTTAATGAAAAATTTGCTAAATAAAAATTCCCTTGCAAAAGGGGGCTAAATATTGGCTAAATAATTTATTCAGCTAAATAGAATTTCGCTTGAAGGAAAAATTTTGTTAAATAAAAAATTTCCTAAATAGAATTTCGGTAAAATATAAAAATTTGGTAAAATAAAAATTCTCCTAAATGAAAATTAGTTTAAATAAAAATTCTGCTAAATAAAAATTAGTTTAAATAAATTTTCTGCTAAATGAAATATTGCTTTAAAAAAAATTCTGCTAAATGAAAAATTTGCCTAAAATAAAATTTCGGTAAAATATAAAAATTCAGCTAAATGAAAATTAGTTTAAATAAAAATTCTTCTAAATGAAAATTAGTTTAAATAAAAATTCTGCTAAAAGAAATTAGTTTAAATAAATTTTCTGCTAAAATGAAGTTTCAGTTAAATAAAAATTCTGCTAAATGAAAATTTAGATAAAAAATAAAATTTCGGTTAAATAAAAATTCTGCTAAATACAAATTTAGTTAAATGAAAATTTGATTAAAAATAACAATTCATAATGAAAAATTTGCTAAATAAAAATTCCCTTGCAAAAAGGGGCTAAATATTGGCTAAATAATTTATTCAGCTAAATAGAATTTCGTTTGAAGGAAAAATTTTGTTAAATAAAAAATTTCTTAAATAGAATTTCGGTAAAATATAAAATTTAGCTAAATAAAAATTGGGTTAAATAAAAATTCTCCTAAATGAAAATTAGTTTGAATAAAAATTCTGCTAAATAAAAATTAGTTTAAATAAATTTTCTGCTAAAATGAAGTTTCAGTTGAATAAAAATTCTGCTAAATGAAAATTTAGATAAAAAAATAAAATTTCGGTTAAATAAAAATTTAGTTAAATGAGAATTCGGTTAAATAACAATTCTTAATGAAAAATTTGCTAAATAAAAATTCCCTTGCATAAAGGGGCTAAATATTGGCTAAATAATTTATTCAGCTAAATAGAATTTCGTTTGAAGGAAAAATTTTGTTAAATAAAAAATTTCCTAGATAGAATTTCGGTAAAATATAAAAATTTTGCTAAATAAAAATTTGTTTAAGTAAATTTTCTGCTAAAATGAAGTTTCTTTTAAAAAAAAATTCTGCTAAATAAAAAATTTGCCTAAAATAAAATTTCTGTAAAATAAAAATTCGCTAATTAAAAATTTTGCTAAATGAAAATTAGTTTAAATAAAAATTATGCTAAATACAAATTAGTTTAAATAAATTTTCTGCTAAAATGAAGTTTCGCTTTAAAAAAAAATTCTGCTAAATGAAAAATTTGCCTAAAATAAAATTTCTATAAAATAAAAATTCGCTAATTTTGAATTTCGGTTATATAAAAAATTTTGCAAAAAAAATTTAATTTAATTTTAATTAAATAAAATTTTAAAAATGTAGTTAAATAAAAACTATTTTAAATAAAAATTTTTAAAATCCAATAAATAAAATTTTTTAAATTAAAAACTAAAAAAAAAATTCTTTTAAATGTAAAAAATAATAATTTTCATTAAAAATTAATTTCGTTATTTTCCCCGCAAAAAAAAAGAATAAAATTTCATGCATTTTATGTTTTTTTTTTGTTTTAAACAAAAAAAATTGTTTGTTAAATTGCAAAAATGTTTAATATTACGAAATTGTCAATATAAAAAAAAAACAATACCTCAAATTATTTTTCTTTTTTCTTTCTTTCTTTTCTTTTTTTTTTCTTTCTTTGTTTAATAAAGAATTTATTTAATTTTCTTCCTGTTGCATTTGTAATTCGCGAAGAATTTGTGCTTTTTGTTTTTCTAATTCATCTTCGGACAATTCATGTTGTTCGACATTTTCATTTAATGAGCCGTCACTTTGTATTGATGTTCGTCGATGTTTATCATCTTTTCTTCGTTGATCGGGCGATTCTTCAGACGATGGAAGTCTCGAGTGTGATCTCTGTCAAAAATAAATAGCAAAAAAAAAAATTATTTATTATGTAAAATTTAGCATTTATTTAGTTTTTTATTTTTTAGTTAATTTTTATTAAAAATTTATTTAGTTATTTATTTTTTTCTATTTTATTTATTCCAAGTACCAACAGTAAAAAAAAGTTTATTTATTTAAATTTAAAAATAAATAAATTTTCTTTTCTTTTATTTATTTATTTTTTTCAACCAAAGAATATTAAAAAATAATTTAACCAAAATTATTTAATTAAAAGAAAAAATTTATTTGAAATAAATTAAAAATTATTTAGGCTCTGAGACAAAAATATATTTTTTAATTTAATTCAAATAAATTTTATTCTGTCGCAAATAAAAAAAAAAATGTCAAAACTTTATTAATTTTTTTTTTTTTTATATAAACTCTAAAGAAAAAAAAATAAATAGAAATATTATTATTTAATTTACCGAATGACTGCGGCCACGTTTCTTTTTATTTTTTCTCCGCTTCTTTTTTGTTTCTGATTCTGAACTATCGGATTTACTGCCAACACTTGCAGATTTTGATCTGTGTCGTTTTTTCTTTAGACCCTTTTCACTGTTTTCGGAATCCTGTGAAAAAAAACGAAAAACCAATTTAAATTTTCTAAAATAAATTTTTTTAAACGACTTCAATTACAATTTGAAAAAAATATATATACTCACACTATGTGATTTTGAACGTGATTTTCGTTTAGGTTTCTTTGTTTTTTTCTTTCGACTACGAATATGATGATGACTACAACTTTCTTCTAATTCATGTTGATGTTCCTTAAATATTCTTAATCTTTCACTTTCCAATGAAATTGCTTTAAAATCAGGTTCCTCTTCAATTTTCATTCTCACATCGTCCCATGTCATTTGATAATCAACACCCAATGTTTTTAATAAATTTTTAAAACCCAATTCAAGTTTTTTAAATTTCCTCATTTCTTCTTTAACACGTTCTTTTTCACGTGCTTCAGCTTTTTCTAATAATGAATTATATGTTAATTTTACATTACCCGCATCTAATGTCGCTGATTTTCTATCCTCACAAACAACAGTTGCAAATTCTTCAAATGTTGTATTAACTTGTACTTCAAAATTACGATCTTTTAAAATTTCACGTATTATTTTTTTCTCATCATGAAAACGTGATTTAAGATCGGCAACATAAAATTTAAAAAGATCAAGTGGAGTTGAACCCGATTGACCGAGCATTGCTGAAAATCGTAAATCAGCCGATAACATTGGATAAAGTTCAACCCATAATGACATTGATGTTAATTTTCCCTGTTCATGTAATTCGTCAAGAAGACTCTATAAAGGAAAATAGATATATTTTTTATTTTTTAAATTTAATTTTTCTTTACTAAATAATTTTTTAAAAATAATTAAAAACTATTAAAAAAAAAAAAAAAAAAAAAAAAAAAAAAATTCCCACTCACAATAAATCCATCACGATTTTTTCTCTCCTGTCGTTTTCGTCGTTTTTTTTCCCTCTCCTTTTCTTCCTCTTCATCTTTTTCAAGTTGTCTTATATGATTTTCAAAAACAAGAATTGCATCCTCCTTATCCATTTGCAATAAATCGGCATCCTCAGCAAATGATGTATGTTGAATAAGCAATGCTTGCGCCTCTTGCCATGTTGTACGATAATTAACATCGGTCAATGCATCTAAAACTTGTGCCATTCTTTTTGTATTACGTTTCTTTAATATTTTTGCCTCTTCTTTTTCACGTTTTGCTAAATTAAATATAACATCCTCATAAATATCACGTCGATCTGAATCGCCAACTGAACGCCATACTTCCAAATTTCCATACATTTCCTCGCATTTATAATATTTCGTTGTACTTAACATTCGGGTTGGTTCAAGTAAAAATGCCTCAAGATCTTCTTTCGCTTTTTTTAATCTGAAAAAAGGTTTTTCAATTCAAAAAAAATTAGAAAAATTCCCATTTTTATCCAAAGTCTAATTTTAAACAAATTAATAACAGATTAATATTATCAAATAATAATTTAATTTATTAGAATATTATTACATATTAAATGATAATAATGAAAATTATATGTTTACAGGCCTCGGATTATACGAATTTTTCCGATTTTTTTTTAAAAATACGACTTTTATCGACTTATTTTAATAAAATGCGACATTTCTTTTACATTTGAAAAAAAACATGTAAATAAAATACATTATTTTAAGTATAAAATGTAGATCTTCTTCAGATCTTCTTCAATTCAATTATTTAACAAATTTTAAACTAAAATGATTCTTCACTAATTTAATTATTTTTAATAATTTATTTTATAATTTAAAAAAAAATATCACAATAAAATTGAATTATTTTTTTTCTAATTTCAATTCAAAATAAACTAAAATTCAATTATTTTCAAAAATTTCAATCCAAAATTAACAAAAATTCAATTATTTTCCAAAATGTCAATTGAAAATCAATTATTTTCAAAATTTTCAATTCAAAATAAACAAAAATTCAATTATTTTCAAAATTTTCAATTCAAAGTCAACTAAAATTCAATTATTTTCAATTCAAAATCAATTAAAATTCAATTATTTTCAAAAATTTCAATCCAAAATTAACGAAAATTCAATTATTTTCCAAGTATTCAATTCAAAATAAACTAAAATTCAATTAATTTCTTAAAATTGTAGTTTTAAAATCAACTAATATTAAATTATTTTTCAAAATGAACTAAAATTCAATTATTTTCCAAAATTTAATTCAAAATCAATTTAAATTCAATTATTGACAAAAATTCAATTCAAAGTCAACTAAAATTCAATTATTTTAAAAAATTTCAATTCACAATAAAATACAATTCAATTATTTTCCAAAATTACAATTCAAATTTAATAATTTTTAAAATTTTCAATTAAAAATCATCCAAAATTCAATTATTTTTCAAAATTTCAATTGAAATTCAATTATTTTCAACAATTTTTTAATTTAAAATCAAATAAAATTTAATTATTCTGAAAAATTTGAATTTAAAATTAATTGAATTTTCAATAATTTGAATTTAAAAGCATCTAAAATTTAATTATTTCTAAAATTTTCCATCGAAAAAAATTGTTTTTTTTTTAAATTTAATAATTTCAATTATAACTCTAAGGAAATTATAGAAAAATAAATTAAAAATAATAATCAACTGAAATTCAATTATTTTCAATTCAAAATCAAATAAAATTCAATTATTTTCCAAAATTTAATTCAAAATCAATTGAAATTCAATTATTGACAAAAATTAATTTCACAATAAACTACAATTCAATTATTTTCCAAATTTCAACTGAAATTTAATTATTTTCCAAATTTTTAATCCTAAATCAACTACAATTCAATTGTTTTAAAAATTTTCAATTTCAATTTAATTAGTTTCATAAATTTCAATTCAAAATCAACTAAAATTCAATTTTTTTCCAAAATTTAATTCAAAATCAATTGAAATTCAATTATTGACAAAAATTCAATTCATAATCAAATGAAATTAAATTATTATCAAAATTTTGTAATCCAAAATCAACTGAAATTCAATTATTTTCAATTCAAAATCAAATAAAATTTAATTATTTTCCAAAATTAAAATTGAAATTCATTTATTTTCAAAATTTTCAATTATAAAAATCAATTAAAATTAAATTATATACAACATTTTTATTTCAAAATTAACTGAAATTCAATTATTTTCAATTCAAAATCAACTAAAATTCAATTATTTTTCAAAATTAACTAAAATTCAATTATTTTCCAAAATTTAATTCAAAATCAATTGATATTCAATTATTGACAAAAATTCAATTCATAATCAAATGAAATTAAATTATTTTCAAAATTTTGTAATCCAAAATCAACTGAAATTCAATTATTTTCAATTCAAAATCAAATAAAATTCAATTATTTTCAAAAATTTCAATCCAAAATTAACAAAAATTCAATTATTTTCCAAAATTTAATTCAAAATCAATTGATATTCAATTATTGACAAAAATTCAATTCATAATCAAATGAAATTCAATTATTTTCAAAATTTTCAATTCAAAATCAATTGAAATTCAATTATTTTAAAAAATTTCAATTCACAATAAAATACAATTCAATTATTTTCCAAATTTCAACTGAAATTTAATTATTTTCCAAATTTTTAATCCTAAATCAAATAAAATTCAATTTTTTTAAAAATTTTCAATTTCAATTAAATTAGTTTCATAAATAAATAAATAAATTCAATTCATAATCAAATGAAATTAAATTATGTACAAAATTTTGTAATCCAAAATCAACTGAAATTCAATTATTTTCAATTCAAAATCAAATAAAATTCAATTATTTTCCAAAAATTTGTAATTTAAAATCAAATAAAATTTAATTATTCTGAAAAATTTGAATTTAAAATTAATTGAATTTTCAATAATTTGAATTTAAAAGCATCTAAAATTTAATTATTTCTAAAATTTTCCATCGAAATTTTTTTTTTTTTTGAAATTTAATAATTTCAATTATAACTCTAAGGAAATTCAATTATTTTTAACTATTGTAATAATATTCTTTGAAAATTCAACTATCTGAAACTATTTTTCAATTAAAAATGATTTTCGAATTATTGTCTTTTGTCCGCATTTTCTAATAAATTTTTAATAAAATCATCTAAAATTTTAATTAAAAATCACTTAAAGTTTCAATTAATTTCAATAATCTCAATTTTAAATCTTTGAAAATTCAATTTAATTTAAAAAATATTTTCCAAAAATTGTTTGATAAATTATTTTTAGTTTTGTAAAATTTAATAATTGTTTGAAAATTAACAATATATCTTTTGAAATTTAATTATTTCTAAAAATTTCAACTTTAACCCTTCGAAAAGGATTATTATTAAAAAAAAAAAAAAAAAATTTTTATTTAAAAATCTGTAAAATATTTTTGTTAAAATAAAAAACAAATCCACTTTTCTTTTGAAATATAAATCGACTAAAACGACTTTTTTTATGTCTTTAAGTTGATTCGAGGCCTGTGTTTTTATAATTAATATTTAATATAGGTATTCGTTGGCCACCCTGGTACTTTAAAAATAAATTTTTTTCAAATTACTATCTTGTACGAAATTTCCTGGCGTATCTTTTTTTTCATCATAAATTTTTTGTACAATTTTTGAATGAATATACAACATTAAAAAAAATTTATGTTGTGTAAACGTTGTGTACTTCAGCTTCGTGATTGGAATTTTCAAATTTGGAATTTTAAAGAAATTTATTCCGAAATTTTGGAAACACA
Organism: Leptopilina boulardi; assembly: GCF_019393585.1. NCBI lineage: Eukaryota > Metazoa > Arthropoda > Insecta > Hymenoptera > Figitidae > Leptopilina > Leptopilina boulardi. Next base: position 333,891 of record NW_026138046.1, read on the forward strand.
ATTATACAAATTTTGCAAAAAGTGAGAAAAAGAATTGTCAAAATTTGACACGTCATAAGATTACTATTCAAAAAAAAAAAAACACGTGAAATCAGAAAAGGCCAACTTCAAATTAGGACAGAAGGACAGACAAAGCATTTTATTATTATATAATAATTAACTATTTTAGGCAAATTAATTAATTTAAACAAATATAAATAATTGAATTGTCTTTAAATTACAAATAAATATTAATTAATTATAAAAATGATAAATACCTTAATCTCTCTTGTTCGCGTTCCTCTTTTAATTTTTGCGTTTTATATGCATTAAATGCCTGTTTACGTTCATTTAATTTTTTCATTTGTGGATAACGTGAATCATTTTGAATTATTTTCACCGCCTGTTCCCATGTTGCATTTGAAGGGACATCTTTTTCTTTGAGTAATTCTTTAAATGCTTCAATTGCTTCTTTTTTGTCTTTAAATTGCATTTTTGGCTCTGGTGTACTTGTACGACTACCATTTGCCGATTCTTTTGCTGAATTACTGTCATCGTCAGGTTTTGATGGTGGTGTTGGAATATTTATTGCCGCTAATGTTGCCGCCATTGCCTGTTCAATAGCCGATTTACCACCTGATTCAGGTGTACTTGTTTGCGAAAGAGATGCAATATTTGGCGACATACGTTGCATTGTAACTGAACCAATTCCACCGCTAATGAAAAAGAAAATTAATATTTTTATTAATAAACTAATGTTATTAGACATTAAATTCATTTTATTAATTCTGTAATGAGAAATAATTCTATAATGAATATTAGCCAAAAAAAAAATTTATTTCCAATATTTCACAATTTAAATAATTGTAAGAAATTTTTTTTTTTTTCAATTGCAATTTAAATAGAATAAATTTCAAAAAAAAAAATATAGAAGATAGAATAAAAAAAAAAAAAATTTGAATCTCACGTATTTGTGGCACTTGCAACAGCAACTGCTGCCGCTGCAGCAGCATCCTCAGCGACAATTCTTGTTTTTAATTCATCTAATTCAGGTGGTATTGTCCAACGTGATTCTTTTGTTGCAACATTATGATAATAAACTTTACCATTCTCCGATTTATATTCCTTCCATGGACATTGCGATAATAAAAGTTCACTTTGACTTTTTAATTCATCTGGCTTTTCCCATAATGATTGTTTTGTTGTATTATTATAATAATATGTACGTCCATCGGGCGCTTTATGTTCTGACCAATCGCATTTTTTCTCCGTTAAATTTGAAACTGATTTAATATCGTTGAGAGTTGGCGCCGGCGGTGGTACAACTTGTGATGTTATTTGTGGTGGTGCAGCTTCACAAAAAAAAGAAATAAAAAAAAAAAAAAATTTTCATTTCATTTTATTACAAATTTTTATTATTTCAAATCGAAATTAAAATAGAAATACAATTTTTTTTTTAAATAAACATTTTTAATTTATTTAAAATATTAAAATTTTATTCAATTAAAGTTAGAAATTTAATTAGAAATCAAATTTTTGAAATTAAAATTTTTTATTTAGAAAGAAAAATTTATTTTAAAATTCTATTTTTTAGAACAAATTTTTCTTCTTTTTTTTTCTATTTTCTCTATTTTTCTATATAAAAATAAATTTAATACAAAATATTTGTTTCTTTTTTTAATTTCATTTCGATTTAAAATAATTCGAATATCAAATATTTTAATAAGAATAGTTTAATTTTTTTTGTTTAATTAGTTTTAATGAATACAGAAATATTAAATATTTACGTAATTAAAAAAAAAAAATTCAATTTGATATACAATTAAATTTTATATTTCCTTTCGTTTTAATTTATTATTAAAAAAAAAAAAAAAAAAAGTTTCTATGAAATAAAATTAATTTATTATTAATTAATAATTTATTTATTGATAATTACTAATTAATTAAAAAAAGGTAATAAATTAATTAATTATTAATTAATTAATTTACTAAATTTCATTTTAATATATTATAAATAAACAAAATGAATGTTAATTAATTAAAATTAATTATTTTAAAAATTTATTTATTTAATTAATTAATTTAAAAATAAATTTACCAATAACACCAGCTTCTGGCGGTGGTGCGGCGCCAATTGGAAATCCAAAACCTGGTGGTGGAATGGAAAATTGTGGTGGCATCATTCCCGGAGGTCCTGGTGGTAAACCAGGTGGTGGAATAAATGGAGCCGCTGGTAATATTGGTGGAACAAATGTTGTGGCCATATTTGGTGTACCTGGTGGAAAGCCAGGAACTGCCGGTGGAATTCCGTCGTTTGAAGCCTTTTTTTTTTTTTTTTTTTTAAAAAAAAAGAAAAATTAAAAAAAAAAGAAAAAATACAAAAAAAAATTTTATTAAACAAATTTAAAGTAAAATTAAAATGGAATTTTTTTTTCATCTTTTTAACAATTCATTTAATTTTATCATTAATAATTTTAATTTCTACAATTTATGATTGAAAGAAAAATCTTTATTGAAAGAAAATTTAATTTTTGAAAATTATTTTGGTAAAAATACTAAAAATTATTTTTAAAAAAAAATTTATATTACAAATTATTTGATAAATATAAATAAATAAAAAGTATTTTGAAAAATTTTATAAAAATTATTTAATAAATATATAATTATTAAAAATTATTTGCTTAATATAATTACTAAAAATTATTTTGAAAAATTTTAATAAAATTTATTTGATAAATATAATTAATAAAAATTATTTGGCAAACCATTTTTACTTAATTATAACTCAAAAAATTAAATTTAGTTTCTTTCTATTTTTAATTTAAAAAAAAAAAAAAACAATTTTTTTAAACGATTTAAAAACTAAATAATAATTACGCAAAATTAATTACATTTCGATAAAAATTGTATAATATAAATAATTATTAAATAAAAATTGGTTATTTTTTTCTAATTATTAATCAATTTAATTAATAAAAAAAATAAATAAATAAATACAGAGAAATAATGAATAAAATAAAAATTTCGGCATTGAAATAATTATTTAAAAACTGAATAATAATTACGCAAAACTAATTACAATATTTCGATAAAAAATTATAATAATAATAAATAATAATTAATATAACTAATTAATGATTAAATAAAAAAAAACTTTTGCTAATTATTAAATGAATTAAATTGTAACAAGAAAAAAATTGGTTTTTGTTTTGGTAAAATTGAACGCTTTGACAGATATATACATATATATATATATATATATATATATTGACGCACATGAAAAAATATTTATTTATTATATTTTATCTATACTAATATTAAAATAAAATAAAAAAAGCAAATAATAAAAAAAGAAATATTTCAAAAAACAGAAAAATATTCATAAAATTAAAAAATATTATCGAAGGAAAAATATTTTATCGGCAAAGTTATATATATGCGGAAGACAAATATATAGTATGTACAAATATATCGAAATATATGGCAAAATTTTGAGGTTAGGAATGTCAAACAAATGAAAAAAAATGAATCGCTAACATATTTAAAATTATAATTTAGAGTATTTTTATAAATTATTTCCACTTACCATTAATTTAATTGTATAATTATCCTCTCCATTAACTAAATATTAAGGAAGTATCATTGAATTTAATAAAAAATTGTCCATTCGAAATGCCAAGCGAAAATATACGCACGCACACAATTCACACATACACACGCATATAGAAAATACACACAATGCACACATGCGCGCGTATACATTTTTGAGGTTAGGTTTTATCCGGAAACTTTTTTCGGTGACTCTTATTCTTTTAAAAAGTAAAATTTTATTATTGTTGAAATAAAAAGGAATTATTGTATACATAATAAAATTTATTGTTTATTTGCGAAATGGAAATAATATTACTAAAATATTTATTTTTCATATAGAAAGTTTGAAATTGCGGTGAAAATTGTTAAGAAGAAGATTTTGTAATGCGCGTTAAATATACCTATATGAACGACTGGTAAAAATTGAATTAATTTTTAAATAAATTTCATTTATTAAATTGAGAAATATTTTTATTAATCTAGTCAAGATTAATATATAAATAGAAATTAACGGAATATTTAAAATATAATTAGAAGGTAAGACTTATTTTATATATACAAAATTTGTAATTATATATTAGAGGTTATAATTTTTAACGTAAGATTAATTTTTGAAATATATATATATATATATTATAATATTTATTTACAATTTAAATAAAATTTATAAACAAATTAAATTTTCTTTCTTAAAAATGAATCTCTTTCAGTTCTTTTTTTTTAATTCTATGTGGAATGGTTTTAATTGAACATTACGAAAAATTTGATGAAAAAAAAATAAGAGAAAAAAATTTATTTATTTTTAAATAGAAAAATTTTGAATTTTTTTGGAATTTTTCTAAAATTTTTAAAAATATTTTTTTTTTATAAATATCACTGATTTTTTTTTTTTTTTTTATACGAAATATATTTATGTATTTTGTTACGTTAATTATGAAAATTACAGTAAAAAAAAAAAATTCGAAAATTTTGATTTTTAGGTTCAAAAACATTTTTTTTTTTTTAATACCCAAAAAATTGATGGTTTTTTTTTTTGAGATTTTTGGATAAAATTTGCAAAATTTTCGAACAGTTTATAAAATATAAAAAATTCATTAAATTATTATTATTATTATTACCTATTATTTATATTATTATATTAACAATTAATAATAATTAGAATGTAAAAATTTTTCAATTCTAATTATTATGGTTATTATTATTTATAAAATATTTATTTAATTTCAGAAAGAAAAAAAAATGAATTATTTTTTTTTTTTAATTTCAATTCAAAATAAACTAAAATTCAATTATTTTCAAAAATTTCAATCCAAAATTAACAAAAATTCAATTATTTTCCAAAATGTCAATTGAAATTCAATTATTTTAAAAATTTTCAATTTAAAATAAACAAAAATTCAATTATTTTCAAATTTTTCAATTCAAAGTCAACTAAAATTAAATTATTTTCAAAATTTTCAATTCAAAATCAACTAAAATTCAATTATTTTCAAAAATTTCAATCCAAAATTAACAAAAATTCAATTATTCTCTAAGTATTCAATACAAAATAAACTAAAATTCAATTATTTTCTTAAAATTGTGGTTTTAAAATCAACTAATATTCAATTATTTTTCAAAATTAACTAAAATTCAATTATTTTCCATAATTTAATTCAAAATCAATTGAAATTCAATTATTGACAAAAATTCAATTCATAATCAAATGAAATTAAATTATTTTCAAAATTTTTTAATCCAAAATCAACTGAAATTCAATTATTTTCAATTCAAAATCAAATAAAATTCCATTATTTTCCAAAATTACAATTCAAATTTAATAATTTTTAAAATTTTCAATTAAAAATCAACAAAAATTCAATTATTTTTCAAAATTTTAATTAAAATTCAATTATTTTCCAAAAATTTTTAATTTAAAATCAAATAAAATTTAATTATTCTGAAAAATTTGAATTTAAAATTAATTGAATTTTCAATAATTTGAATTTAAAAGCATCTAAAATTTAATTATTTCTAAAATTTTCCATCGAAAAAAATTTTTTTTTTTGAAATTTAATAATTTCAATTATAACTCTAAGGAAATTATAGAAAAATAAATTAAAAATAATAATAATAATATTATTATATTATATTATATTATATAATAATAATAAATAAAAATAAATAAATATAAATTATAGTTTATAGAATATAAAAAATTCATTAAATTATTATTATTATTATTATTATTATTATTATTATTATTATTATTATTATTATTTATATTATTATATTAATAATTAATAATAATTAGAATATAAAAATTTTTCAATTCTAATTATTATGTTTATTATTATTTATAAAATATTTATTTAATTTCAGAAAGAAAAAAAATGAGTGTATTAAGCAGATATTTAAATTGGTGCCAAACGAAAAATGGACAAAATTTCGGTTATACAGCTTGTTTTATTTCAAGTATAGGAGTTTTTGCAGCATTATTTACTCCACATACATTTCTTCTGGATAAACTTATGAATTTGGTACAACTTCACGAGTACGTAAAAAAAAAGAAAAATAATTAATTTTTCTTAAAAAAAAAAAAAAATTTCTCTTTTTCCAAATAAAAATTTTTTTTTTTCTCTTACTTTTACTGATATTTTTATTTAACATAATAGGCGCATTTTAAAGAATTTTTATTGGCCAGAATTTTATTGCATATAGAATTTTCATTTGTTCGAATTATTTTTTTGATTGAATTTCTATAAAATCGATTTTTCTGCTGAATTTTCATTTAACCGAAAAATCATTTAACAGAATTTCTATAATTGATAGAATTTTGTTCGAAATTGCAAATGACCGAACAATAGATTTTGGCGCAATTTTTAATATTCAACCAATCAAAAATTATCCATAAAATTGTGATTGGTTGAATTTTAAAAATCACGCCAAAAATCGATTGTTGCTTCGGTCATTTGCAATTTCGGACAAAATTCTATCAATTAGAAATTCTGTTAAATGATTTTTCGATTAAATAAAAATTCTGCAGAAAAATCAGTTTTTATGGAAATTTATATCAAATAATAAATTTGAACAAATGAAAATTCATCTTAAAGAATAAAAAAGTAAAAATTCTATATGCAATAAAATTCTAGCCAATAATAATTCTTTAAAATTCCTAATAATATTGAAATATAAAATTTGAGTAAATAAAAATTTTAACAAATAAAAATTCTGTGAAGAAACAAAATTTTTGATAATTTTAAATTGGAAATTTTTGGAAATTAATTGAATTTTAGTTGATTTTGAATTGAAAATTTGTTGAAAATAATTGAATTTCCATTTTAAATTTAAAATTTTTTAAAATGAAATTATCAAAAATGAAAATAATTGAATTTTTGTTTAATTTTTATTAAAACTTTGAAAAACAATTGAACTTTAAGCTGATTTTTAGTATAGGAATTTAAAAAAAAATTTTTTTGTCTATTTATTACTAATTTGTATTAAAAATTTTTTAAATTGAATTTTTGATACATTTAAATTGAAATTTTGTAAAATAATTGAATTTCAGTTAATTTTGAAATAAAAATTTGTATATAATTTAATTTTAGTTGATTTTTATAATTGAAAATTTTGAAAATAAATGAATTTCAATTGCAATTTTGGAAAATAATTGAATTTTATTTGATTTTGAATTGAAAATAATTGAATTTCAGTTGATTTTGGATTAAAAAATTTTGAAAATAATTTAATTTCATTTGATTATGAATTGAATTTTTGTCAATAATTGAATATCAATTGATTTTGAATTAAATTTTGGAAAATAATTGAATTTTAGTTAATTTTGAAAAATAATTGAATTTTAGTTGATTTTGAATTGAAAATAATTGAATTTCAGTTAATTTTGAAATAAAAATGTTGTATATAATTTAATTTTAATTGATTTTTATAATTGAAAATTTTGAAAATAAATGAATTTCAATTGTAATTTTGGAAAATAATTGAATTTTATTTGATTTTGAATTGAAAATAATTGAATTTCAGTTGATTTTGGATTACAAAATTTTGAAAATAATTTAATTTCATTTGATTATGAATTGAATTTTTGTCAATAATTGAATATCAATTGATTTTGAATTAAATTTTGGAAAATAATTGAATTTTAGTTAATTTTGAAAAATAATTGAATTTTAGTTGATTTTGAATTGAAAATAATTGAATTTCAGTTAATTTTGAAATAAAAATGTTGTATATAATTTAATTTTAATTGATTTTTATAATTGAAAATTTTGAAAATAAATGAATTTCAATTGTAATTTTGGAAAATAATTGAATTTTATTTGATTTTGAATTGGAAATAATTGAATTTCAGTTGATTTTGGATTACAAAATTTTGAAAATAATTTAATTTCATTTGATTATGAATTGAATTTTTGTCAATAATTGAATTTCAATTGATTTTGAATTAAATTTTGGAAAATAATTGAATTTTAGTTAATTTTGAAAAATAATTGAATTTTAGTTGATTTCGAATTTAAAATTGTTGAAAATAATTAAATTTCAATTGGAATTTTGAAAAATAATTGAATTTTGGTTGATTTTTAATTAAAAATTTTAAAAATTATTGTATTTCAATTATAATTTTGGAAAATAATTGAATTTTATTTGATTTTGAATTGAAAATAATTGAATTTTAATTAATTTTGAAATAAAAAATTTTTATATAATTGAATTTTAGTTTATTTTAAATTGAAAATTTTGAAAATAATTGAATTTTAGTTAACTTTGAAAAATAATTGAATTTTATTTGATTTTGAATTGAAAATAATTAAATTTCAATTGATTTTGAATTAAATTTTGGAAAATAATTGAATTTTAGTTGATTTTGAATTGAAATTTATGAAACTAATTAAATTGAAATTGAAAAATTTTAAAACAATTGAATTTTAGTTGATTTAGGATTGAAAATGTGGAAAATAATTAAATTTCAGTTGAAATTTGGAAAATAATTGAATTGTAGTTTATTGTGAATTGAAATTTTTGAAAATAATTGAATTTCAATTGATTTTGAATTAAATTTTGCAAAATAATTGAATTTTTATTTGATTTTAAATTGAAAATAATTGAATTTTATTTGATTTTGTATTGAAAATTTTTGAAAATAATTCATTGTTACATTTGATTTTAAATTGAAAATAATTGAATTTTTAATTGAAACTTTGGAAAATTTTATTTTTTCAGTTGAATTTTCATTTGTTCGAATTATTATTCTTTTCAAATGCCCTATTATGTTAAATAAAAATACGAGCAAATAAAACATCTGACAAATAAAAATTCAAATAAATAAAAATTCGGCACAAAAGTAATTATGACAATTGAAATTCCATAAAATGAAAATGCTAATACTAATGATTTTTAGAACATAATCATGTGTTCCAAAAATTCAAGTATTTTTCAAAATTTTTTTTTTATAATAGATTGAAAATTGAAATTAAAAAAAAAAATAAAAAAAATTATAGAAATTTAATTTAAATATTTTTAAAATTCTATTAAAATTAAAATTCAAGGTTGTCTAACGGTCAGGGAAAAGTCAGGAAATTTCTTTAATTTTCTGGAATTTTTTTTATAAATAAATTAAATTAATTGTTAATTTCAAATTTTTTTTTTACTTTTTTCCCCAAAAAGCAAATGCAAATTGTCCTTCACACTCAATTATTAATTTTGAAATTAAATTAAATTTCAAATACTAGAAAATCTGCTTTATATATAATTTTACTAAATAAAAATTTGATAATTTCAAATTTGACACCGTAAAAATTCTTTTGAATTAAAATATTGAGAATATAATTTATACGTCGCCCCAAATTAGTTTATTTATTTCACCTTAAATGATCGCAAAAATTTTTGCTGTCCCTAAATTTTTTTTTTTTTCCAAAAATTGTTGGATTGATCCACTTAATTTTTTTTTTTTATGTTCAAGGCGAAAAAAACCAGTTGAAATGCCTGAATCATTAAAAAATCTCGTCAACGATGTCTTTGATGATCTAAAATTCGATAAAACAGATCGTGACGATATTAAATCATTTATTGTTTGTCGTTTTAAGCCATTCAATGCTGGTATGTTAGATTCAAGAAATGGCGCAATTATTGGTATACCATGGCATTTTACATATGATGATTTAATTGATGTGAAAATACCACAAATTGCAATTGATAAATTTCCCATTGATATAACACGTTTTGAAACAGAGGATTTAGCTGAATCATTAATATTATCACGTGAGGCAAAAAAATTTGCCATTGCACGTGAATTATTAACAATACGCGATTCATATCGTTCATTTGATGCATTTTTAGCGGCAGTTATTATTTTAATAAATTATACTGTACAATATTATATTAAAGAAAAATTTCATCTTTATAAAAAATCATTATCAACTCGTATATTACTTTATATAGCATGTGGTTTTATAAGTTATATAATTTATTTTGGACAAAAGGATTTTTTTTCCAAAAAAAGAGAGAGAAATATTGACGCTGAATTGGCAAAATTAAATAATGATTATTTAAATGGTGGCCATGAATATTATAGTAAATTATTGACGTCAAATATTTTACAACGTCAATTACTCGATGAATATGGTGAGAAAACATATGAGAAAGATGGAAATGTAAAATATTCATTTAGAATAAAATCAGTGCCAATAACGGAGAGAAAAGAATATTTTGAAATGATTTTACATCCTAATAAAGAAACTAGTAAAGAATAAATTTTTCTTTTTTTTGTTCTTTTTTCCATTATTATAGTCTGTGAATAATTTTTATTTGTATTTGAATATTCACTTTATTTTACTAAAGTGATGAATAAAAGAAAAAATGTTAAACAAATTGTGTTTTTTTTTGCCCCTTGAATTACTTTTTCCTACAATTGTTTTTTTTTTTCGTATATTATTATTTTTCAATTTAATATAAAATTACATGAATATTCTACAATTAAGAAAAAAAAAAAATTTCCAAACCAAATAAGAATAAATAAATAAAATTTAAATTAAAAAAGAAAACTTCAATTTCAATACAAGATTCATATTATTTATTATTAATAACATATTTAAAAGCGAAAAAATAATTACAGCCTTATATATATATATATACAATTTTAATTATACAATTATTTTCGAACATAAAATATCTAAATTTTTTTTGCAAAAATTGTCCATTTTTTTTTTGCGGAATTTTTAAAGGACAATTTTACAATGTTTCTTCCCTATTCTTATATTTTTTTTTGTTTTTAAATTGTTCAACGTAAAAATCTATAACTATATATATATTATTCTTGTTTTTTTTTTACATTGCACATTATTCTCACCATTAGTTGTAAAATTATTTCTATATACATCTACATTTTTTTTTTTGTTGGACTTTTATGTGTTTTTGTGTTTCTATAATTAAAATGGAATCGTAAATGCAATTAATTTTCTATTAATTCAAAATTAAATAAATTAAATTTTTTTCACTCTGCTGAAATATACCGGCAGTTTTTTTTTTAACCTTTTAAATTCCATTTTTGTTTTTTTTTTACGTTAAACCAAACGATCCAAGCTGAAAAGTCGAAAAAATTTTTTTTTTGTCAATATTTAATTAATATAGTAAATTATTTATTTTTTTAAATTAATAAATTATTATTGTATTATTATTATTATTTGCAAATTATTGTTGCAATAATATATAATTATAATAAGAAAACAATAATAATTGCAATTTTTGAATTCTAAATTAAATAAAATTAGAAAAAAAGGAAAATTAATTTTTGGAAAAAAAAAACAACAAAACTCACCAATGTTAATTTATCCTCTTCTTTTTTCAATATTTTCATTGTTTGCTCCTGATCGAATTTAACAACAGCAGAAATAACACGTGCAAGAACTAATGTTTCACGTCCCATCATATATTCAAATAAAATATTTCTAAGATATTCAATTTCAGTTGAATCCTCAAGTGCCTCGTGTCTTATTTTCACTAATTTCCTTAATTCCGATAATTCACGTTTTTGTGATGCCAATGTTTGTTTTAATGTATGAAATGAGCCCGTATTCGATTGTACCGCTGCCATTGCTAATCGCGAAGTACTTTCTAATTCCTGTGAAAAATTAATTAATTTATATATATATATATATATTTACAATAATTTTTAATTATTAAACATTTTTCAAATTAGTCAAAACTTTTTTTTTAATTATTCAAATTTTTCAATTAATAACATTTTTCAATTATTAACATTGTAAAATTATTCAAAAAAAAATTTTTTTTTTAAATTATTAATTTAAATTTTCTTTACATGAATTTTTTAATTTAATTGAATTTTAATTCCTAAATTTAAAAATTCGTCTCAATAATAATTAATGCCAATAAAATTCTCTAAAATTTGCAAATTCGTCTAAACAAATAATAATAATTAATTACAATAAAATTTTGTAAATTGAAAATTTTAATTAATAGAAATAATAATAAATAAATAATAAATAAATAAAATAACAAATTAAAAAAAAAACTTTTTAAAAAAAGAAAAATTCGATCAAATGAAATTGAAAAAAAAAAAATTGAAGGGATAATTAAAAGAAAATTAATTCGTTTTGTTACCTCGGGAGAAGTTTCGCTATTAGAATTATTGATCTGCAAAGAAAATTATAATAATAAACAATAAAATAATAATTTATAATGGTAATGAAAATAAATAAATAAAGTAATAATAAATAAACAAAAAAAATAGAAAAACAATAATAATGAAAAATAAAATAATAATAAAATTATTTTTTCAGTTATAATTGATAATTTATATATAATTAATGTTAATTAATAATTTAATTTTAAAAAAAATTAAGTACTTGAATAATAGTTAATTTAATTCCTTTTAATTAAATAAATATTAAATTTAACTTATATAAATTTTAATTAATTAAGAAATAAGTAATTAAATAATTAAGTAATAAATAAATAAATTAATTAATTAATTAATTATTTAATTAATTAATTTATTACTTAATTATTTAATTAATTAATTAAGTAATTAATTAATTTCTATTTTGAATTTTAATTAAACAATAATTAATTTTAATCTATTTATTATGAAAAAAAAAATTCCACTCACCTTTCGTTCATTTTGCCATTCCTTTGTTAATTCATTAACTTCCTCTTCGTGTTTAGCGGCAATTTGTTCTGATTTTTGTTTCACCGCTAATTTCCATTTTTTCTCAATTTCTTGCATTTCATTAACGTGTTCTTGTTTTATTTTTATAATTGTATCGGACAATTGATCAATTTCATTTTGCTTTCGTTGTGACGATTCTTTACTTTCAATAATAAGATTTTCAATTTGTTCCGATTTCAATGTTAATTCAACTTGAAAATCTTTTAATTGCTCTTTATATTGTTGAATAAGATCAGTTTCATAATTTTGTTGTTGATCTAAACAATTTCCAAAAAATTTTAATTAATTTTTTTTCTCAATTAATTTCACAACAATTACAATAATAATAATAATAGTTATTAATTAATTAGTATTTTATAATTTAGTAAATAATAAGATTTTTTTTTAAAATAATTAATTAATTGCTAATAATTAATAAACAAATAAATAATGAGTTACTAAAAAATTTATTATTAAATAATTAATTAGTTACTAATATTTTATTAGTAATTACTTAATAACTTAGTTACTAATTACTTAAAATAATCAAATAATTACTTAGTAAATAATTAATAAATTATGAATAAATTATAAATAAATAATTACTTACTAATAATTAGTTACTAATAATTAATTAATTATTTAGTAATAATTAATTAATATTTAGTAACTGGTAATTAATTATTATTTATTTTATAGTAATTAATTAGTATTTATTATATAGTAATTAATTAGTATTTAGTTGGCAAATAATAATTTACCATTAATTAGTTCCAAATATTTAATAATAAAGAAACAATAAAATAGTTAATAATAATTAATTAGTAATTAAATTAGTTATTAACATTTTTTTTAGTAATTAATTAATTAATAATTTTGTTACTAATTGATTATGCAGTTAGTAATTAATAATTAATTAGTTACTAAAAATTTATTAGTAATTAAATAATTACTTAATAAAAATTTAATAGTAGTTAATTAATTAGTTACTAAAAATTTAATAGTAGTTAATTAATTAGTGACTAAAAATTTAATAGTAGTTAATGAATTAGTTACTAAAAATTATTAGTAATTAATTAATTACTAAAAATTATTAGTAGTTAATTAATTACTAAAACTTTATTAGTAAATAATTAATTTATAATTAATAAATAATTTAGTTACTAATAATTAATAAATAAATAATAACTTACTAATAGTTAATAAATAAATAATTAGTTACTAATAATTAATTAGTAATTAATTTATTATTTAGTTCATTGTAATTAATTAGTATTTAGTTAACTAATATAATAATTTACAATTAATTAGTTGCAAATATTTTTTATTTAATAAATAATAAATCAAAAATATCGTTAATAATAAATAATTAGTAATTTAGCAATTAGGTTTTTATTTCTAATAATTTATTTAGTAATTAATTATTATTTTCTATATGAATGGATTAACTTTTAGTTTCAATTAATTAATCAATTTTTTTTTCATAAATGGATAATATAAATTATTATTTTAATAAATGAATAATAAATTATTTTCAACAAATAAATAATAAATTATTTTTCGACATATGAATAATTAATTATTTTAAATTAATTTAATTATTAATAATTACCGAAACGTTTATCCAAAGCCGCTTGTAATTCCTCATCTTTATCGTGTAGTTGCGCCTGAAATTCCTTCACCAATTGCTTTAATCTCAATCCCTGTTCAACTTCAGCAACTTTTATTTCATCTTTAATTTTTTCAATTTGCATTCTTAAATCTTGATTTAAACTTTGTAATTGTGATTCTTTCGCTTGAAATGTAATTAATGCCTCGTCCAATTGCGCTTCTAATTTACGATTATTATCTTCTAATTTTGCCATTTTATTTATTGTCTCTTCATTATCATTATTAATATTTCTATTATTTTCCTCTTCATTTTTAAATTGAAGTTGATGATTATCGACAATAAAATTTTTTTCACCTCTCAATAAATTAATTTCTTCATCTTTTTCATAAATTATTTTTTCTGTATGTTTTATTCTATTTCTCCATTCTTCAAATTCATTTTCCTTCTCTTCTTTCAATGCCACTAAATCCAAATTAATTTTATCATTATCTAAACGTAATTTTTCATTAATTATTGTTAAATTATCAATTTTTTCATTCGATTTTTTTAATTCAATTACTTTTTCATTTAATATAATATTTTTTGCTTTTAATTCCTCTTCTTTATTAATTAGAAGAGAATTTTTTCCCTCTAATTCCATTGTTTTTAATTCTAATTCCTTTGTTTTTTCTTTTAATGTGGAATTATTTTCTTTAAATTCAGATAATTTGGAATTTAATTCAAAATCTTTTTTCACTAATTCATCAATTTTCATCTTTAATTCTAAATTTTTTCCCTCAATTTCTTTATGTTTTGACATTAATTCTAATTCTTGTTCCTTTAATTTGGAATCACGATTAATTAATTCTAAATTTATTTCCTTTAATTTCGAATTATTGGAAATTAATTCTGAATCTTTTTCATTTAATTTGAAAGTAATTTTTTCTAATTCAGAATTTTTTCCAATTAATTCGCTAGTTTTTTTCTTTAATTCAGTGATTTTATCCTTTAATTGTAAATTTTTTTTCTTTATTTCTTCATTTTTTTCTATTAATTCCGAATCTTTTTGTTTTAATTCCAAATCACGTTTCTCTAATTCCTTTGAATTTGTCACTAATTCCAAATCTTTTTTCTTTAATTCCTCAATTTTTTCTAATAATTCCAAATCTTTTTGTTTTAATTCTGAATTTTTTGTTTCTAATTCCAAATCACGTTTCTCTAATTCCTTTGAATTTGTCACTAATTTCAAATCTTTTTTCTTTAATTCCTCAATTTTTTCAATTAATTCCAAATCTTTTGATTTTAATTCGATGATTTTTTTCCTTAATTCCTCGTCATTTGCAACTAATTCGGAATTTTTTAATTCTTTAATATTCTTTAATTCGGAAACAATTTCAGTTAATTTTAAATCTTTTTCCTGTAATTTCGAATTATTTTTCTTTAATTCCAAATCTTTTTCTTCTAATTCGGAAATTTTTTTCTTTAATTCATTGACACTTGTGACTAATTCCAAATCTTTTTTCTTTAATTCCTCGACATTTTTCATTAATTCTGAATCTTTTTTCTTTAATTCAGAATTTTTATTTTCTAATTCCTTAATTTTAGCCGCTAATTCGGGTTCTTTTTTCTTTAATTCGTAATCTTTTTCCATAATTTTTTTCTGTAATTCCTCGCAATTTGTCATCAATTCAGAATCTTTTTTTTCTAATTCGGAATTTTTCCCCTCTAATTCCTTAATTTTTGACAACAATTCCGATTCTTTTTTCTTTAATTCGGAATTTTTCTTCTCTAATTCCTTAATTTTAGCAGCTAATTCCAATTCTTTTTTCTTTGATTCTTCAATTTTTGCCGCTAATTCCAATTCTTTTTTCTTTGATTCTTCAATTTTTGCCGCTAATTCCAAATTTTTCTTTCCTAATTCCTCAATTTTAGCCACTATTTCCGATTGTTTTTTCACTAATTCTGAATTTTTCTTTTCTAATTCCTTGATTTTTGACACTAATTCCGAATTTTTCTTCTCTAATTTCACTAATTCCAATTTTTCCTTTCCTAATTCATCGATTTTCGTCATTAATTTCGAATATTCTTTTTCTAATTGCGAATTTTTCTTCTCTAATTCTACTAATTCCAAATTTTTCTTGACTAATTCCTCGATTTTCGTCACTAATTCCAAATTTTTCTTTTCTAATTCCTCAATTTTGGTAACTAATTCGGAATTTTTCTTCTCTAATTCCACTAATTCCAAATTTTTCTTTACTAATTCCTCGATTTTCGTCACTAATTCCGAATTTTTCTTCTCTAATACCACTAATTTCTTCTCTTTTTGTTTTGAATCCAAATTTTTCTTTTCTAATTCCTCGATTTTTGTCACTAATTCCGAATTTTTCTTCTGTAATTCCACAAATTCCAATTTTTTCATTTCTAATTCCTCAATTTTTGTCACTAATTTTGAATATTGTTTTTCTAATTCCGAATTTTTCTTCTCTAATTCCACTAATTCCAAATTTTTCTTTTCTAATTCCTCAATTTTTGTCACAAATTCCGAATTTTTCTTTTCTAATTCCACTAATTTCGTTTCTTTTTGTTTTAAGTTCAAAATTTTCTTTTCTAATTCCTCGATTTTTTTCACTAATTCCGAATTTTTCTTCTCAAATTCCACTAATTTCGTTTCATTTTGTTTTAAGTCCAAAATTTTCTTTTCTAATTCCTCGATTTTTGTCACTAATTCCAAATTTTTCTTCTCTAATTCCACTAATTTCGATTCTCCTTTCTTTAATTCCAAATCTTTTATTTCTAATTCCTTAATTTTCTTTTTTAACTCCGAATCCTTTTGCTTTGAATCAGTAATTTTTTTCTTTAATTCCAAATCTTTTTTCTTTATTTCTGAATTTCGTTTTTCTAATTCCTCAATTTTTTCCTTTAATTCCAATTTTAATTTTTCAATTAACAATGATAATTCATTTAATTTTGAATTATTATCAATTGTTTCACTATTTTGTAATTTTAATTGTGAATTATCAATTTCTAATTCTTTTAATTTCACTTCATATTTTATAATTTTTGATTCTAATTCTTCATTTTTTTTATTTATTTCCACAAATTTTTGTTGTTTATTTTCAATTTTATTTTCATATTCAACAATTTTTTCATTAAGTACATTTTTTTCTTCTTTTTCATTAGAAATTTTCATTTCTAATTCGTGAATTTTCTCGTCGTTTACTTTTTTTAATTCATTAAATTTTTCTTTTAATTCTTTATTTTCTTTTTCCAAATGAATAAATTGATTATTTTTTAAATTTAATTCCTCAATTATTGACAATTGTTTTTTTTGTATTTCATCAAAATTTTGTATTTTATTATTATTTTCATTTAATTTAATTTGTAAATTATTAATTGTTGTTTGTAATTCTAAATTTTGATTTGTTAAATTAACAAGTTCTGAACGTTCAAGACGTAATTCGTCAATTATTTTTAATTCACGTTGTTGATAATCGTCAAGTTCTTTTTTTAATTTCAATTGTTCATTTTCTAATTGTTCATTAATTATTTGTTTATTTTGAAATAATTTTTTTAAATTTTCATATTCATTGGTAAATTGATTTAAATTTTCTAAAATATTGTGAAAAAATTTTTCATATGAATTTTTACCATTTTCAATTTCTTTTGTTATATTTTCTTTCATATTTATTGATTCTTGTTTCATTGTAAATATTGTTTTTCTCACTATTTCAATTTGTTTAAATAAAAATTGTTTTTCACAATTTAATGATTCAATTTTAGTTTCAAATATTGTAAGTTGTTTTTTAAATTCCTCAACTATTTGATTTTTATTCTCTAATTCTTGTTTTAATTCATTTAATTCATGTGAATTTTTTTCATTTAAATTTAATTCAAGTTGTCGTATTTTTTCATTTAATTCAATTATTAATTTTTCATTTATACGTAATTCGTCATTTTCTTCTTTTTGTTGTTGTTGTTGTTGTTTTAAAGAATCGTTATTATTTTTTTTCCCATTATTTTCATCTTTATCATTAATTTCTTTAAATTCTGACATTTGTTTTAAATCATTTGTTAATCTTTTTATTTGTTCTTCTTTATCTTCTAATTCACGATGTATTGTTAATTTATTTTCAGCAAGTGAAATCATTGATTCTTCTTCGCGTTTTTTTAAATTAATAATTTCATCATTATAATGTTGAATTTTTTCATTTGATTTTATTATTTCAAAATTAAGTGCTTTCAATTTTTCACAATTATCATTTTTTTCTAATTCAAAATTATGTTCAATTAAATTTTTATCTTTTATTAATTGTTGAATTTTTTCTTTACTACGTTTTAACATTTCTTTATATTTTTCATTGAGTTTCTCTAAATTTTGTAATTTATCTTTAAGAAGAACATTTTCTGTTGTTAAAATTGAATCGTCATTTTTTAATTCAGATGATAATGATGATTTATTTATTTGTGATGATTCAGTGGCAAAATCAATTAACATTTCCATTTTTTCGGTATTTTTCATATCTGAATGTTGACCATTTGATTGTAATAGACTTATCTGTAAAGAGTAATTCGTTTTTTTTTTTTTTTTTTGAATTTTATTTTTTTAAATAAAAATTGTTATATTTACAAATATAAAATTACAAATATATTTAATTAATTTGCAATTTACAAATTAAAAAATTGTTTTAAATTAAATATTTTTTAACAAATATATTTTATTTTTTAAAAATAGGTAAATAATATTTGGAAAAATGAAAATAAAAAAAATAAAATATTACCTTTGTATTAAGTGTATTGATAATATGATCCTTTTCCTCAATATCATTTCTCAATGCATCTTCCAAATGTGCTTTCGCTTGTTGTTCAAGTTGACATTGTTCCTTTAAATCGGAAATTCGTCTCAATGCCTTGTCCTGTGTTTCAACCAAAAGTGATTCCAATTTATTTTTAACACGCTCCATTTCACGATAATGTGCAGCAAGATCCGTATATCGACTACGATATTTATGATATTTCGTTTGTACTTTACGATAAGTTGAATATAATTGTTCTTTTGTCACACGATCAAGTTGTGGACTCACCATATCGTCCAATTCACTTGCCGATTGATCTATATCCGACTGAAATTTAACGAGAAAAAAACAAAAAAATAATTTTTAAAAAACAAAATTATACAATAAATATTTATTTCAAATTTTTATTTTTCAAAATTCTCTCTCTATTTCTCTTAAAAAAAAAAAAAAGGGGGGAAAAATATTTTTCAAGAGAAATTTTTAGTAAACATTGAAAAAATATTAATTTTAATTAATTTTTTTTTTATTAACTTTTAATTAAATTTTTATTTTTTTATTAATTTTAATTTAATATTAATTTTATAGTAAAAAAGAAAAATTGTTTTTAAGTTATTTTTTTTTCAAATTACCTGTAAATGATACATATTTCCGGGACTTTCATAAACCGGAAACAGAGACGAGGCATCGCTTGTGACACTACTGATGGAAGATCTACGCGAAATACCCGCAGATGTTCCCGTGGGTGATGTTAAATCCACCGTTTGAAATCCATGTCTCGCTGGACTATTTTTTGGTGTCTCTGCCAAAAAAAAAAAAAAAAAAAAAAAAAAAAAAAAATGGAAAATTTAAAAAACAGTTTCATATATATATTTTATTTTAAATAACACCAAACACAAGAAAGAAAAATAATTAAAATTAAATAAAAAAAAAAAAAAAAAGAGAAACTACTGAATATTAACAAAATTTCGTCAAAAATTAAAAAGAAAATAAAATAAATATTTAAAACAAAAAATATGAAAATATTTTTCAAAAAATTATGAAAATATTTTTCAAAAGTTTTCTTCATTTTCATTATTTTCTATATTTAATAAATAAATAAATAAAATAATTTTATAAAAAAAAAATATTTTCTTTATTATTAAATAAATAAAACAAAAAATATTATCCAAATTTTTGAGTTAATTAAAAAAAATAATTACTTTTTTTATAAATCTATAAAAAAAAAGAAAAAGAAAGAAAAAAAATACTAACCACCATCGAGTTCTTCAGTTAAACTGAAATTATCATTCGATACGGAAATATCTTGAATCGACGTATTTGACAAAGCTGGCGATACAGCCTAAAAATAAAACACAAAAAATTATTATTTTTTTTTTTAATCAAATAAAATTCATTAATAAATACGAAAAAAAAAATTAATATTTTAAAATTCAATTCAATATTTTACTTTTAAAATTAATGAAATAATTTAGAAAAAAAAAAAAAATAGAGTGAATAGAAACCATTTTTTCTCACATTATTTACGTAAATTAAAATTGATTAACATTCAAATAACCAAGAAAATAAAATAAAAGATAATCAAAACATAACCACATAAAACGTATATTATTATTATTATTATTGTACTAAATTTTAATTAAAAAAAAAAACACGTTATTTTCTTTTTTCTCCATTGAGTTATTATTTAGTTACGTTAAATTTTAATAATAATTTATTATTATTATTATAATTATAAAAAATAATAATAAGTAAATTATTTACTGATTTAAATAATTATTACAGACCTCGGATCAACTTAAAAGCACAAAAAAGTCGATTTTTTTATTTAAAAAAAAAAAGTTCTACATATTTTTAAATAAATTTTTTTTTTAAATAATAATAATAATTTTGAAATAGTTAAAGTCAAAAATTTTTAGAAATAAATTGAATTTCAAATGATTTTGTTAATTTTCAGACAATAATTAAATTTTAAAGAATTAAAAATAATTTATCAACTAATTTTAGATAAAATTTTATAAAAATAATTGAATTTTCATTGATTTTGAATTGAAAATTGGGAAAATAATTGAATTTTAGTTAATTTTGAATTGAAAATTTTGAAAATAATTAAATTTTCATGGATTTTGAATTAAAAATTTTGAAAATAAATAAATTTTAGTTAATTTTGAATTGAAAATTTTGAAAATAATTAAATTTTAAAAGATTTTTAATTAAAAATTTTGAAAGTAATTGAATTTTCATTGATTTTGAATTCAAATTTTGGAAAATAAATGAATTTTAATTGATTTTTAATTGGAATTTTGGAAAATAATTGAATTTTTAATTGATTTTGAATTGAAATTTTTGAAAATTAATTGAATTTCCAGTGAGAGTTAAAATTAAAATTATGAAATTTCAAATAATTTTCGATGGAAAATTTTAGAAATAATTAAATTTTAGATGCTTTTAAATTCAAATTTTTGAAAATCATTGAATTTCAATTGAAATTTTGGTTAATAATTTAATTTTAGTTTATTTTTGATTGGAAATTTTGATAATAATTAATTTTGAATTGAAATTTTGTATAATAATTGAAATTTTTTTAAAGAATTGAATTTTATTTGATTTTAAAAATTGAAAATTTGAAAAATAATTAAATTTTAATAGATTTTGAATTAAAATTTTTTGAAAATAATTGAATTTTCTTTGATTTTGAATGGAAATTTTTGAAAATAATTGAATTTTAGTTCATTTTGAATTTAAAATTTTGAAAATAATTTAATTTCAATTGATATTTTGGAAAATAATTGAAAAATTTATTAGTAATTACAGACCAAAAATTCAACTTAAAAATCTTATTAATTGCAAAATGCTTTTAGATAATTGAATTTTTGAAGAATATTATAAAAATCATTAAAGATAATTGAATTTCAAGAGAGAAAGAGAGAGAGAGAGAGAGAGAGAGAGAGAGAGAGAGAGAGAGAGAGAGAGTGAGAGTTATAATTGAAATTATTAAATTTTCAACAATTTTAAATGGTAAATTTTTAAAAAATAATTAAATTTTTAGAAGTTCTTTTAAATTGAAATTTTTGAAAATAATTGAATTTCAAAAGATTGTATTAAATTTCAAAAAATAATTATTATAATAAGAGAAATTTCTAACGATTTCTGTTGATAAAGAATTTATTAGAAATTACACATAAAAAAAAATTGAATTTCAAAAGTTTTTAAACTGAAAAATGCTTTCAGATAATTAAATTTTCAAAGAATATATTAAAAAAAAAAATCATTAAAATTAATTGAAATTTTTGCAAATAATGAAATTTCCAGTGATTATGAATTAGAATTTTTTTTTTTAATAATTATCGTTGCTAATTTTTTTTTTTTTTTTTTTAAATTTCAAACAATTATTGAATTTTATTAATTCTTTTATTCGACAAATAGTTTAAAATAATTTTTGAATTTGTGATGAATTTCTTTAAAATTTTAAAAAAATAATAATAATTATTATTATTATTTATAAACGAGACAATATAATTATTTATTCATATCAATTAATTTCGTAAATATTAATTCACTGTAAAATTGAAATAAATATAATAGAAAAATTTATTATTCGTAAAAAAAAAAAAAACATTATCAATTGAATCGTAAAATATTCGTAATTTTTTTTTTTTTTTTAAAAAAAAGTAAAATTATTATCTATTTCTTGTTTTTAACAAATAAATATAGAAATATAAATAAATAAACAGAAAATATATATATATATTTTTTTAAATCGTATACAAAACCTGTGCTAACTGTTGCATTCCTGCTTGTAATCTCGCTGGCGATTGTTTCATTTCCTCGGCAAGTTTATCTTTAAATTTTTTAAACATATTGATGATTTTTTTCTATGTTTATCACTTGTCACTTTTAAAAAAATTTACGAATAGAACAAAACAAAAAAAAAAGAAAGAAATAACACACAAAAAAATTCTTTTATTGTCAACTTTCTTCTATTCACTGTTTTCTTTTATTTAAATTACATTTATTTTTTTTTTTTAACAATCACTAAACACTTTGTTTTTTTTTCAACCACACAACATGTAATTATATATTTATAATAAACATAAATTTTTTTTCAACAAAACATGTTTGACAGCAGCAACCAAACGAATTTTGAGGTTAAGTGATGAAACTTTTTAAAATACTTTTATATCATATATTCAAAAATTTTTAAATAATAAAATTACAATTATTTATTATTTTTACACTAATTTCTATAGTAAATTAAAAGCATTTACATTGAATTAATTGATTATTAATGTGAAAAATAGAAAATAAATTCATAATTGACACGTAACTAAAGCCTCCATTTTTTTTGTCATATATATAGAAGATCAATATAAAAAAAAAACTAAAGTTAGGTTAGTTTCTAAAAAAAATATTTCTTTTGATTATGGAAAAAAAAAGAAATTAGTTTTATTTTTAAACAAAATAATTTTTATTCTTTGTTTTATTTAGAATTTCATTTATAAATTAAAATACAAATAATATAAATATATTTTTGAATTTTATCGTAAGGTTACAGCCAGGGTTGAGAAGTTACTCGAAACTTCGATTTTTTTTGCAAAGGACCTTCGAAATGTGACACAGGACATTTTGCGCAGATATTATTACCGCCACTTATATATATATATATATATATATATATATATATATATATATATATATATATATATATAAGTCGGTAAACTAAATATCTATGCAATATTATACCAACTTGTAGACACAATAATGAAACATTAAAATACATTATTTCAGTTTAATGACATTTTTAAAAGTCGTGATACTTCTATAATAATTTTATTAGTTCGTGGCGCATATGAAATAGAAAAGGACAAAAATACATTGCTGTCCTTTTCTTTCTCATGCATCACGCCACGAACTAATCAAATTATATTATAAAATTATCACGACTTTTAAAAATGTCATCAAACCAGATGGACAGAATTTAAACAATTGAGTTTTTCAATAATAATGATATATTTCTAATTAATAAGAGAAAATATAAAATCAATTTTGTAATTTTTATTTTTACAAAAACATGATTCACAAATTGTCAAGCAAGAAACAAAAATTAATAATCGCTTTGTTTATAATAATAATTCTTTATATATTAATAAGTATATTTGAAGGAAAAAGTCGCATATTCTTGGAATCCGTATTATTTGGTATGATTTTTTGTGAAACTATTAAATTTTTTAGAAATATGAATATTTGTGATCCTGAAAACATGGAAAATAGTAAAAATTGTGAAAATCAGCCTGAAGAAATTATAGATGAAGACAATAACTATTGACCAATTAAAATCTTACTACAGTGGAAAATGTGACCCCTTGTAGAAGTACCTTAATAATACAAAAAAAAAACGGTTGACTTTTATTGTCATAATTCTTCTCAACTACCGCACCCTGCTCTAGTGAAAATTTAGTAACTTTAATGTTAAAATTAAAAGTTACTATAAAGTTACTAAATTTTTACTAGAGCAGAGTGCGGTAGTTGACGAGAAATACGATAAATATCGAGTAGGGATTTTGCCGTTTGATGACAATGGAAACCAACCAAAAAAAAAACTCCCTATTTGACTCAACTTAAAGGTACTTCTACAATATATGCAAAAGGCATGTAAATACAAGTTTTACTTTTTGGCGTTGTGTATCTGAATAAATTAAAAATTTCAAGAATAAAAATTCATTTTAAAATTCAGTATTTCAATTGATGGACATATTAACAGAATTAAGTGTCCACACGGAATGGTTATGGAACAAATATCTGAAACGGAGGAAGATGAGAATTCAATTTAGATAATAGATAAAGAATGCAATGAAAAAAAGTATTTTCGAATATTATTAAAATAAATAAAAAAAGTTAAATTTTTTTTGTCGTTTTGTTCATTACAATAGGGTTCATAAAATTAGGCTGAGTTTACATGACTGAGTTCAAACGATTGGTTTTCATTGTCCTTACGCGCCAAAATCCGCACTCGCCATTTGTCATAATTCTCGTCAACTATCGCACCCTGCTTTAGTGAAAATTTAGTGACTTTATTTTTAAAATTAAAAGTTACTATAAAGTTACTAAATTTTTACTAGAACAGGGTGCAATGGAAACCGAGTACTCACTGAATGTTTAAGTTACTTCTACAGTAGAGATTTCCAATTTTGTATTACATTCTTTGGAATTCAATCATTTTCAACAAAATAAAAAAAAATTATCTATTGTTTCTATTATTTAAGTTTAATTTATCTCCATATATCAAATTTTACATATTTTATCTAATGTCTAATATTCATCCTCTTCATTTTCTTCCTCTTCATTTTCTTCCTCTTCATATTCACTTTCTTGCTCTTCATTTTCAGTTTCTTTTATTTTTTCATTTTCTTTTTTCTTTTCCTTTTCTTTTTTCTTTTCATTTTCTTTTTTCTTTTTATTTTCTTTTTTCTTTTCATTTTCTTTTATATCTTCATTTTCTTCCATATTTTCATTTTCATTTTCTTCCATATTTTCATTTTCATTTTCTTCCATATTTTCATTTTCATTTTCTTCCATATTTTCATTTTTATTTTTTTTAGTAGAGTTAGTTTTTATCTGCATTGTAGTTAAAACAAAAACAGTCAGAAAGGCTACCATATAATGTAATATATTTTTATTTGTATTCCCTTGGTATGCAAGTATGAATAAATACAAAATTATTGCTACACTTATAGTTTTTATAACTTCGTGTATCATATTTTAGTTGTTATAAGATATGCCAATATAAAATTTTTATAATGTTATCTCTTATTAATATTATGAAAAAAATTAAGTTGTGATATTTAAATGTATAATGTCCAATTGCATATAAATGCTGTCCTTCCGGTTTGGCGATATTTTTAAAAGTCGTGATAATTCAATAATAATTTTATTAGTTCGTGGCCTGATGCATGAGAAAAAGAAGGACAGCGATGTAGTTTTGTCCTTTTCTATCTCATACGCGCCATGAACTAATAAAATTATTATAGAAGGGTTCCAAATGATGTGACATCGAAAGGATAGTATTTATTTAATTGAATATTTATCTATTTTACTTAAGTAATTAACTTTTTGTGTTAATAAGAGAAAGAAGTAACAACTTTTTAAAAATAATCTTAATAGAGTAACAAAAAAAGAAATAAATGAGTCAGTTAGTTAAATGGATACTGATTTACGCACATTCATTTTCAGTTACCTTATTCACATTTGAAACTTGGATCATGTTAAATATAAAATTTGAAAATTTAAAGTTTCTATATGAAAAATTGTTATATTATATGTATACATAAATTATTAAGAACAACAAAAAAATATTATTGAATTTATACACCTATTGGGATCAGAAATCACGCGAAACTGACCCACCCCTGAGCCTTCTTGTGACAACCATCTTGGTTTTTTATCTCTTTCTTTTGTATATGTTAGAGAAACACGGAATGAAAACATGGCCACCACAACAAGGCTCTCACCAGATGGCGTATCGCAGTATTTCAGATCCCAATTTCTAATGGGACAATTTTTTTTTTTTTTTATTTTATATAGTACAAAATTTTAAAAAGTTATGACACTTTTATATAATAATTTTATTAGTTCGTGGCATATGTTTACAGTATACGCCATAAACTAATAAAATTATTATAGTAATGTCAAGATTTTTTAAAATACCCTCAAACAACAAGAATCTATCTTTCTCTTTCCTATGAGTTAGAAAAGGATATAGATGATTCTATCTGTTCTTGTGTAACATAGGTGTCGCTCCTAGCGAAAAATTCAATAAATAAAGGTACTGTCACACTATTTCATGCATGCACTGTGCATAAATGCAGAAACATTTGGTCAGTCACACTTCAACAAAATCTAGTGAATATTTAATAACTTTCTAGTTAAAATTGAAATTACTAGAAAGTTACTAAACATTCACTAGATTTCGTTAAAGTGTGACTGGCCTAATGTTTTTGCCACAGAGCATGTATGAGACATTGTGACCGTACCCTTAGACCATTAAAAATCCCCTCTCTATAGTCATGCAAATAGATTGTGTATAAATATAGGCTCCGTCTCGCGCGCGACCTTTTCATGTACATCACTTGTCTATTGAGGATGACATGTGGCGTGTGGCTGACGCGTGATGTATGTATTATTTTAAATTAGTTTAGTTATTGCATTAAACTTATAAAAACAGTAAAATAAATGACGTCTCTCATCTGTATTTGTTACTGTATGCAATAGGGGTACCAGCATAAGCTAGCAGTATTGCCTTTTTTTTCTATTAATAATAATAATAAGGCCAATATACATATACAATAGATACGTGATGCGTGAAAACTAAGAAGAAGAAATTCAATAAGTGAGATTGGATTTAGTGGCTAAAAGCAAGTTTTTCATACTAGATAATGAATAATTGGAGAAAATACATGATGGAACAGAGAAACATCACATAGTTAAAATTT
The DNA here is from genome assembly GCF_019393585.1 of Leptopilina boulardi. Classification (NCBI taxonomy): domain Eukaryota; kingdom Metazoa; phylum Arthropoda; class Insecta; order Hymenoptera; family Figitidae; genus Leptopilina; species Leptopilina boulardi. The sequence goes on from NW_026138046.1 coordinate 361,491, forward strand.
AAAAGTTACTATAAAATCACTAAATTTTCACTAGAGCATAGTGCGGTAGTTGACGAGAATTAAAAAAAAATGGCGAGTGGATTGGTTTCTATTGTCCCCATTTGTTATAATTCTCATCAACTATCGCCCCCTGCTCTAGTAAAAATTTAGTAACTTTTAATTTTAACAATAAAGTCACTAAATTTTTACTAGAGTAGAGTGCGGTAGTTAACGAGAATTATGACAAATGTCGAGTGTAGAAAATAGAAACCAACACAGTCATATAAACGGAACCTAATAGTAAGGCTGTGTTTACATGACTATACTTTGGAACGTAGCATTTTGCGTTAAACAATGTGAGAAATAAAAATAGTCATATATTTTCATTATTATTGCACTTATTGTTAATCGATAAAAAAAATTCAATTTCTTTGTCCATTTAATTATAATATAGAAGAATTCTTTTTTTAAAAATGTTTTTATCAGATATTTAAATTAGATTATTATTTTCATCTACCATTGTTTCAGGTAGTTTTTTAAACTTCTCAGTATTTTTTAATTTCTGAAGGAATATAAGTTCCATACATTTAAATTGGTATAATTCGTATATTAAGTAAATACACATTCCAAATGACAAAAATGTTAAGTATTTTTCACTTGAAATTTCTGTTGATGTTAAGAGTTGCAATAAAAGAAATATTGCAAGCAGCACAATTATGAATTTTGGCACTGATGTCATTTTGTTTTTAAATATGCGTTAGTAACTATAAAGATTATAAAATTTGATGTATTTTATTTTCTCTTATTAATAATGTTTTGTTGCTGTCCTTTCGGGTTTGATTGCATTTCGAAAAGTCGCTTTTCTAGAATAATTTTATTAGTTCGTGGCTAGTTACACCATAAACTAATAAAATTATTATAGAAAAGCAACTTTTCGGAAGAAATGACGAATTTTTTCCAGAAAGGTTGTGAATGCACCTTTAAAATCTAGTTTTTACTACATAGAAACCTCTAAATTGTAACACAGCCTTATATGTGGCACATTTTGGAAGTTCCACTTTAATTTATACAAAATACTTCTATATATATATAACTACTACCTAATAATTTTATTAGTTCGTGGCTAGTTACACCATAAACTAATAAAATTATTGTAGAAAAGCAACTTTTCGGAAGAAATGACGAATTTTTTCCAGGAAGGTTGTGAATGCACCTTGAAAATCTAGTTTTTACTACATAGAAACCTCTAAATTGTAACACAGCCTTATATGTGGCACATTTTGGAAGTTCCACTTTAATTTATACAAAATACTTCTATATATATATAACTACTACCTAATAATTTTATTAGTTCGTGGCTAGTTACACCATAAACTAATAAAATTATTGTAGAAAAGCAACTTTTCGGAAGAAATGACGAATTTTTTCCAGGAAGGTTGTGAATGCACCTTGAAAATCTAGTTTTTACTACATATAGAAACCTCTAAATTGTAACACAGCCTTATATGTGTCACATTTTGGAAGATCCACTTTAATTTATACAAAATACTTCTATATACAAATACTACTATTTAATAATTTTATTAGTTCGTGGCTAGTTACACCATAAACTAATAAAATTATTATAGAAAAGCAACTTTTCGGAAGAAATGACGAATTTTTTCCAGGAAGGTTGTGAATGCACCTTGAAAATCTAGTTTTTACTACATATAGAAACCTCTAAATTGTAACACAGCCTTATATGTGTCACATTTTGGAAGATCCACTTTAATTTATACAAAATACTTCTATATACAAATACTACTATTTAATAATTTTATTAGTTCGTGGCTAGTTACACCATAAACTAATAAAATTATTATAGAAAAGCAACTTTTCGGAAGAAATGACGAATTTTTTCCAGAAAGGTTGTGAATGTACCTTTAAAATCTAGTTTTTACTACATATAGAAACCTCTAAAATGTGACACAGCCTTATATGTGGTACATTTTGGAAGATCCACTTTAATTTATACAAAATACTTCTATATACAAATACTACTATTTAATAATTTTATTAGTTCGTGGCTAGTTACACCATAAACTAATAAAATTATTATAGAAAAGCAACTTTTCGGAAGAAATGACGAATTTTTTCCAGGAAGGTTGCGAATGCACCTTGAAAATCTAGTTTTTACTACATATAGAAACCTCTAAATTGTAACACAGCCTTATATGTGTCACATTTTGGAAGATCCACTTTAATTTATACAAAATACTTCTATATACAAATACTACTATTTAATAATTTTATTAGTTCGTGGCTAGTTACACCATAAACTAATAAAATTATTATAGAAAAGCAACTTTTCGGAAGAAATGACGAATTTTTTCCAGGAAGGTTGTGAATGCACCTTGAAAATCTAGTTTTTACTACATATAGAAACCTCTAAATTGTAACACAGCCTTATATGTGTCACATTTTGGAAGATCCACTTTAATTTATACAAAATACTTCTATATACAAATACTACTATTTAATAATTTTATTAGTTCGTGGCTAGTTACACCATAAACTAATAAAATTATTATAGAAAAGCAACTTTTCGGAAGAAATGACGAATTTTTTCCAGAAAGGTTGTGAATGCACCTTTAAAATCTAGTTTTTACTACATAGAAACCTCTAAATTGTAACACAGCCTTATATGTGGCACATTTTGGAAGTTCCACTTTAATTTATACAAAATACTTCTATATATATATAACTACTACCTAATAATTTTATTAGTTCGTGGCTAGTTACACCATAAACTAATAAAATTATTGTAGAAAAGCAACTTTTCGGAAGAAATGACGAATTTTTTCCAGGAAGGTTGTGAATACACCTTGAAAATCTAGTTTTTACTACATAGAAACCTCTAAATTGTAACACAGCCTTATATGTGGCACATTTTGGAAGTTCCACTTTAATTTATACAAAATACTTCTATATATATATAACTACTACCTAATAATTTTATTAGTTCGTGGCTAGTTACACCATAAACTAATAAAATTATTGTAGAAAAGCAACTTTTCGGAAGAAATGACGAATTTTTTCCAGGAAGGTTGTGAATGCACCTTGAAAATCTAGTTTTTACTACATATAGAAACCTCTAAATTGTAACACAGCCTTATATGTGTCACATTTTGGAAGATCCACTTTAATTTATACAAAATACTTCTATATACAAATACTACTATTTAATAATTTTATTAGTTCGTGGCTAGTTACACCATAAACTAATAAAATTATTATAGAAAAGCAACTTTTCGGAAGAAATGACGAATTTTTTCCAGGAAGGTTGTGAATGCACCTTGAAAATCTAGTTTTTACTACATATAGAAACCTCTAAATTGTAACACAGCCTTATATGTGTCACATTTTGGAAGATCCACTTTAATTTATACAAAATACTTCTATATACAAATACTACTATTTAATAATTTTATTAGTTCGTGGCTAGTTACACCATAAACTAATAAAATTATTATAGAAAAGCAACTTTTCGGAAGAAATGACGAATTTTTTCCAGAAAGGTTGTGAATGTACCTTTAAAATCTAGTTTTTACTACATATAGAAACCTCTAAAATGTGACACAGCCTTATATGTGGTACATTTTGGAAGATCCACTTTAATTTATACAAAATACTTCTATATACAAATACTACTATTTAATAATTTTATTAGTTCGTGGCTAGTTACACCATAAACTAATAAAATTATTATAGAAAAGCAACTTTTCGGAAGAAATGACGAATTTTTTCCAGGAAGGTTGCGAATGCACCTTGAAAATCTAGTTTTTACTACATATAGAAACCTCTAAATTGTAACACAGCCTTATATGTGTCACATTTTGGAAGATCCACTTTAATTTATACAAAATACTTCTATATACAAATACTACTATTTAATAATTTTATTAGTTCGTGGCTAGTTACACCATAAACTAATAAAATTATTATAGAAAAGCAACTTTTCGGAAGAAATGACGAATTTTTTCCAGAAAGGTTGTGAATATACCTTTAAAATCTAGTTTTTACTACATATAGAAACCTCTAAAATGTGACACAGCCTTATATGTGGTACATTTTGGAAGATCCACTTTAATTTATACAAAATACTTCTATATACAAATACTACTATTTAATAATTTTATTAGTTCGTGGCTAGTTACACCATAAACTAATAAAATTATTATAGAAAAGCAACTTTTCGGAAGAAATGACGAATTTTTTCCAGGAAGGTTGCGAATGCACCTTTAAAATCTAGTTTTTACTACATATAGAAACCTCTAAAATGTGACACAGCCTCTTACGTGGCACATTTCAGAAATTTCAGTTTAATATATTACAAAATGCGTCACTTATCCATCCGTGTAATGACGTCTTGTCAATTTGACATTTATAGTTACGCTCCTGAATTTCAAGGGGGGCGACGAGGTCAAATCCAAACAGCTGTTTTACAACTCTTGCTTGTATTTCTTATTCAAATATTTACAAAAACGTGATTTTTCCTTCTTCCAAAAAAAAAAAAATAATAAATAACACCATCCTGTAATTTTTTTTCCATTATTTTTCCATTGTGCTATTATTGAAATTTATCAAAAAAAAAAAAAATAAATAAAAAAAATACCGGAGAAAACGTCATGTAAATTGGGGTCAATACGTCGGGCGCGATTGTCCAATAAAATAGTGTTGTGAATTTTTTTTCTTCTTTTTGTCATCGAAAAAAGGAATCTTTGCTAATAATGTCAAAAAATTGAACAAATTCACTAGTTTTTTTTATTCCAAAAAAATAATTTAAACAAAAAAAAAAAAAACAAACAAACAAACAAAAACTAAAATAAAAAAATGTGAAAATTTTCTCGGCCATATTTTTTACTTTCCCCTCTTTGCAATACTTGAAAACATATTTTTTTAACAGCTGGAATGTTAATATTGTAAAGAAAAATAAATTTTTTTTTCATAAAAATGATTATTTTTTAAAAGTAAAAAATTGTGTTGTATTTTTTTTTGTATAAAATTCGGTCGTGATTTTTTTTTTGACTTTTACTTCGGGAAACATAAGGAAATAAGATTTTTTTTTTTAAAAGAAAAAAAAGAGAAAAAAAAATGGCAGAAAGATTAGGACTTGGAAGTGAAGTTCGTGAACTTAAATTGGGACCAACATTTACGAATAATAAATCAACTGCGTTTCACACTGTTAAATGTAAGTAACCTTAATTGTTTTATTTTTGTTTCCTAATTTTTGATTGTTAAGAAATCTTTATAGTGTAGAAATAATTTTTCACAATTTTTTTTTTTTTACAATAATGTATTTATAATTATTGTTTGACCCAATTTCTCAGTTTTTATAATGGTGGTGGGGGGGGGAAGATATTTATTTTATCAAAATATTTTTCAAACAAGAAGAAATTTATTATTTTTTTATTTTAATTTAACAGTTTTTTTTCAATTTCAATCAAACCTAACCTTACTTTTTTCTTTTTATTTTTAAATTGAATTATTTTTTTTATAATAAAATATATTTATAATTTTATAACATTTATAACTAATTTCGTGATATATATATTTTTTTTTAATGTGTAAAATTAATAATTAATAATTTTCATAATTATTAATTAATTATTAATTACAAAGATCAATGATAATTTTATTTTTAAATAAAATAAAAAAAAATAAATTTTATTTTTAAAGTTTTATTTAATAATTAATATTGTTAGGTTAAATATTGCTAATTAATATAATTAATAATGTAATAATAATAATAATAACAATAATAATTTTTTAATTTTATTTAATTAATAATTAAATATTTTCAATTTTTTTTAATTTTTAAAAATTTATAATTTTAGTAATTTTTTTGTTTGAAAATTATTTGTTATTTTTTAATTACATTTACATTGTTTAATAAATTTATTTATTATTTTTAAAAATTTTAATATATTAAATTACATTAAAATGAAATAAAAAATAAATACATGAAAAATTAAAAAAAATTAATAAAAATAGAATATTTAATAATAATTTTTATAATTATAATTATTATTATTATTATTATTATTATTATTATTATTATTATTATTATTATTATTATTATTATTATTATTATTATTTTTAGCCTGTTAACTCAAATAAATAAATAAATAATTATTAGTATTAAAAATTATTATTTCTTTATTTAGAGAAAATAAAAATGGACAAAAGTTATTTTAGAATAAATTTTTGGTAATAGTTCTAGTTTAATTAATTTAATTTAATCGAAATAATAATTTTGATAATTCAAATTTGGAATCTTTAAAAATAATTTTTTTTTTATTTTAATGAATCAAAAATGATTAATTTAATTTTTCTATTTTTTTTTTTAAATTTTAATATTTTAATATTTTAAAGAATTTTTAATTTATAGTTTATGATTTATAATTTTTTGTTTTTAATTTTTAATTTTTATAGAAAGAAGAAGAAATATTATATAATTTAATATTTTGGGAATTTTTTTTTTTTTTTTTTTTTTGTAAATGTAATTAAGGGAAATTTTTTTTGTTTTTTTGTTTTTTTATAATAAAAAGATATAAATAAATAAAAAAAAAAATTGCTAATTTTGAAAGTAACAATTTTATTTTCTCTTTTCCCCTCTCATTTTTTTTTAGATGATTTTAAACCAGCGAGCGTTGATGTTTCGAAAATAGCAATGGTCGATGTGGGAACAAATAATACAATGACTGTTACGGTGCCACATTTAGATGGTGCAGGAATTCCTCACACTGTTTTTAAAGGTTCACAACGGCCACATCACAAAGAATGCGTTTTAATAATTGATCATGTAACTGGTGAAATAACACTCGAGAAATTATCATCAAATATTCAAGTCAAAAAAACACGGTACAAAAGGAAAATTTAATTTCAAAATTTAGAAAACAAAAAAAAATATATATATATTTTTTTTTCCTAAAAAAAAATATATATATATTTTTATTATTTGTTTTGCAAATTTTTTAACAAACAAATTTATTTTTTTTTCTCCAAAAAATTTATTTATTCAATTAATATTAATTTATTTCTTCTGTAATTATCAAAAATTTATATTTATTTAATTTTGATTAATGAATTTTGAAATGAAAAATAAAATTTCATTTTCAGAATTGAATCAAAACCACAGTCTCATTTAAATGTTCCTGGACCAAATTCGGCAACACGACCAATAACACCAGTTGAGACGAAAAATAATCCAACCGATGGAAGAAATAATAGTAGGACAAAAGTATCGACGGGAAAAAAAAGAGAACCAATTCAATTACATCCAAAAACACACAGTCCATTTAGAGCGTCAACTTATCATGGGAAGAGTCCTTCCAGTAATCCTATAGTAAAGTGAGTCATATTTTTTTTTTGCGTTTTTTCATCAATTTTTTAATTTTTTTTTTTTTTTTAATATTATATAATGCAAAATCAAGAAAAATTCAATTTTTTTTTTCTAAAAATTTAATTGAAATTCAATTATTTTCTAAAATTTCAATTCAAAATCAACTAAAATTCATTTATTTTCCAAAATTTCAATTGAAATTCAAATATTTTCCAAAAATACAATTGAAATTCAATTATTTTTAAAATTTTCAATTCAAAGTAAACTAAAACTGATTTATTTATCAAGATTTCAATTCAAAATTAACTAAAATTCAATTAATTTCCAAAATTACAATTAAAAAACAACTAAAATTCAATTATTTTCCTAAATATCAATTGAAATTCAATTAATTTCCAAAATTCCAATTCAAAGTAAACTAAAATTTATTTATTTTTCAAAATTTCCATTCAAAATCAACTAAAATTCAATTATTTTCCAAATTTAAAATTCAAAATCAACTAAAATTCAATTAATTTCCAAAATTACAATTAAAAAACAACTAAAATTCAATTATTTTCCTAAATATCAATTGAAATTCAATTAATTTCCAAAATTCCAATTCAAAGTAAACTAAAATTTATTTATTTTTCAAAATTTCCATTCAAAATCAACTAAAATTCAATTATTTTCCAAATTTAAAATTCAAAATCAACTAAAATTCAATTAATTTCCAAAATTACAATTCAAAATCAACCAAAATTCACTTATTTTCCAAAATTTAAATTCAAAATAAACTAAAATTCAATTAATTTTTAAAATTAAAATTCAAAATCAAAAATTTTCCAAAACTACAATTGAAATTTAATTATTTTTCAAAATTTCAATCAAAAATCAACTAAAATTCAATTAATTTTCAAAATTACAATTAAAAATCAAATAGAATTCAATTATCTTCCAAAATTTTTAATTGAAATTCAAATATTTTCCAAAAATGCAATTGAAATTTAATTATTTTCAACAATTTTCAATTAAAAACCAACTAAAATTCAATCATTTTCAAAATTTTAAATTCGAAATCAAGAACAATTCAATTATTTTCCAAAATTTTAATTCAAAATCAACTAAAATTCAATAATTTTCTAAAATTTTATTTGAAATTCAATTTTTTTAAATTCAAAATAAACTAAAATTTAATTATTTTTCAAAATGACAATTGAAATTCAATTAATTTTCAAAATTTCAATTCAAAGTCAACTAAAATTCATTTATTTTTCAAAATTTCAATTCGAAATCATCTAAAATTCAATTATTTTCCAAAATTTTAATTCAAAATCAACTAAAATTCATTTATTTTTCAATATTTGAATTCAAAAATCAACTAAAATTCAACTATTTTTCAAAATTATAATTATAATTCATTTATTGTGCAAAAATTTAAAAACTAAAAACTGTGACAAAATTTTTAATTCGAATAAATTGCTTAAATCAGACTTGAAATAATTATAAAAACGGAAACTTTAAAAATTTTTTTTTTAGAAATTTTTTCCTTATTAAATAAAATTTTGAAAATTTTTCTTACAATTAGTTGGATTCTGAAATATTTTGAAAATAAATTTTCTTGATAATATTCATTATAGAATTATTCTCATTACAGAATTAATGAAATATGAATTTAATATTTAATAACATTAGTTAGTATTATTTATTTATTAAGCTTCAGCCTTTTGGCCCAGAAGTGGATTTGGTTTTAATACAAAATTAAATATAAAATAAACATTTGTTGTTCACTCGACACACCCATATCATAACTTAACATTACTTTTACAATTTTCTTGTGTTGCCAAATAACATTAGTTATTTAAAGTAAAATATTTATTAGCTAATTAAATTTTGTTAAAATAAAAAAAAAACGACTTTCGATTTTTTTTTTTTTTTTGAAATATAAATCGACTTTTTTCTGCCCTTAAATTCGATCTGAGGTCTAGAAATTACAAAAATTGTCGAAGAAAAAATAATCGACAAAACTGATTTTTGGGCGCAATTTTTTTTTTTAAAATAGACCAATCACGATTTTATTGATAATTTTTCCTTATTGGTCAATTTTTTGAAAAAATTTGCACCGAAATCTTTCTGTCGATTGTTTGTTCGGTGAATTTTTGTAATTTCAGACAAAATGAAAATTTGGCGTCTTTTAAAATTCTTATCAATTGGAAAAAAGAAAAAATTCATATAGAAATGAAAAATTGTTTGATAAATTTGAATTTCCGTGAATTGAAAATTTTTTGTCAATATTTTAGAAAATTTGAATCAAATAAAATTCTATTGAATGTAAATTCTGTTAAATTGAAAATTCGATTAAATTAAAAAAAATATATATATATAAATATATATTGTTATTTTGCAGTAATTCACCAGCTCAACCAACGTCACAATCGACTCTCGCGAGTCTTCCAATGATTGGTTTTGATAATGATGATTTTTCAATTAAACCACCAGCGCCAAAGCCGCCGGTAATTCCATCAAAATCACAAAATCCAGTGAAACAATCGGAATTTTCAAAAATCGAAGGCGATCTCAGTGTATCATCGTCGAGTAGCTCAAGTTCAGACAGTTCCGATAGTGAATCGGATATGGAAAATGTTATCGTCCCACCTCGTAATGGTATAATTCAAATTTTTTTTTTCCATCAATTTCTTTTTTATTTTACAAAATTTTCTTTTAGGGTCAACCGAGGTAAATCCGAACGCTTTTAGTAAGTTTCAACAATAACATAAGTTTTTTCTTTAAAAAAAAAAAAATACTTCCGGTATTCTGGTGCATGAAGTTGTTACTTTACTTCCATAGAACAATTTTATGGGGTAGCAAAAATTTTTGATAAATTACAATCGCAGGAAACTTAGCGTTCGTATTTACCTCGATACTTTGCAACTTTCCTAAAATACCGGGGTAAATACGAACGCCACTGTATTTCAGAAAAATCTTAGGGAAAATAAATTTTAAGTATTGCAATTGTTAAACTTATATAAAAACTCCAAAAAAAAATACGATAATAAACCTATTATGTAATAATGCATCATATATAAATACAAAAAATCAAACAGGTTAAAAATTAAAATGCATTACACAATTAAAACCTTTAATAACTTTATCAAATCATAACGGATTTTTGCAAAACTTGGTACAGAAAGTATTTTGGAGTAATTGAATGTAAATACAAAAATAAAAGTGAAATTTTTTAAATTCAAAATGGCGGACTATCCTAAAACTTATTTTTAAAAATGATCAAATTTGCTAACCCTGAAACCCCCCGAGTAACAATTTTCGAGCGAATCCAATGAATTTTTTAATTCTCGTCCGCCATTTTGAATTTTGAAAAACTGACTTCAAATTGGTAATTAGCGACTCCAAAAACCGTAGAATACCAAATTTTATTAAGATCCTGAAAAACTTTTTTCAACAAACCATTTGGCAAAAAAATTGAAACACTCCTTCGAGAGAACAGAGATTAAGTTTCTGCGCTTATTAATTACTAACGAGGATACGTATAGAAAGAAAAACTTTTTTCTATGTACTTTTATAATGTTAAAATAATAGTGTAATGAAATAAAAAGAATTTTGTGTGGCTCTGATGTAAAAAAAAAAATTATTGAAAATACCGTTCGGATTTACCCCGGTTTTCCAATTTTCCGGGGTAAATATACGAACGGTTTGATATTATTAATAAAATTTTACAGAAGGCAAAAATCAAAAATAGTTTTTGTTCTAGTATTCATAACAAACAATTATAAATAATAAAATAAATTTTTAGCTTCTTTTTCTTGAAATACGAGACAAAATACTGAAAGAGTGTCATCTTTGATTTTCAATCTTTTTTTGCAATACTCGTTATCTTTGTTTATGCTGTTGCTAATTAACAAACGAAAAATGGGATAATACTTAGAATCTCTTGAAGAGGATCTGAGGTAAAAATTCTCATATCGAACTTATTTTTAAAAATTTTAATTAAGCTGAAATAATTAGCGTTCGGATTTACCCCGGCTGACCCTATTTATTTTTTGTTTATTTCATTTTTTTTTTCTTTTTTGAAATCTAAATTGAAAAAATTTCTATTTATTTTCAGGCCAAGTTAATGAATTAACGTCACCGTCAATTTTCAAAGCGGACAATATGTTAAATGACGATCTACAACTTTCAGAATCCGAATCTGATAGTGATTAAAAAAAAAAAAAAAGGACGAGGCATTCCCAGATGTTATATATATATATATATATATATATATATATATATATATATATATATATATATATATATATATAAATAATATATCAAGATTACGAAAATAATTCTCATTTGTATGATATATTGAAGTTAATTGAATTTTTTTCATAATTTTGCCGCCGTCAAAAAATCATTTTTGAAATGCGGACACAAAGATTTTATTTTTATTCTCTCTCTTTCTTTCTTTGTCTTTTTCTCTCTCTCTCTCTCTTAATATTTATATAAGAATTCTTCAATTTTCATATTTTCCTAATCAATTAACTCACACGACAATGAGAATTTTTACGAGAAAAATTCTAATGAATTTTTTTCTCTAATATATATATATATATATATATATATATATATATATATAAATTGATTGAACAAAAAAAAATTGTTCGTGCTTTAATTGTAATTTTTTTATTATTATTCTTAATCGAATAAAAAGAAAAAGACTGTATTATGAAGATAGAAAAAAGAAAAATTCTCATCGTCGTGTGAATATTTGACAATTTTTGTTTTGTTTTTTTTTTTTTTTTTAGTCTCAATTACTAATATTATTATTATTATTATTATTATTATTATTATTATTATTATTATTATTATTGTAAAAAAAAAATTAAAAGTATTTTTAAAAATTAAATGTTTATATTTTATTTGCCATGTGTGTAAAAAAAAAGAAAAAAAAAATTGGTGTTTGTTTCTCTATGAAAGATTTTAAAGTTATATCATAATTTTTACGATTAATTGCCAGTTAATATATATTATAATCGAACATAATTTTAAAACTAGTTTTCTCGCGCCATAAAATTAAATTTTGAGAGGCGAACATAACCTCAAAATTGATTTATGATGCAAATATAAGCTCAAAAATTAGTTTTTAGAGGCGAACGTAATTTTGAAATTAGTTTTAGAGGCAAAAATAAGCTCAAAATTAATTTATTATGCAAATTTAAACTCAAAAATTAGTTTTTGAGGCGAACATAACCTTGAAATTGGTTTTAGAGGCGAATATAAGCTTAAAAATTAATTTAAAAGGTGAAAACTAATCTCAAAATTAAGTTCTCTCGTCCCTTAACCTCAAAATTAGATCAATTTCTCGGCAAAAAGCGAACATAACCTTAAAATTTTCTTAGTTTTTTATTATAAAGTTTGAATTTTAATTATTTTATTTGCATTTTATATAATTTTATTAATTAACTGGAAATTCCCCCTCTCTCTTTCATTAAGGCCACATTCGGCCCTTGTTTTCATTTTAATTTATTTTATTTATATACTAATTTCATATTAACATTATTTAATTTTATTTTGCTAATAGAAGTAATTTAATGTTTAATTATTTAATTAATTATTCAATTTTATTATAAAAATTAATTATTTAATTGAATTATTTATTTAATTTTAATTTTTTTAATTTGCGCCTGTACCTAGGCAATTTGTTTAATGAATTTATGCCTTAAAATTAAATATTACATACTCATTTACCCCTGAAAATAGACTACTTCTCTATATACTAAAACAAGTTTTATACAATTTTAGTGTTTGTGATAATAACAATTATAAAATTTTACAGAATAAACAAAAAGTAATTTACATATTTATAGTAATATAATAATAATAATAATAATAATAATAATATATTAGTAATAATTGAAATATAATAATAGTAATTGAATTACAAGAAAAATTCATTTATCGCGCCTGGCAATAGGCAACCATAACCTTTTAAATACTTCTACGGTAAAAAGCGCGCGAAAATTTAACATACTCCGATAGATAAAATTCCTATTTTATCGACATGGGTCATTTAAATCTGATCGTTCGCAGAGAAGACTTGTTTTTTTTTTTGGAAACTCTAATAAAAAAAAGGTGAAAAATTATTATTATTATCTATCGTTTTTTTTGTAATATTCCGTTTTTTTCGTGTTACCCTTATATTTACCACCCCCACCCCTCCAACCCCTCCTACGCGACTACCACCTTTCTCCCACCAAAAACAAGAGCGAAGCAACTAGTCTGAAACCAACACAAGACAAGAAGGCTTTCTTTCTCGTGAGGGTTATATTGCTTATATATATGTATATATATATACACAGAATCTTGTTGACCCATCGTTGACCGGTCGGTGTGTCGGGGGCGTGCTTTTGCCATCGACATCGTCTTCATCGTTTTCGTTTTGATTATAACAATGGGCGGACGCAAAACTATTTAACGCGGGTATATAAAAGTGGGATTTACAAATTAATTTTTCATGTTTTTAATTATTTAAAAAAGAAACGAAAAATAAGCAGTGCCTTAATATAGTGTAAGTGTTTGTGTGTGTGTAGTGAAATTCTTCTTTCTTTCTTTCTATTTCAAAAAAAAAAAACGAAATAAAAAAAGTGACAAAAATTAAAATAAGACGCGAATTCCCCCCCTTTTTGTAATCATTGTGTCTTTCGTGAAAAAGGAGAAGGAGAGAGAGAAATTCGTTTTAATATAATATATATATCTAAGAAAGCCAAAGTAGTAGCAAGTTTCAACCTGCGACTATATACACAGTTCTTTTATCCATTCCGGCTTCTTCATCTTCTTCTTATTCTCTCTTTCTCAGTTTGTTCGCGTCTTTAAAAATCTATATATATTATTTTCTCGCTGGAAATTGGAATATACCGAATATACGGAATATTTTTAATGTGTTTCGTTTTTTTTTTTTTTTTTTTTTTTTTTTAAGGTTAGAAAATCGATTCTCGATCCTTCAAGAAAAGCTTTTTTACTGCGCAAGTGAAAATAGTGTTTGAGAAATGAAAGAAAAACAATATACACGTGAGTGTCAGGGAAATAAGTGTGAACATGTGAATATATATATATATAGTTTTCAATAGCGAAAGGATTAAAATCTCTTTGTGGTGTTAAATTACATATACAACGATTTTGTCCTGTTACTCATTCTCGAAAGAGGTTTCCCTAAAAAAAAAAAAAAGGGATTTTTTTCAAACAGCTGGAGATCGAGAGTTACCTTGAGGCCTTGAGATAAATTTTGACGGATGATTATAAAAAAAAGGTGAGTTTAAACGCTTTTTTTTCTAAAATGAGAATACCGTTACCTATGTACAATTGTCACGGTTGGTCCCCAAATCTTGTTTTCAAAAAAACTTTTTCCATTTTAAGATTATGAGCGGAAGTATATATTTATTTTTTTCTTAATTTTTTTTTTTTTTTTTTTAAACGAAGTTAAATTTGAAATTTTAATTCCCTGGAGAATTCTGTTGTGATTTTTATATTTTTGAGGTTATGTTAACAAATTAAGAATTATTAATACTTATATTTTGAAAGTGTTTTCAGTGTTTTTTTTTTTTTTTTGCTCAGAGAATTTTTTTTATTGTGATTTTTCTATTTTTGAGGTTATGTTAATTAAATTAGAAATTATTTATTATTTTCAAAGTGTATTTTAAGTGTCAAAAAAGAACGATTTTTATTCACGAAGTAAATTTTAATTATTTAAAATAATTCAATATAATTGAATTTTTTTTTTGAGGTTATGTTAACCAATTTAGAATAATTCATTATTTTCAAAATGTTTTCAGTGCCGTTTTTTTAAACAATTTTTTGATTGAAGTAATTTTAATTATTCAAAAGCGTTAATTGATTAAAATTTTTCTTTTTTGAGGTTATGTTAATTAAAATTTAATTTTTATTCTGAATTTTTCAATTATTTTTAGTTTTTTTTTTTTTTTTTTTTTTGTAAAATAATTTATAAATAAATATTTGTTAAATAATAACAATAATTTTGTTTAATTAGAAATTTAGAAATTTAAGATTAATTTATAGGTTATGTTAGGTCGTAATTTTATTTATAGGTGATTTTTTCCGAATTTTTCAAATTATATTTTTAGTATAGTTATTTTTTTTCAAAAATAATTTATATTTATTTAGTAAATAATTGTTTTAATTTTTTTTTTTTTTTGAGGTTATGTTACGTAGGAATTTATAATTTTTACGCTTTTTATTCCAAATAAGTTTCAATTGTTTTTAATAATTTTTTTAAAAAAATAATTGATAAATAAATATTTGTTAAATAATTATAATAATTTTTTTTTTTAATTAGAAATTAATTAATTTATAGGTTATGTTAGAACAATTTAAATTTATAAACTAATTTATTTTTTAAAAATTCGTAATAATAATAATTATAATAATGAATAATAATAATAATAATGAATAATAATAATAATAATAATAATAATAATAATAATAAATAATAATAAATAATAATAATAATTAATAATAATAATAATAAATAATAATAATAACAATATAAATTAATAAAAAAAGTACAAAAAAATAAAATAGAATTAAAAAAAAATTAAATAATATATATGATATACTATGTGATATATTAAATTATACATGTTATAACAGTTAAATAATTAAAATTATCATTTAATTCAATTAATGATTTATTTAACAAAAGAAAAATATATAATTAAAATTCTCGCGTGTGTTGCGCATTTATTATCGCAAAAATTAAATACTTCCTGGCTTACTTTCATATATAAATTCATTATTATATATGTATATACTTTGTATATAACTATATACGTGTATATTATAATTTATTCAAGATTATAATCTAAATCATTTATTATTTTATATACTATATATATATATATATACATTGTTGAGAGGAAGAAATTGTAATTTAAATGTATTTCATTTTAAACGATTTTAATTTTTCATTTTATTTAACAATAATTAATTGGTTATGTGAATTTTTAATAATTATTATCAAAAAAAAAAAAAAAAAAAAAAAAAAAAAACATACAATATTCGAAACATTTAAAAAAAATTGTCTTTCAAGATAATATATATAATATATTTTGTGTTATATTGGACTAATTGTCGAGAGACAAGAAAAAAAAATTAGGGTCATTAACGAATTTATTATCATTGATACGAGAGGGAATCTTTATAAAAAAACAAAAAAACAAAATGATAAGCATTGCTATTTAATTTTATTAATTATTTTATTTTTATTATTGTTATTACTATAATTATTACTATTTTTATCTATTATTATTATTATTATTATTATTATTATTATTATTACTATTATTATTATTTTACTTATTTATAAAAATTATTTTGTTTTCACTATTATTATTTTTTTTTGTTATTTATTGGTTTTTTCTTTTTGTTACTGTTTAATATTTTTTTTTTTTTTTTTTATTGCATACTAGAAAATAAAATTTAAATTTTTGGATATTACAATAAAATACTGTAAATATAATATTAAATAAATAAAATAATATAATATAATTTAAATTTTATTTAAATATGTTTTAAATTACTATAAATATTAAAAATAATTATATATATAGTAAATTGAATAAATAGAAAAAAATTTATTTTAATTTTTAAAAATGAAGGGAAATTTATTTTTTTTTTCCCCTGTAAATTATATACAGTGACTATATATATATATATAAATATATTAAATTGAAATGAAACTTGGGTTATTTTGTATGGTGGGAAAATGAAATGCTTCCTGTTGGGACAATGATCTTTGGCGAGAGAGCGCGCAGATGTATTAAAATAATACGAGTCAATGAATGATCATTTAAGCAAATGAAATAATCAGTGCGTCGTCTTCAAGTGACTCACTCTCACTTAAAGAGAGAGAGAGATTTTAATTTCAGAAGAAAGCGATCTAAAAACAATTTTGGTTTGGAACATAAAAAGCTATATATTATAATCATTTTTGGCGATAGAAGGAATTTTTTTCAATTTTTGAGGTTATGTTAAACAGTTAAATATTCTCTTAAAGAAAATAGGAGAGAATCGCTTATGGTATATGCAAAAGAAAAAAAAAACTCCATCGAATTAGAAAGTAGAAGGTTGAATTATAATGATTTAATTTCGCATGCCGAATGATTAAGAAGGCGAGATTTCAATTATTAGATGGAGATTCTCACGTTTTCACAAAGGAATTTGATTTTTCCGTTCCATTTTATGTATGTATATATATATATATATATAAATATAAATATAAGAAATCAATGTTTCGAAATAAAAGGCAAAGATGGAAGCTGGTTTAGAAAACTGGTTAGTTCTTTTTTAAAATGTTCTTTTTATATATGACGTTTGATTGGAATTGATAAGCGAGTGCGCGCCAGTTGCACAATCGAATACAAGAAAGACAGAGAGAGAGAGAGAGAATTATTATCAAACCGTTTACCTCATAATAGACCTTATTTCCAGTTGTCTTTCTCTCTCTTTTGAAAATGATAAAAATCAAATTATTCCAAACGATTTAATTGTCATTCGATACTGCAATAATTTAATCAAAAGACATATATAACGTTCAAATATGCCACGTGAGACTCTCAATCTTCCTAGACCTTCAACGAAAAATACCTTTTCAAGAATCTTTCTATAACCTAGTTTCTAGTTTTTTTTTTTTTTTTTTTTTTTTTATTGGTTATTGCAGTTAGAAAAATTTTTATTGGTAGGTTAATAGAATCATAAACCACGTGTTTCCAGACCCTTAACAATGTTCTTAGTTCCTTAAACATTCTTTAAACTTTCTGTAACATTTCTTCAATGTGGAAAATTAGGCATAATATTTGACGCATATTAAGAATTTAATTTTATGTCTATTTTTCATGTTCGTCACAGAAGAATGCCGAGGGAATTCAAAGGGACCATGGGATGAAAGAGAGAGAAAAAAAAAGATGGCAACGATTTCGTTAGAGGCAGGTGGTGAACCCGTGGCACTAGAAATGTCAACAGGTGTCAATTTAGGGACAATACCAAGGCGGGTAAATCTGGAATTTCCACCGCCACCATCCTATCCACCACCACATAATAATTCTAATCTTGATAATTGTTCATCATCATCATCATCATCAATGATTCCCACCTTGCCAAGTGGTTCAAGACTTCGTCAATTTCAAGATTATTCCTACGCTTATTATGAACCAAGTACAAGTGCAATTAATAATTCCTATCCAATTGAATCAACAAATCCATTTTCCCATAATAATATAATTGATACATCATATCGAAATATATCTAATCCATTTAACACCGACATGACATATCCCGTTAATCAACAACAACAACAACAACAACAGGGAATATATCAACAAAATTTGTATCAATCGAATCAATATGTGACGAGGCAAATGAATCCACAAAAGAGGCATACCTATGTAACACGTTATGGAACTGAGGAAAATATTTATGAGGAAATTTCTGATCTTGGGTGAGTTAATTCAAAAAATATTTTCATTTTCCCTTTATTGTGTAATATAAATTTTAATTTCAGACGACAATGTCCTCGATCGATTCGAGGTTCACGACAATCATTAATTGACGAGGAGGTACGACGCGTACAATATCGTCATCGACGTGTTCTCGGTGAATTAAATCTCAGTGTTGAAGAAATGCTGATGCCAAAGACAATTGAGGGAACTGAGAATATTGTCGAAAATCAAAAGGATACATCAACTGATGAATTACTTGGTAATATGAGTCCAACTGATCAACTACTTTCGCCAATAGCATGTGATTTAGATTCTGGATTTAGTGGAAGTTCTAGTGCAAGTTATCGGTAAGTTATTATTATTATTATTTTTTTTTAAATTCCAGCGGTAAATTAATAAAAGGATTTTTTTTTAGTTCTGGACTTGGTTCATTGAGAAGAGGCAATGTTTTAAATCAAAGAAATAATAATTACGAGGCAAATCAACGGAAAACAAAAGCGGCTATGATATGGAAAAAGGGATGGAAGAAACTTCAGGCCTTGGGAAGTAATTCAGAGAAGCAAAAAAATGGTGAGTTTTATTTTTTTTTGATAAAGAAAAATACGAAACTAATTATATAAAAAGATTATTTCAGTATATAGTAGCTTTGAGATTCTTCTTGTTTGACCGATAAAATACGAGGGTTAAGTATTCAAAGAGCGTTTTGCTTTCGAATGAATATATCGTGCGATAACCTCAACGCAAATGTCCCTGGACCAAGATCATGAGACGTTAGAGATAATAAGAGAGAGAGAGAGAAAGAAATGCAACAAAGAAATGACTGATAGATAATATCATTTTTGATATATATATAACAGAAATTCCCCTAATAGGAAAAATATAGAAAAACTTTCTTTCTATATTCCACGTTTCAATATTTATTACTTAAAATAAATATGAAATGTGGCAACAAAAAAAAATTGTTTGAAAAACTGAAAAGACTTTTTTTGTGGGATATTTTAATGCCCGAGACACTACTAATAATCGTTTTGCATGTTTGGTGTTTGGTTGCATGTTACAGCATGATTAATAATTTTAGTTCATTTTTTTCTATTTACTTGAAAACGTCAAAAATTTGATTAAACATTTTTTTTACGTTCTTGTATTTTGAATTGGTTATTGCAAAAAAAAAACTGCTAGGTAATTTTTTTCACTATTTTTTTATTGCTACAATTGCTTTTGTAAAGACGTTTGCAATAAACAAATTTAAAAAAATGGACTATGCAGTTTATGCAATAACTGAATCAATATTTAGAAAGGATGTATTTTTTTTTAATAAAGTAAGAATTGAATAAAATTTATTTAACGCTTTATTTAAATTGATATTAAAATTTTTTTATTTCAATAAAATTTAGTTGATTTATTTAAATTAATATTCAAATTTAAAAAAAATTTAAATTAAATTTAGATTTAGTTAATGATTTAATTTGATAATTAAAAAAGTTTTAATTGATATTAAAATTCGAATAATTTTATTAGTTAACGTTTTATTTGAATTGCTATTTAAATTTATTAAAGGAATTTTTTTTGAATAAATTCAGTACAATTTTTACTGCATTAAAAGTAAATTATATATATTTTTTAAATTGTAAGTGTAAGAACTTAAGGAATTAAAATTAAACATTTCTAATTATAAATGATCGCTTTTATTATTATTTATTTAATTTAAATTTTTTGCAACTTTTTGACGAATTCTGTAAATTTATTTTTTTTAAATCAAAATTCAAGTCTGTAATTGCAAGAACTAAAATCATATTTTTCTTATATTGCTCACGTCCTTGAATTTTAAAAACGCATTTTGCAAGTAAATTAAATTTCAAAAGTAATAGTAGTTCTTACAATAATCGAATGAATTTTAAAAGCATTTTAATTTTTTTTTTCAAAAAAATTTCAATTTTACTTCTCTTTTTTCTTTTTTAATAAATTTTTCATTATTTGCAATAAACGATAGTATATTTAGAGGTTATATCACTTTTAACTTAAAAATTACGGTAATTTTTAAGGTTATGTCCCGTTAAAATTAGAGTAATTTTTATAAAAGAATATTTGTAGGTTATGTTAAATTGAGATTTCTCGTTAAGAGAAACTTACATTTTTGCGTAAACATATAATTAAAAAAAAAATGGGGGAGTAATTGAGAACGAAAGATTGCGCGGAAGATTGATTGGAAGGATTTTTTTTTCTTCTTCTTTTCTCTGTCTCTTTGGAGTGAAAGATTTTGCAATCGATCAAAAGCCCCGCGATGTATGGTATGAATTTCAATTAGATTGCCTTCGTCTCCTCTCTTTTGAATTGTATTATTATATCCTTGGTTGAGTTGCTTGTTTCCAAGTACCGACAATTAACTCTTATGATGAACGCAAATGATGAATGTATATTCTTTTATATATGTATATACATGTGCAATTTACTCACACAATTTCTTCAAAATGCGCGCTTTATTATTACGTCATTTCAACTTCTATTCTATGCTAACTAACTAGACTAGAAAAAATTCTTTTTTTTTTTTTGCATATTCATTCTCTATTACATAAAAGAGATTAATGCAGTAAATCAATTATGATTTAAACCAAAAGCTTTTACTAAGTTTCCGTTTAATTCATTAAAAACTTTTTTTTTTGTTTTTCCTCTTTAAATTAAATTTGAAATTCGTTTTTAAATTATAATTTATTTTTGTATTTTACTATATTTATTTATATTATATTTTAAATTAATGTCAAAACTTGTGGGTATCATGCGATTGATTAGAAAATCCGATCTTGGGCAGCATTGCAATGCATCATCGTGTCCTTCACACCCCCTCCTCACGGGGTCCATCATAAGTCGGCGGCTTCACTGGAATTTCAATTGAACAAAACTAGATTTATTTTTCTGTTTTACCGTTAAATATCGCTTTAGAATAGACCAAAATTTTAATTGACATAACCTCAAAATACATGGAAAATTATCGTTTATACTTTATAGAATAATGGAAAATTTATTTTAAGCTTCTTTAAAGAAAAATAGAAAAAAAATTGAAATATTATGAAATTAAAGAGCACATTAATTAAGACCTAAATTATAAAAATAAATTGAGTAATTTAAAAATAAAAAACTTGAATTTTTGTTTTTCCATATTACTTTTAAATTCTACAATTTTATTATAAAATCCATTAAATAAATGAAAATAGATGTGGATTTTATAGTAAAATTTAATGTCGTTTGACATTATGGTATTAATTTTGAAGATTAGATTAATAATTTTAAATTCAAAAAATGAAGAACAGATTTTAAATTAATTTTTGATATAATATATATACTTCGACAATTTTTTGAAATATTTAATAATATCGTAAATGATAGCTAAAATTTTGTAGATTTTGTATATTAAATTGTAAAATCTACAAAATTTTAGCTATCATTTACAATATTATTAAATATTTTAAAAATGGTCGAAGTTGAGATTTCACTATTAAAATAATAAAAGTTACTTTATTCGTTTTACCATTTTTCTCCGTTTTTAAGTTAAAATTAATCTAATTTTTAAAATTAATACCATAATATCAAAATTGACGTTAAATTTCTCATAAAATCCACATCTATTTTTCTTCATTTAATAGATTTTTAATAAAATTGTATTACTTATAAGTAATATTGAAAAACCAATCAAAATCGGGGTTGTCCACTTCATGTAAAATGACCCATATAGTATAGGGTAATGAAGAGTAAATTATTTTTATGGTAAAGTAGATTACTGTAGGGTAAATTATGTTAATTTAGAATAAACTACAGTATACCCTATAGGTTAAATAGCAGGCAATGTTAGGGTAAAGTACGGTAAAATAGGGTAAATTTTTGCAATGAAGGGTAAAATACTGTACTTTAAGTTAAATTGTTGTAATATAGGGTAAAATATGGTAATACAGGGTAAATTATGGTAATGAAGGGTAAAATATTGTACTGTAGGAAAATTTACTGTTTAACCATGGTAATACGAAGTAAATTATGGTAATTTAGGATAAAGTACGGTAAAGAAGGATAAATTCTTGTAATTAAGGGTAAAGTACGGTAATAAAGGGTAAATTTTTTGTAATTAGGGGTAAAATATTGTAATGTAGGGTAAAATACGGTAATATACAGGGTAATTCTAGGTAATGTAAGGTAACTGAAAAATCACTAAACAGAATTTTTATTTGTTCGAATTTTTATATGTTAGAATTTTTATATTCTCGAATTTTCATTTAACATATAATAGCAGGTCATTTTAAAGAATTTTTATTGGGTAGAATTTCATTGCATAGAATTTTCATTTTATTCTTTCAAATGAATTTTCATTTTTTCGAATTATTATTTGATTGAATTTCCAGAAAACTAATTTTTCTGCAGAATTTTTATTTAACCGAAAAATCAATTAACAGAATTTCTAATTTTTTTTTAGTTATAACTGTTTTTTGGATTTTTTTTTTTTTTGGTGTCATTTCGTAATAATTTTGCGCTTTTTTCCTAAATTTGTATTTTTTTTTGCATGTTATTCATTGCAAAGAACAAAAAAATAAAAATTTCATAAAAATCCGTTAATTTCTTTAATAGTTATAAGAGTTTTTTTTGAATTTTTTTTTTGGGTCATTCCGTAATAATTTTGCGCTTTTTTTCTAAATTTGTATTTTTTTGCCTCTAATGGATGTTAATTATTGCAAAAAACATAATTACCAAGTTTTATAAGAATTCGGTAATTTCCTTAAAAGTTATAACCTTTTTTCTTTGGGTCATTCCATAATAAATACATTTTTTATCCTAAATTTGTATATTTATCTATACAATAAAAGAATTGACTGTAAAATAAAACTTGAAAGAAATATAAAAATTCTCCATGAATTTTCGGTTTTATAAAAATTATTGTCTATTATCTGAAAATCTTTTATTCTGCAAAAATACCAATTTGAAGAAATAAAAAATTCATCTCAAAAATAACACGCAGAAAATTAAAAGGCATTAAAATATAAGCTATATACAACGCTTAGTATATTTTAATCAAATTTTGCTTATTTTAATTCATTTTGTTATTAAAATAAGCAAAATTGGATTAAAATAATAATTTATTTTAATATCTTATAATTTTCTGTGAAAAAAAAGAAAAAAATTCACAAATGTAATTCCATAAAATGAAAATTCTAACAATTTTTAGAACATAATATAAGTAGGGTCAGCCGGGGTAAATCCGAACGCTAATTATTTCAGCTTAATTAAAATTTTTAAAAATAAGTTCGATATGAGAATTTTTACCTCAGATCCTCTTCAAGAGATTCTAAGTATTATCCCATTTTTCGTTTGTTAATTAGCAACAGCATAAACAAAGATAACGAGTATTGCAAAAAAAGATTGAAAATCAAAGATGACACTCTTTCAGTATTTTGTCTCGTATTTCAAGAAAAAGAAGCTAAAAATTTATTTTATTATTTATAATTGTTTGTTATGAATACTAGAACAAAAACTATTTTTGATTTTTGCCTTCTGTAAAATTTTATTAATAATATCAAACCGTTCGTATATTTACCCCGGAAAATTGGAAAACCGGGGTAAATCCGAACGGTATTTTCAATAATTTTTTTTTTACATCAGAGCCACACAAAATTGTTTTTATTTCATTACACTATTATTTTAACATTATAAAAGTACATAGAAAAAAGTTTTTCTTTCTATACGTATCCTCGTTAGTAATTAATAATAAGCGCAGAAACTTAATCTCTGTTCTCTCGAAGGAGTGTTTCAATTTTTTTGCCAAATGGTTTGTTGAAAAAAGTTTTTCAGGATCTTAATAAAATTTGGTATTCTACGGTTTTTGGGGTCGCTAATTACCAATTTGAAGTCAGTTTTTCAAAATTCAAAATGGCGGACGAGAATTAAAAAATTCATTGGATTCGCTCGAAAATTGTTACTCGGGGGGTTTCAGGGTCGCTGATTACGAATTTTTGATCATTTTTAAAAATAAGTTTTAGGAAAGTCCGCCATTTTGAATTTAAAAAATTTGAATTTTATTTTTGTATTTACATTCAATCACTCCAAAATACTTTCTGTCGCAAATTTTGCAAAAATCCGTTATGATTTGATAAAGTTATTGAAGGTTTTAATTGTGTAATGCATTTTAATTTTTAACCTGTTTGATTTTTGTATTTATATATGATGCATTATTACATAATAGGTTTATTATCGTATTTTTTTTTTTTGAGTTTTTATATAAGTTTAACAATTGCAATACTTTAAATTTATTTTCCCTAAGATTTTTTTGAAATACAGTGCAGCGTTCGTATTTACCCCTGTATTTTAGGAAAGTTGCAAAGTATCGAGGTATAATAATACGAACGCTAAGTTTCCTGCGATTGTAATATATCAAAAATTTTTGCTACCACATAAAATTGTTCTATGGATGTAAAGTTACAACTTCATGCACCAGAATACCGGAAGTAATTTTTTTTTTTTTTAAAGAAAAAACTTATGTTATTGTTGAAACTTACTAAAAGCGTTCGGATTTACCCCGCACTGAGAAAAAAGGTTTGAGCTGACAACCAAATAGTTCATTTAATATATGTGTAACTAAAATTTTTTGGTTGACACAACTAAACTTTAGTTGACATCAACCAAAGTTTGGTTGAGACTACCAAATTCTTTTTCATTTTCTTATTTAGTCGTCTGAAACAAACTTTGGTTGTTGTCAACTAATGTTCAGTTGTGTCAACCAAAAAATTTTAGTTGCACATATATTGAATGAAATATTTGGTTGTCAGCTCAAACTTTTTTTTCTCAGTGCGTTTGACCCTATTCCTTTTCTTTTAATTTGAGCTGGAAAAAAATTCTCAGGTCTACTGGACCCATGGTGCCAATTATGGGTTAAATTTTAATTGAAACGTATTAAATTTTTTTTTTTTGTTTTTCCAAAGTAATTTTCGTAATATTTATAAATAAATTAGTAAACATTTTTTTGTGTATGAATTAAATGTTGGAAAAGCGTGTGAGGTTTAGGGGGAAATTTTCCCAAGTAGGTAAACAAAAATTGAATAAACAATTGAATATTGTGAATTTTGCGATCCGTTGAAGAGGCCTCGTCAGTTTCCTTTCTCGTCCTTTTCTATAGGATCTCTTTTTCTCTCTCTCATAAACTATATTCCCTTTCGCAGTTTCTGCCCCCCCCCCCCCTCTCTCTCTCTCTCTCTCTCTCTCTCTCTCTCTCTCTCTCTCTCTCTCTCTCTCTCTCTCTCTCTAGAGAATACAATGTACAATTCCCTCTCTCCTCTCTTTCTATCGTTATTTCTCTCTCTTTCTATAATTTTTCTCTCTCTTTTACTCTCAAACTATAGGACGATTGCCTTTCGTTGGCGATGACTACCTTCCGCTCGGTCTGATAGCCCGATCCCTAACCGGGCGACGGGCTTCGTTGCTCTTATATACAAACTGCCTCTACCAGCTTGTTTCACGTTGCTTTTCAAATATACCTCTATATATATATTTATTTCTCTCTCTCTCTCTCTCTCTCTCTCTCTCTCTCTCTCTCTCTCTCTCTCTCTCTCTCTCTCTCTCTCTCTCTTTGGTTGTGACGCCATGTTTTTCTCCTCTCCCACTGTACATACAACACACACTCTCTGTCAGTGTGGAGAGACGAGAATTCTTTGTCGCGTTCTTAAAAAAATCTTTTTTCCACTCTTAAAAATTTTACATTATTTATCTATATATATATTTATTTACAACAACACAGTGTTTAAAAATTTGAAAAAAAGATTTTTTTTTTTTTTTTTCAAACTAAAAATGTTCTTGTTCACTATTGGTCAACGACCTGTGACTATTTTCTTTTTTTTTTTTTTTTTTTTTTTTTTAAACCCTCACTCACTCTTTTGGATAAATAACGACAAGTGTTAATTAACATCAAATTGGGGACAAAAAAAAAAGAAGAGGGGTTTGGGGGGGGGGGAAACAAAAATTGTCAAAGTGAATTTTCAATATTTTTTTTTCACACATTCAATGAGTGCGAGTACAGTGTGTGTGTGTGTATATTTTTTGTGAATTAAAAAAAATAGTTTTTATTATTAATTAAAATATAATAAAACGAATAAATATATATAAATAAAAAAAAAGTGCATGGAAATTGGATAAGGTTAAGTCGTCAAACTCGCCCTGGCGAAGAGGACGACTCTCTGTATAGAGAAATCATGGAGGAACTCCAACGAAATGGCATTGTGCTTATTAAATGTGAGTTCTTTTGTTCTTTTTTTTTGTTTTTTATACTTTTTTAAAAAGAAATTTGTCATTAACTTTTTGAAAAGAGATTTTATTTTTTCAATGGAGATAAGATATTTTTTTTTTTTTTTTTTTTTTGAATCAAGCGCAACCGTATTATTATAACCTCGTGGGAGAGATATTTTTCGATAAGGAACGATTTTATTTTATTTATTTTTTTTTTTTTATAATAGTGGATAATTTTTTTTTCCGATTTTTTTTTTTTTTTTAAAGTTTAGAATTACAATATTAGAAGTAATAAATTATTCGTGAATTCGAATGAAAAATTAATAGTAAAAAATTTTAAAAATTAATTTAATTAAAATTAAATTTTTTATAAAAATAAAACAAAATATTAAATAAATAATAATATTAGTATAAACAATAATAATTATAAGGCAACTTTTGAGAAAATATACTTTCACTAGGGATTTTTATTTATTTATTTAATTATTTATTTACTTATTTATTTATTTATTTACACTTAGAAGAGGATAAATTTACCTCAAGGTTATGGAGAATTTTTTTTTTTTTTTTTATGTTTAGACATTAAATTTATTTTATCTCTATTTCGAAATTAAATATTTAGTAGAAAAATATTTAAAAATTTTTAATAGTTATATAAAAATAGAAATAGAAGACATTGAATTTGTTTATTAAAATAAAAAAGAAAGTTAAAAACTAAATAAATATTTTAAGAAATGAGGAGAAAAATAATTATTAGCAATAACAATTTTATTGTTAGGAATATATATATATAAAAAAAAAATAATGAATATATATAATTGAAGAAAAAATTTACTTAAATTTCCAAAATTTACAATATTTTAAAATTATATCTATTTAATCGAATTAAAATTAATAATAGAAATGAATAATAATATTTTTCCAAAGTATATATATATGTTATAACAAAACAAATTTTTCATATAGAGAAAACAAATATGTTTTGGATTTTTGTTTTTAAAACACGTGGAAATTTTATTGAATTTATAGAAATTTAATATCTTTTAATACATCTATTATTATTAGGACTATATAGGCATTACCCTAAATTAATTTACAGTACTGAATTTTACATTAAATTACCATAATATATCCCTTATGAGAGTTTTTTTTTTTAAACCTAAATTGACCAACAGTACGATATTTACCCTGAATTACCATACTTTACCCTAAATTACCATATTTTACCCTAAGTTACCATACTTTACCTTTTATTACCGTACCTTACCCTGAATAACCATATTTTACCCTTTATTACCGTACTATGCCAAAACATACAAAATTATACCTAACCCAAATTAAAATATTCTACCGTTTACTGACCGTACTTTACCCTAAATTACCATGTTTTACCCCAAACTACAGTGCTTTACCCTTTATTACAGTATTTTAACCTAAATTACAACAATTTATCCTTTATTACCGTATTTTACCCTTCATTACCGTACTTTATCCTAAATTACCATGATTTACCTCAAATAACCATACTTTACTCTTTATTACCGTACTTTACTATAAATTACCATGTTTTACCCCCAAAATAACCATACTTTACTCTTTATTACCGTACTTTACTCTAAATTACCATGTTTTACCCTAAATTACAATACTTTATCCTTTATTACAGTATTTTAACCTAAATTACAACAATTTACCCTTCTTTACCGTATTTTACCCTAAATTACAACAATTTATCCTTCATTTCCATATTTTACCCTAAATTACCATGATTTACCTCAAATTACCATGCTTTACGCTTTATTACCGTACTTTACTCTAAATTACCATGTTTTACCCTAAATTATAATACTTTATCCTTTATTACAATATTTTAACCTAAATTACAACAATTTACCCTTCTTTGCCGTATTTTACCCTAAATTACAATTTACCCTTTATTACCCTGCTTTACCCAAAATTACCATGATTTACTCCAAATTACCATACTTTACGTTTTATTACCGTACTTTACTCTAGATTGACATGTTTTGCCCCAAATTACCATACCTTACGCTATATTACCGTACTTTCCCCCAAATTATCATGTTTTACCCTAAATTGTAATACTTTATCCTTTATTACAGTGTATTTTAACCTAAATTACAACAATTTACCCTTCTTTAACGCATTTAACCCTAAATTACAATTTACCCTTTATTACCCTACTTTACCAAAAATTACCTTGATTTACTCCAAATTACCATACTTTACGTTTTATTACCGTACTTTACCCAAAAATTACCATTATTTGCCCCAAATTACCATAACTTACGCTATATTACCGTATTTTACCCTATAATTACCATTATTTACCCTACATTGCAATATTTTATCCTTTATTACAGTATTTTAACTTAAATTACAACAATTTACCCTTCTTTACCGCATTTTACCCTAATTTACAATTTAACCTTTATTACCCTACATTACCCAAAATTACCTTGATTTACTCCAAATTACCATACTTTACGTTTTATTACCGTACTTTACCCTAAAATTACCATTATTTGCCCCAAATTACCTTACCTTACGCTATATTACCATACTTTACCCAAAATTACCATTATTTACCCCAAAATTACCATACTTTACGTCTTATTACCGTACTTTATCATTTTTTACAGTATTTTAACGTAAATTAACAACAATTTAACCTTCCTTACCGCACTTTATTCTAAATTACAACAATTTACACTTCATTACCGTAGTTTAACTTTAATTACCACAATTGACCCAAAACAAAAATTTATTTTTTTTACTATAATTGCTGATCAAAAAACAATAATTATTATCTCAATACATCTGGTTTCATAGAAATACGTGACTCGCTTTTTGATTGTCTCTGAATGGTTGTAGAACTGAATGGAAAACTACCAAATCATTCACATTAACGTATTAATATTTTTTTTTGTCCTCTCATCTATTTTTCACTTTCAATAGAAATTTTTAAATTAAAAATTAAAAAAAAAAAAAAGATTTCGCTTAATTTATTTTCAATAATTTTTATTTATATATATTTTTTTAATATTATTTAAAATAAATTAAATCGGAACAAATTATTTTGATGATTAATAAATTTATTATTATTATTATTATTATTATTAATATTATTATTTTATAAATAACATTGTTATTAATTAATTATTTGATAATTTATTTATTAAATTATAATAATTAATTTATTCATTTTTAAAAATTATTAATTTGTAGTATTAATTTGTAAAATTTAAAAAATTAATAATTTCATAAAATTTTTTTTTTTCCGTGTGGAAAATTTTATTCTAAACGATGGGAATGAATAAAAAAAAAAAAAATATTTTGTCAACTAAATTTTTTTTTTTTTTGACATTGAATAGAGAAGAAGTAAGAAAAAAATAAAATAAAATTTGATCCGGTTAAATGAGATCGAATGTTCGACGAGCGAATAATTTCGGTTCGCTGAACGAACATCCGGTCCGGGTAAAATGTAGAATGATCAAATGCCTATTGAAGCGGATGTTCCATCTGCACTTTAAAACCGAATACTCGAGACTCTTTGTTTACTTTTCTTTTCTGTGATCGTCATCCCAACTCTCAATTTTCATTTTAATTCAAAAGTTAAAACACCTTTCATGTTGAGAGAGAGAGAGAGAGAGAGAGAGAGGAAAAAATTTTTTTTCTTAATTGATTTTAAGGATTTTAATTTTTTTTTTTTTAATAACATTTTTTACGAAAGTCACTTTTTATTTTTATGCACTATAATAGGGGATGGAAATATTAATTTTCGTTCATTGTCATTTTATTTTCTATAAAGAGAGAGAGAGAGGGAGAAAATTAATTAAAAAAATTTTTTTTTTGAATTAAATTAATTTGGCGTTTGAATTTCCCGCCGCGTATCTAATATTTTAAATTCAAATTGGCGCGAAATTCAAAATTTAGTTAAATACATTTTTTTCCATATTCTTCTATATAATTATGATTTTTTCGATGTTTTTTCATTGTTTTTTATTCGAATTATTAATTCTAATTACATCTTAAAGAGAAAAAAATATTTTCTTCTTAATTTTTTTTTGTTGAATAAAATAATTTCAGATTTGAATTTCCCGCCGCGTATTAATTTTTTTTAAATTTGGCGCGAAATTGAAAAAATTAAATTAATACGAATTTCTTTATTTTTTCCGAATTTTTATAAACACAATTATATTTCTTTTTTATAGTTTTTTTTTGTTTTTTAAAGTAAAATTTACTTTTTTTTTTAATTAATTTTTTCCAAATAAAAAATTCCTTTTTTAGTTCTAGAAACAAATAATTTTTTTTTTTCTAAATCGTAGTTAAATATACATATTAATTTTCCTTTAATGTTATTTTATTTTCTCAAGAGAGAAAATTATTCTTTTTTTTATTATAATTTTTTTTTTTTTTTTTTAAATAACATATAATTTAAAATTTGAATTTCCCGCTACGTTTAGCTTAAATTTAGCGCGAAATTTAAAATTTATTATAAGAATTTCTTTATTTTCTTCTATATTTTTATTTACAAAAACTAGGGCTTTTTTATTTTTACATTTTTTTTTTGGTTTTTAAAAATAAAATTAATCGTTTTTTTTAGAAACGTAAATTTTTTTCCAAATATGAAAATTCTTTTTATTATTATAGGAAAAAAATAAGAATAACTTCTTTTTTATTCAAAATAATTGAGAAGATTTTTGTTTTTTTTTTTTAATATAAAAAAAATGCAATTTGTCAAATTGTAATTGTTGATAGGAAGAAAAAAAAAGAGGAACGCGTTTTGATTCAATGATTCAGCTAATGACTGTGGGTTCAATTAATGATAGTTTGGAAATTATCTGATCGATTTTATCGAAAGAATCAAATGAAAGCGGATCATTTAACAATTTTCGAATTAAAGTTAATTATGGTGTAATTTATTTATTTTGGCAGTAACAATAAATTTTTTTTTTTTTTTTTTTTTTTTTTTTTTTTTTTTTTTTTTAACGGCAATAAATTATTTATTTATATAAAAGCAGGACAATAATAAAAAATAATAATAATAGTAATCATAACAAAAGAAAAATAATAAAATAATTATAATAATAATAAAAAAAATTTTTTAAAAATACTTTTTCGAAAAAACTTTGGCAAATTTTTTTTTTTTTAAAGATTTTCTCTTAAAAAAAAAAACACAAAAAAAATAATTAGGTAAATTGTCCAAATGACCTAAAAAATAAAAAAAAATTTTTTTTTTTAAATTTCTCAAGAAAAAAATTGAAGCAAAAATAAATTAATTTTTTTTTTCCTTTAAATATATATATATATATATATATATATATATATATATATGTTTTTTTTATTTCTTCTCAACATAAAATATACTACTCAATTCAAAGTTTATTGCGATTCAATGATGGTTTCAAGTTTGTGATGATTCAGTGGATATTCTGAGATAATTCTTTACTATATAATGATGACGCTTTTTCTCTTACAAATTTTTTTTTCTCGGAAATGAGATAAAATTCCTTTTTTTTTTTTTGAAAAAAAATAGTTTATCGCATTTTAATTTTATTAATTTTTCAAAATTTTAATTTTTTTAATTATAAATTTTTTTTTTAATTTTGAAAAAAAAACACTTCAAATTATTAGTGTTGTATAAAAACATGCAAAAAAAAATTAAAAGATTAAAATTATCATAAATTACTATAATAAAGTAGGAAAGTAAATAAAAATAATTTTAATTATTTATTATTATTATTATTATTATTATTATTATTATTATTACTATTACTAGTAATTCTATATTATCTATTTATTATAGGAAAATGAGTTTATGAAAAAAAAAAAAAAAAAAATTTGTTAATTTAAGAACACATTTTCATTGGACCAACGCACGTGCTATTGAAAGTCACACGCAAATTCCATTGAAGTCCTCTGTCGACAGTGTTTCTCATTTAGAAGAACAAAATTTAGAATATTTTTTAAAAAATTAAATTTTTTCTTTATTTTTATTTTATAGGAAAAAAACACAATTTTTATATTAAAATTTCTTTTTTGAAATCGTACCCATTCCCCTATAAAACCTGAAATTTTTTTTTTTTACAAATATAAAAAAATTAATAAATAATAATAATAATAAATAAACAAAATTTTTTTAGGCTAAATAATAATTATATTTTAACAAATATAAATTCTAGAGGTTTACTCATGCGCGTTTAAAAATTGAAATTTTAATCATCATAAAAAAAAAAATATGAAACTTGTGTCAAAAAAAATAGTCATGCGAAAGTGGAAAAATAAAACTAATTTTTATTTTTTCTATTTTATCTCTAAATCGATCGTGTGACTAATTAAATGATCTGTTGAGAATCACTGGTGTGTGTGTATTGTATGAACGCGAGAGAAGAGAGAGAGAGAGAGAGAGAGAGAGAGAGAGAGAGAAAATGAAGTTAATTTTGATTGAGAATTTGTCTATGTTTAAGGCTACGAGTTTTGCTCTCTGCTGGAGTGACAATTTTGCGACGGTCGCACAGCCTCATATATATATGGGGCATTTCATTTGAAAACGATCAGTCATGACTTAGATTTTTTTAATATTTTGTTTTTTTGTATTGTTTGGGGGCTTAAATAAGTGTGAAAAATTTTAATTAAAAATCTTAAGTTTTTTTTTAAGTTATTTACATTAACAAATTTAAGATACTTTTTTTCCTTTTCGCTATAACTTTTTCATTTTTCTTTGTACAGAAAAGTGTTTTAAATGTTTTTTCTTCAAAAATTATTGAATTTTAAGAAAATGATTTTTATTTTTAATATTTTATAATTTTTATATTATTTATTTAAAAAAAAATTTTTTTTATTAATGTTTAAACCTGTTATCGGGCTAATTTCGATCTAAAAAAAATCATGAAAATTCTTCAATATTATACAAATCACATATTAAAATTTGGTGAATGCATTATGTTTTGTTCTCGAGAAAAAATTTTTTGAAATTTACCGTGCATGGCTCTAGCAGTCGCATCGGTCAACGCTTGAGTTAGATCCCATGCTGCGCGCCGATAGAGCCATGCACGGTAAATTTCAAAAAAAATTTTCTCGAGAACCAAACATAATGCATTCACCAAATTTTAATATGTAATTTGTATAATGTTGAAGAATATTCATGATTTTTTTCAGATCGAAATTAGCCCGATAACAGGTTTAAACATTAATAAAAAAAAATTTTTATTATATAAATAATATAAAAATTATAAAATATTAAAAATAAAAATCATTTTCTTAAAATTCAACAATTTTTGAAGAAAAAACATTTAAAACACTTTTCTGTACAAAGAAAAATGAAAAAGTTATAGCGAAAAGGAAAAAAAGTATCTTAAATTTGTTAATGTAAATAACTTGAAAAAAACTTAAGATTTTTAATTAAAATTTTTCACACTTATTTAAGTCCCCAAACAATACAAAAAACCGAAATATTAAAAAAATCTAAGTCATGACTGATCGTTTTCAAATGAAATGCCTCATATATGTGTGTTGAAATTATTCAACTGTCTATTGTCAGGGTTCTCTCATTACGCACGATTTCAGTGTGTGTATGTGTGTGTGTGTGAGTGTTAGTTTAAATATATATATATATGTTCACTAAGATAATAAAACACAATTCTCAATGGCACATTCACAAATGTATATTACATATAGGGGCATTCCACCTGAAATTTTTATTTTAAAAAAAAAATCTAAAAATTATTTTATTAAAAAATAAACTTTTTTTAAATTTTCTATATAGAAAAAAAGTAATTTACCCTTATTTACCGCAATTCACCCTGAATTATCATAATTTATCCTTATTAACTTATTTTACCCACTATTACCTCAATTCACCCTGAATTACATTAATTTACACTATTTTATGCTACTTTATTGTACTTTATCCTCTATTACTGCAATTTACCCTGAATTACAAGAATTTATTTTATTTTAACTTATTTCACCCTACTTTAGGGTAGTTTACCCTTAATTATCGTATTTTACTCCACAGTAATTACCTTTACCGTGAATTACAATAATTTACCCTACTTTACCGTATTTTACCCTATATTAGCGTAATTTATCCCACAGTAATATACTTTACCCTAATTTACCCTCTATTACCATCATTTACCATGAATTACATTGATTTACACTGTTTTACCCTACTTTACCCTTCCCTGCCGTAATTTACCATAAATTACCCTGCAGTAATGTACTTTACCTTGAATTACCATAAATTACCCTACAATGATGTACTTTACTTTGAATTACCATAATTTACCCTACCCTACCGTACTTTACCATAAATTACCCTAAGTTACCCTACAATAATGTACATTACCCTGAATTACCATAATTTACCCTACCCTACCGTACTTTACCATAAATAACCCTAAGATACCCTACAATAATGTACATTACCTTGAATTACCATAATTTACCCTACTTTACCGTATTTTACCCTATATTAGCGTAATTTATCCCACAGTAATATACTTTACCCTAATTTACCCTCTATTACCATCATTTACCATGAATTACATTGATTTACACTGTTTTACCCTACTTTACCCTTCCCTACCGTAATTTACCATAAATTACCCTACAGTAATGTACTTTACCTTGAATTACCATAAATTACCCTACAATAATGTACTTTACTTTGAATTACCATAATTTACCCTACCCTACCGTACTTTACCATAAATTACCCTAAGTTACCCTACAATAATGTACATTACCTTGAATTACCATAATTTACCCTACCCTACCGTACTTTAACATAAATAACCCTAAGTTACCCTACAATAATGTACATTACCTTGAATTACCATAATTTACCCTTATTAACTTTCTTTACCCATCGATTACCGCAATTCACCCTGAATTACATTAATTTGAACTATTTTACCGTATTTTACACTTTTTTTTACCGTACTTTACCCTACTCTACCGTTCTTTACCATAAATTACCCTAAGTTAACCTACAGTAATGTACTTTACCTTAATTTACCCTCTATTACCGTCATTTACCATGAATTACATTGATTTACACTGTTTTACCCTTCTTTACCATCTCCTACCGTACTTTACCATAAATTACCCTAAGTTACCCTACAATAATGTACATTACCTTGAATTACCATAATTTACCCTACCCTACCGTACTTTACCATAAATAACCCTAAGTTACCCTACAATAATTTATTTTACCTTGAATTACCATAATTTACCCTTATTAACTTTCTTTACCCATCGATTATCGCAATTTACCCTGAATTACATTAATTTAAACTATTTTACCGTGGTTTACCCTTTTTTAGCGTACTTTACCCTACTCTACCGTTCTTTACCATAAATTACCCTAAGTTAACCTACAGTAATGTACTTTATCCTGAATTACCATAATTTACCTTTAGTAACGTACTTTACCGTCTATTACCATAATTTACACTGAATTACAATAATTTAGCATATTTTATCTTACTTTACCGTTGTTTACCCTAAATTACCGTAATTTACAGCACAGTAATGTACTTAACCCTAACTTACGAGGTTCATGAATTTTACATAAAAATTATTAATTAAAATTTTTATTTGCAAATATTTTATTAGAAAGAATTTTTTTTAGATAAATTTTTAAATTAATATTATTGTTTATTTTCTATTTTGTTTGTTTGTTTGTTTGTTTGTTTTTTTTGTTAAAGTTAAAATTTGAGGGTTCACATACGTTAAATAAAAATTGGAGACAATTTATATTCAATAGAGATTAGATTTTTAAAGTTGATACTTCTTTTTGTAAAAAGGTGCACACACACAAATACACAGACAACAACAAAAGAACTGTTGTAAATTTGGGGACAAATAAAAACGGGTTTTCAAAAAAAAAAATTTTGACAAAGGCATTTTAAAATGAGAGAGACTTTTAATCTGACAGCTGTGAAATTTGGAGCAGTCAAAATAATAAAGTTGTTGTGTATTGATATTTTTTTTTTTTTTTTTGAAAGAATCCTAAATCTGACTTATTGCCTTTTTAAAATTTCTAAAAGTAGACAAATTTACCGTTTTTATGGTATTTATGTTTCTTTAAATATATTATATATATATATATATATTTTTTATAAAGTTAGGAATTTAATACTTAAATTAAAAATTCAAAAATTTTAAAGTGTTAATTAATAAATTAAATTCAGTGTTAAAAACGTAACAAAAAATTTGACGACTTTCTATAATAATATTAATTATAATATTAAAAAAAAAAACAGTCTCTAAAATATTCAAATATCGATGATTTAGTCAATTTTTTTTTTTGAAGATTTTTTTTATTTTTGTACGAGAAAAATTTTAAATTTTAGTTCTGTTTAAAAAATTTTTTAATTGGTTAATTTTTTTTTTTGTCAATAATTACAAATACATTATTAGATTTTACAAAAATTGAAAATGTCAGATTCAATATGGCGAAAATATTTTTCCAAATTAATCAAAATCGTATTAGATCCACCATTTTGTATTTTTTAAATCTGATGTCAAATTCGTGTTGAGTGACCTTGAAAAAACCACTGAATAACAAAATACAGAAAAATTAGGTGAATTTGAAAAAATTTCATTATGCCATTTTGAATCCGCGATTTTGAATATTGAAAATCTAATATCGGATTTGAATTCAGCGACCTTAAAAACCCCCGAGTGACAAATTCCCGATGAATTGAAAAAGTTTTTCTAAATTCGTGTACAATATTGAATGAATTTGGCAAATTTTTTTTTAAACATTTTTCTCATATTGAGTCTATTTTGAATTTAGAAAATCTAATATTGAATTCGTGTTCAGCAAACCCGAAAATCCCAGAGAAACGAAATTCAGGTGAATTAAGTGAATTTAAAATTTTTTTGCCCGCCATATTGGATCCGACATTTTGAATTTTGAAAATCCAACATTGAATTCGTAATCACCGACCACGAAAACCCCCAAGTAACAAAATTCAGGTAAATTTAGTGATTTTAAAATTTTTTCGTCCGCCATATTGGATCCGCCATTTTGAATTTTGAAAATCCAACAACGGATTCGAAATCAGCGACCTTGAAAAACCCCGAGTAGTAAGAATCCAGCAAATTTAATGAATTTTACATTTTTTCTAGCGCCATATTGGATCCGCCATTTTGAATTTTGAAAATCCGATGCCAAATTCGTAATCAGCGACCCCGAAAACCCCTGAGTAACAAGTTTCAAATGAATTGGTTAAACTTTGTTAAAATCATCCGATATTTTGATTTTTTTATGATCCATCAATCGATTTGTATTCGGTTATTACGAAAACACCCGAGTCAAATGATTTCCAAGAAAAATGCAAATCGATTGATGGATCTTCAAAAATCAAAAATGTCGAACGATTTTTATAAAGTATAGCCAATTTGCTTAAAACTTGTCACTCGGGGGTTTTTTGGGTCGCTGATTATGAATCTGGCATCGGATTTTCAAAATTAAAAATGGCGGATCCAATATGGCGTTAGAAAAAAATGTAAAATTGATTAAATTCGCTTGAAACTTGTTACTCGGGGGTTTTTAGAGTCGCTGAATACGAATTTCAGATTAGTTTTACGAAATTCAAAATGGCGGATCCAGTATAGTAAAAAAAAATATTTTCAAAATTGATAAAAATCATCATTTGGGGAAAATTTTTTCAAAACTTATCGGATTTGCTTGAAAATTGTAACCCGTGGGTTTTTGGGGTCACTGATTACGAATCAGACAACAGTTTTCGAAAATTCAAAATGTCGAATCCAATATGGCGGATAAATTTTTCGAAAATTGATCGGATTTGCTTGAAACTTGTTACACGGGGATTTTTGGGGTCGCTGATTACGAATTGGATGTTAGTTTTTTAAAATTCAAAATGGCGGATCCAATATGGCACTAGAAAAAATGTAAAATTGTTTAAATTCGCTGAAAACTCGTGTCTTGGGGGTTTTTGAGGTCGCTGATTACGAATTTGATGTTTGTTTTTCAAAATTCAAAATGGCGGATCCAATATGGCACTAGAAAAAATGTAAAATTGTTTATATTCGCTTGAAACTCGTTACTCGGGGGTTTTTGGGGTCGCTGATTACGAATTTGATGTTAGTTTTTTAAAATTAAAAATGGCGGATCCAATATGGCGGACTTTTTTTGCATATTTCGTTAATTTCGCTTAAAACTTGTTACTCGGGGGTTTTTGGGGTCGCTGATTACGAATTTAATGTTAGTTTTTTAAAATTGAAAAATGCGGATCCAATATGGCGGACTTTTTTTTGCATATTTCGTCAATTTCGCATAAAACTTGTTACTCGGGGGTTTTTGGGGTCTCTGATTACGAATTTGATGTTAGTTTTTCAAAACTCAAAATGGCGGATTCAATATGGCACTAGAAAAAATGTAAAATTGTTTAAATTCGCCTGTAACTTGTTACTGGAGGGGTTTTTGGGGTCGTTTATAATGAATTTTGATATTAAAAATATAAAAAAATTTAGCCCAAGGAAGCTATAATTTTTTTCTTACATTTGTTTACGTTACGTAATAATTATAATTAAAATTATTAATTATAATTGTTATTATTATAGAAAATAAATTTTAAAAAAATTTTAATTTAAAATTTAAACGAAATTAATAACTAAAAAATTATTATTATTATTATTATTATTATTATTATTATTATTATTATTATTAACTGAATAACTATTTCAAACTATAAATAAAAAAGTATCACATCTGTCGATTTTCATTATCTCACTGTAATGTCAATTAAAAATTCTTTTATATAAAAAAAATAAATAAATAAATAAATTTTCGCCCCTATCGAAATTTATATATTTTGTCCCTTTTGTTATTCTTTTTTTTCCACATATATCGCGCAGCCTCTTATAATAGGATGACATAACTTTTTTTTAAACCATGCAATGTTTGTCAGTCTGATCGTGCGTATGCATATATATATATATATATATATATATACACTCGTAAAAAGAATCATAGTAGGCGTACGTTTTGCTCTCCTCGTGTGGGCAGTTGGTGCAACGAGAAAGAGTCGCGGAGTAACTTGAAGAGAGAGAATAGTGTCGATCGTGTTGCCTGACCAAGCAGGTCGCTTTGTTGTCTCTTTTTTTTTATCTTTCACTCTCTCCCCCTCTCTCTCACACACTCTCGTATTTATTTTTTTTTTATTTATTTTTATTTGCACTCTCTTTTCTCTCTCTCTCTCTCTCTCTCTCTCTCTCTCTCTCTCTCTCTTGCCGATATGGGTGAAAAAAAATCGCCGCCAGTTCAAAAATGTCCTGTGAAGTTTAAAGTTGTGTGCACCTTTTTTTTCTGAAAATAATTTTAATAATTAAAACAAAAAATAATTTTTTACGAAACCAAAGAATTAAAATAAAATAAATTTGTGTTTGTGTGTGTGTGTATTGGAAATAATTACACCTTTGCGAATCATGCGCAATTTTTAAGGACAAATTTGTGACGTTTTTTTTTTTTTTTTTTCATACTGACAAAAGTGTTGTGAATCATTTTAAAGGTCAACGAGATTGAAATTTTTTTTTTTTTTTCTTTTTTTTTAAAGTGAGATTAAATTCGCATCTGGACCAAATGGTTTTATTTTTTACAATGTAAAATTGGAGGAATATAATTGGAAAAAGGTAAATTTTTAATTGAGGCGATTTTATGGAATTTTCATATGGAATTATTTTTTTAAAAAAAATTTTATCTTCATTAAAATTTAAAAAATGTTAATTACAAAAAATTGTTAATTAAATTATTAATTAAAAAACGTGAATTAAATTAAAAAATAAATACGAGTGTCAAAAATAAATAAATAATTCAAAAGTGGTAATTTTTTTTCGGCAATTTTTATATTATTTGGAATTATTAAAAAAAAAAAAAATTATTTAAATTATATTATTAAAAAAGGTTAATTAAATTATGTATATTTTTATTTATTTACTATATTTTGTCCCTTTTAGGTGAAAAATAAAAATTTTTTTATTAATTTTCAAAAAAAAATTTTTTTTTCCAATTACAAAATTCAGACAGAGAAACTTTTTTTTTTTTAGTGCGCAAAAAAAATTTTTCTCTCGAAACAAATCAAATTTTTGTTTTCTGCTAAACACTTTTATTTTTAAACAAAATCAAAAAATTTTTTTTTTTTTTTAATAGAAATTTTTATTCGCAACAAAATTTAGTTAATCCAAACAAAATTTTAATTTTAAACAAATATATAACTGTTAAGAAATTTTTTTTTTTTGTATTTTTAATTTATTTAAATAAAAATTATATTTGGTTTTAAATAAACAAAATTTTGTCAGTATACATAATTTTTTTTTCTCTTCAAATTTTTTGCAAAATTGTCAAATTTAAAAAAAAAAATTTATTTATTTTTGCAATTTACGTGAAATTTTGAATAAAAAGTGTCTTTTTTTTTTCTTCTTTTGCAAATTACATTTTTATGTATAATGGGCGTGAATGTACGATAATTTTTTTTTTTATGTTTTTCTTTTTATTTCTGTTTTTTTTATTCATTTTCGAGGGACACAAGTGAGTCGAGATTTGTTTTCTTTGTTTAGATTAGTTCCTAAGTCCAAAGGTCTTAAGTATGTGTGAGTGTGAGCAATAAGAAAATTGTGATTTTCTTTGTTTGATGAAAAAAAAGAGTTATTTTTCTTTTTTTTTTAAATTTTATTTCCAAAAAAAGGGGAAAAAATTTTTTTTTTAATTAAAAAATTTGTTAATTTTTTTTCACTGTACTTTACAAAATTAATTATTATCAAAACAAAAGATGCCCAAAAGAATTATAAACTATATTCTTTAAATTTGAATTTTTTAAATAAATAAAAATAAAATAAATAAAATAATAAAAATATATTTTGTTTATTTAATAAAATATTATTTAATTTATTATTCATAAATAATAATATATTATTATTATTATAAAATATATAGGTAATAGTAAAATAATAATAATAATAATAATAAATAATTTAATTAAAAAAATATCAAACTTTTTTTTTGGTTTATTTTTATTTATTTTTATTAATTATTTATTGATTAAATAAAGTAATAATAAAAATAATGATAAATTGTCATTTGGACCCGATTGAAGTGAGAGAATATATTAAATGCAATTCTTGAGAAGACGATAATATCAGATTTACTTGGTATCAGCGTGTTTTTGCAGTCTAGCGAATGCAGCATTTCCTCTCGTCAATGGCACCCGCGCAAACACACCACACAGCGCCACCAATACATTATATGATAATTGTCACGATTATGTCTCTATATATATATATAAAGTGACGAGGGAATTAATTACCACGTAAATGCGTCACTTATTATAGTTGCGACTCTTTAAAAAGAGTAAAAATAAAAATTAAAAAAAGAAGCTCTTGATTATGTAGTTTTTTACATACACACACACACACGAGAGAGAGAGAGAGAGAAAAAAATTTTTATTTAGAGAAGAGGATATAATGCGCGTTTAAAAAAGAAACGATTGCCAACCTAAATGGCTCACACGCTACGAACCCCAACTATGTTCTATAAAACACTTTGATCTCGTTGAGGTCGTTGCCAAAGAGTACTTCCCCCTTTGAGATTCGTGATTATCACACAGTCACCGGCTCCAATGACCTCTCAATTTTATTCGCATTATTATTTCTTTTTTTTTCTTTCATTCAAAATATAATTTTTCATTGAGATAATTTGGAAAAAAAAAAAATTTACATACTGTAAATAATAATTTTTTTTTGGAAAATTGGAAAAATTTTGAAATTTGACCAAAATTGGGCAAAGTTGGCCAAAATTGGTCGAAATTGGTCGAAATTGGTCAAACATTAATAAAAGATCAATAAAAATCAAGATTTATAAAAAGAAGTGGTAGAATTAGAAAAAAAAACAATTTTACGTTTTGATTTTGATAAAAAAAGACCTATTTTTGGCCAATTTTTGATGTAGAAATTTATCGAATTTGAACAAATTCTGATTATTTATATTTAAAATAAAGTTTTTATTGCAAAAAAACAATTTTACATATTTTAATAAGCGATTTTTTGGAAACTTTTTAAAATTTGTCCAAAATTGGGCAAAGTTGGTCAAAATTGATCGAGATTGGTCGAAATTGGTCGAAATTTGTCAAACATTAAGAAAAGATCAATAAAAATCAAGATTCATAAAAAAAAGAGGTAGAATTGGAAAAAAAAACAATCTTACACTTTAATTTTGATAAAAAGATAAAAAAAAAAATAATAATTTTTTTTGGAAAATTGGAAAAATTTTGAAATTTGCCCAAAATTGGGCAAAGTTGGTCAAAATTGGTCGAAATTGGTCAAACATTAAGAAAAGATCAATAAAAATCAAATTTATAAAAAGAAGAGGTAGAATTGAAAAAAAAAACAATTTTACGCTTTGATTTTGATAAAAAAAGACCTATTTTTGGCCAATTTTTGATGTAGAAATTTATCGAATTTGAACAAATTCTAATTATTTATATTCAAAATAAAGTTTTTACTGCAAAAAAATAATTTTACATATTTTAATTAGCGATTTTTTGGAAACTTTTTAAAATTTGTCCAAAATTGGGCAAAGTTGGTCAAAATTGGTCAATATAGGGCAAATATTAAGAAAAGATCAATAGAAATCGTGATTAATAAAAAGAAGACGTAGAATTAGGAAGAAAAGCAAATATAAACATTGATTTTTATAAAGAAGACCTATTTTGAACAATTTTTTTTTGTCGGAATTGATCAAATTTGGACAAAATCAGATTAATTATGTACAAAATATAGTTTTTATTGCAAAAAATAAATTTTACATATTGTTAATAGCGATTTTTTCGAAACTTTTCGAAATTTGACCAAATTGGGCAAAAATGGACAAATTTGGGCAAACATAAATAAAGAAACAATAAACAGAAAGATTTACAAATAGAACAGAAAGAATTGAATAAAAAAAAACAATTTAATACTTTTGATTTTTGTAAAAAAGACCTATTTTGGTCAATTTTTGATGTTGGAATTAATTGAAATTGCACAAATTAAAAAATGGTATTTTTCAAATATAATTTTTATTGTATAAAAAGTTTTTACATATTTTAAATAACTATTTTTTGGAGAATTTTTTTTAATTTGTCCTGAATTTGGGCAAAGTTGGTCAAAATTGGTCAAAAATTGGGCAAATATTAAGAAAGGAACAATAATAAGTGTCGATTGTTTATAAAAAAAATTAAGGTAAAATAAAAGATACAATTTTATACTTTAATTTTTATAAAAAGATCTATTTTGGACAATTTTTAATGTTTGAATTTGACTAAAACTGGACAAATTCAATTTTGATTCTGCTTGACATATATTTTTCATTGCAAAAAATTAATTTTGTATGTTATAAATGACGATGTTTATGGGAATTTTTGAAATTTGACCAAAATTGGACGAATTTGGACAAAATAGGGCAAGAATAGCTAAAAGTGGTCAAAGATTAAAAAGGAATAATAAAAACATGATTAACAAAAGAAAAGTTAAAATAATAGAAAAAAAAATCAGTTTTACATTTTTATTTTATAAAAAGAGACCTATTTTGGACAATTTTTTATGTTCAAATTGACCAAAATTGGACAAATTTAATTTTATTCAAAATATATTTTGCATTGCAATAAAACTA
The DNA here is from genome assembly GCF_019393585.1 of Leptopilina boulardi. Lineage (NCBI taxonomy): Eukaryota > Metazoa > Arthropoda > Insecta > Hymenoptera > Figitidae > Leptopilina > Leptopilina boulardi. Next base: position 406,300 of record NW_026138046.1, read on the forward strand.
ATTATTGAAAATAGATATTTTTTTTGAACATTTTTGAAATTTGACCAAAATTGGACAAATTGGGACAAAATAGGACAAGAAACTGGATAAATTTAACAATATAATTTAAAAAATGTTTCATTAAGACGAATAAATTAAGAACTAAATTACACATACTGAAAAAAACGAATTTGGTGGAATATTTTTGAAGTTTGACCGTAATTGGACAAAGTTGGGCAAAGTAGGTCAAAAATGACCAAAATTGGGCTAAGGTTACAAAAGAGCACTGAAAACAAAGTTTATAAAAAGAGTGTAGAATTGAAGAAAAATTCAATTTTACAAATTTTTATTTTTATAAAAAAAGACCTATTTAGGACAATTTTTAATGTTGAAACTGATCAAAAATAGAAAAAGCTACTTTTTCCCAATATCATAACCTCAAAAATTACTTACATTAAAAAAAAAAAATTAAAAAAAAAAAAAAAATTTTTTATTTTCTTTTCTCTCTCTCTTGCTCTCCAAATAAGTCATTGAACCTTAAAAAAAAAAGAAAATCAAAATCATTTTTGTATCGTTATGAGTGTTTGCCAATCGATATATCACCTCTAAATGTTTTCTTTTTTCCTTCTTAACAAACTGTAAAGAAGGAAGCCAGTATAGATTAAATTATAAAACGTTACAAGGACAGAGAGTTTCTTGCACCATAAGAAAAAAAAAGATAGAAAACACACAACAGAGTGTGTTTTGTGTGAGAGAGAGAGAAAGAAAAAAAAATGAAAGAGAGATACAAGAATCGTTTCTTTCTTTCTCTCTCACTCTCTTGTCATCGTAAGTCAATATATTTTAGCCTCGGAATCTCAAAAAGATTCGAGGCCAGAGAAAAAAAAAATTGGTTAAGTTACCTCGACACGAATCATCATCCATAATCCTTTTTTTATTTTTCCTCTCTCGCCTACTGGATAATACAAGACGAATTCCAGATCTTCATTTTTGTTTAGACATGATGAACTTTATTATTAGTCTTTTCCAAACTTGAGACCTCAAAATATAACGTTTGAATAAATAAATCCCAACATCGTATCGGGGAGTTATTGTATTGGTGTGTGTGTGTGTGTGTAAAAAAAATACCAACACATTTTATAAGGTCAAAGTCAATGTTTCGTTATGAGAAATTCAAAAATAGGGGAAGAAGGAAAAAAGAAAATTAGTTTCAAATTATAATATAATAATTGGTTTTAGTTTTACTGAGCAATTTTACGATTTTATATGACACTATTGCGCATTTTTACAAGGTATAGAACTTATTGTGCATGCGTAAATTACTACTGCGCATCCAAACATTCATTATAGATGTATTGCGCATGCGTATATACTTTACAAATCTACTGCGCATGCGTATTTACATCACAAAGCTACTGCGCATTCTAACAAGCATTACAGATCTACTACGCATGCGTATATGCATGATAAAGCTAGTGCGCATGTAAACATGCATTATAGATGTACTGCGCATGCAAACAAACATTACAGATCTATTGCGCATGCGTAGATGCATTATAGATAAACTGCGCATGCGCATATCCACCACAAAACTAATGCGCATATAAACAAGCATTATAGATCTATTGCGCATGCGTATTTACATTACAAAGCTGCTGCGCATTCTAACAAGCACTACAAATCTACTACGCATGCGTATATGCATGATAAAGCTACTGCGCATGTAAACATGCATTATAGATCTACTGCGCATAGAAATATGCAATTATAGATGTACTGCGCATGCAAACAAACATTACAGATCTATTGCGCATGCGTAGATGCATTATAGATGAACTGCGCATGCGCATATCCATCACAAAACTAATGCGCATATAAACAAGTATTATAGATCTACTGCGCATGTAAACAAGCTTTGTAGATATACTGCGCATGCGTATATGTTTCACAAAATTACTGCGCATAAAAAATATGCATCATAGATGTACTGCGCATGCAAAAAAGGATTATAGATTTACTGCGCATGCGTATATGTACAAAAAAGCTACTGCGCATCTGTTTAAGACTCATAATATTACTGCGCATGCGTAACATAATCTATAATTTTTCTGCACAGTAAAAAAAATATTTTTTAAAAAAAATTTACCATTTAAAAAACAAGTTTTGTAAATAAATTAATTAATTTATTTATTATTGCAAAAAAAAAATTTTTTTTAAATGGAAATAAATAAAATTGTGTAATTTTCTTTTTCTTTTTGTAAAAAAAATAAATTAAAAAAAAAAAAAAGAACAAAAAAAATTCTCCGAAAATAGTTGAGAGGGGTTTTGCTGATATGGAAATTAGTCAAACAAATTATGCGAACAATGTCCCATCATTTCCTTTCGAAAGCGGAAGTGGGAGAGATTAATTATGGACCGAGAAGATACTCGACATCCGGAAATATCAATGAGTCTATTACTTTGCGGTTTTATTCATATTATTATTATTATTATTATTATTATTATTATTATTATTATTATTATATATTATATATATATATATATATATATATATATATATATATATATATATATATATATATATATATATATATATATATATATTGGTATTTGTTGAGATGAAAAATTATATATTTATATTTTTGTTTTTTTATAAATGCAAAAAAATGACCAAATGTTATACATATATATATGCAATTATAAATGTTGTGTTGATACTCGTAACCTAGTCGTTGAGATGTCATGAACGACCCACGCGAGCTGGATCTACATACATAGTTTTAAAATTCTTTAAAGCCGGTTGCGCCAGCTTTTTCTAGTTATCTCATATATACTAAAGCAGTTTGTCTTCTATGGCCTTATGTCCGGAACAAATTGTCTAAAAAAAAATCACACACACACACACACACATAAACAATATTGCGAATAAATTTACAAAACCAGAGTTTCGTCATTCCACACACGATTGTGATTATTGTTTATTATTTCACGTTACATTATTATTTATCTATATTATTCTCGCATTTTTCTCAGAATTATTTTCGTTTATTTTATTTTATTTTTAATCTTACTAGTAATTTTTTTTTATTTTCCAGTATAATTTTAGTTTGATCAATTTTTTGGTCATTTTAGGTCTAACATGAATTTTGTGAAATTTCGAAACATTTTTCATCTACTAGTTTGCCCAAATTTAGGTCAATTTAGGTCTCGAGGTAGTTTGCCCTTTTTTGGTCATTTTAGGTCTCACGCGAGTTCGTTTGAATTTAAGACTTTTTCGATATCTTATGAAAATTTTTCCAATATTGGTCATTTTCCATATTTTATACATTTGCCCACATTTAGGTCATTTTAGATATCGAGTTAATTTGCCCAATTTTTGGTCAATTTAGGTAAAAAACGAATTTTGTGAAAATTTGGAATATTTTTGATTTGCCCAAATTTAGGTCAATTTAGGTCTTAAGGTAGTTTGCCCTATTTTTGGTAATTTTTGGCCTTACTTTTCCTTGTTTGGATTTAGGACTTTTTTGGTCTTCTAAAAGTTTGTCCAATATTAGTCATTTTCCATATTTTAATATTTCGACCTATATAAGGTCAATTTTGGTCTCGAGTGAGTTATACCAATTTTGGTAATTTTTGGTCTAAAGAAATTTTTATTACATTTCGTCATTTATGATATTTTAAAATTTTGCCCAAATTTGGGTCATTTTAGGTCTCCAGTAAGTTTCCTCCCTTTGGTATTTTTTGGTCTCACGCTACTTCTTTTATATCCAGGTCATTTTCGGACTTATTAAAATTTGTCTAATGTTTGTCACTTTTCATATTTTTTAATTTTGACCTAAAGTCAATTCAGGTCTCTACTTTATTAACCCAATTTTAGTTATTTTTGGAATAATTTTTTTTGTTTAAATTTAGACATTCATTATATTTTATAAATTTGCACAAAATTTGGTCAATTTAGGTCTTGAGGAAGTTTATCCTTTTTTGGTGATTTTTGGTGTCATGTGTGTTTACTCAATTGTGATAATTTTTTCATATTCTAAAAATTTGCCCCAAAATTCGAGTTATTTTTGGTGAAAATTACGTTTGCCCAAATTAAGGTCATTTTCAAATTAACTTTTCTAATATCAAGTTTGGGCAAATATATTAAAAATGTTTGATAATTTTTGTATTCTATGACTTTGCAAAATTTTAGGTCAATTTAGGTCATTTCGGTTTTAAAAAAACGTTTGTCCAATTTCGGTCATTTTCTGTCCAACCAGTGTTTATCTAAAGATGATTTGAAATTTACAAATTTTGCATAATTTTTTTTTCTCCAAATGATTTTCTCCAATTTTGGGTCATTTTTGGTCGCATTTGTGTGTTGCCCAAATTTTTGGTCATTTCAAAAATGACATTTTCAAAAATTTATTTCATAATACCAAAAAGTTTTTAATTTTTAATGATTTTTTCTAATTTTAAGACTGAAAAATTTGTGTTTGTCCATTTTTTAGGTCATAAAGACCTTTTTTGAAAATTAAATTTTTGACCATCCTCCTTTTTTTTGGAATTTTTGCAGACGAACCAAGGTCGAGGTGTCGATCATGGGATGACGTGGGACCAATTGCAATGGACACTGTCAGTCAACATAGTAGACATCAACGTCTTCCAATGGAGCCAATTGGATCCAATACGTCGACGCGATCAGCGAGGAGCGAAGATTCCTGGTGCTCAGCATCCGATCACGATCTTTCCTCTGACGAGGAAAGTGAAAAAAGTAGTGTCAGTATTAAGTGAGTATATTAAAAAAAAAATTTTACTTCGTATTTTTTATTAATTTAATTTTTATATTTAATGCAATTTTTATTTAAAATTTTTGAAATTAGTTTAGAAAAAATTTTTTTATTTTTTTTTCTAAAACTAAAAAATTTGATAAAATAATTTTTCATAATTTTTAGAAACTACCAATTTTTTTTAAATTTTATTAATTTAAAAAAATTGGTTTTTTAAAAAAAAAAGAAAAAAGTAATAAATTTTTTTAAATATGTTTTTATTATTTAATAAAAATATATATATATTTTTTTTTTAAAGGAGCAATTGTCAATTGAGAAATACAATTCATAAAGCGCGAACGCTTTGCGATAAATGGCGATCACAAAATATGCGGATTAGTAGTCCGGAATCATTGGAGCCATGCAGTCAGGGAAGAATTTTAAGATGGTTCAGCATTCGAAGAGGATCGCCACATCAATATGATGTCGATACATCGGACACGGTCTCGTTAACGAGTCCCGTGAAACCACCTCAGATGCCTCAACTTTGTGAGGTAAATTTTTTTTTATTTTTAATCAAAAAAAATTAATAATAATTAGATATATTTTGAAAAAAATTTCCCTTTTTTTAAACTATTTTTTGAATTTTTTATTGTAAAAGAACATTTTTTTTTTTATCTAAAATTAATAATTATATTACGTTATTTACAAAAGATTGGCAAAAAAATTTTTTTTTTGAGCTGAAAACGGCCAATGGCCGCCATTTTTCCTCACCTCGTGACTTTTTTCTTTAATAAAAATTGCAAAAATAATTTTTTCTCTTTGATTCTTGGATTTATTGAAGCTATACGATGGCAAGAATCGATTTGTAAAAAACATTTTTAAATTTTACAAAATTTTGGAAAATTCTAACCTATTTGAGTATATTTTTGGGATTAAATTTTTTGAAAAAAAAGAAACACTAAAAAATATTCTTGACATTGTCTAGGAGATATTGATTAAAATTTTACATCACTATGTTTCTATGATTCGTTTTTATACGCAAAAAAAGTCTCGAGGTTGAAAGAGAAAATTTCCGCCATTTTTCCTCACCTCACGACTTTTTTCTTTAATAAAAATTGCAAAATTAATTATTTCTCGTTAATTTTTGGATAAATTAAATCTATTAAATGGCAAGAATCGATTTGTAAGAACAATTTTTAAATTTTACAAAATTTTGGAAAATTCTAACCTCTTACGTATATTTTTTGGAGAATAATATTTAGAATAAACATTAGTTAAAATTATTATTGCCATTGAATGGTAGACATTTGTTAAAATTTTGCATCTTTCTGCTTTTTGTACGATTGGTTTTTATGATCAAAATAAAGTCTCGAGATTGTAACGGACAAATGGTCGCCATTTTTCCTAACCTCGTGACTTTTTTCTTTAACAAAAAATGCAAAAATAATTCTTTCTCTTTTAATCTTCGATTAATTGAATCTAGACGATGGCAAGAATCGATTTATAAAAACAATTTTCAAAATTTTACAAAATTAAAAAAAACTAACCTCTTACGTATATTTTTGGGAATAATATTTAGAAAAAAAAAAACCACTAAGGAATAACATTCTTGCCATTGAGTAGTAAACATTCGTTAAAATTTTACTTTTCTATGTTTTTACGATTGATATTTATTTGCAAATAAATTCTCGAGGTGGAAGGGGAAATTTCCGCCATTTTTCCTCACCTCAAGACTTTTTTCTTTAATAAAAATTACAAAATTAATTTTTGTTCCATTGAATCTTGAATTAATTGAATCTATTCGGTGGCAAGAATCGATTAAAAAAACAATTTTTATATTTTACAAAATTTTGGAAAAAAAACTAACCTCTTACATATATTTTTAGGAATAATATTTAGAAAAAAATACATAACTATGAAAAAATATTCTTGCCATTGAGTAGTAAACATTTGTTAAAATTTTACTTTTCTTTGTTTTTACGATTGATATTTATTCGCAAATAAATTCCCGAGGTGGAAAGGGAAATTTCCGACATTTTTCTTCATCTCGCGACTTTTTTCTTTAATAAAAATTGCAAAATTAATTATTTCTCGTTGATTTTTGGATAAATTGAATCTATTAAATGGCAAGAATCGATTTGTAAGAATAATTTTTAAATTTTACGAAATTTTGGAAAATTCTAACCTCTTACCTATATTTTTAGGAATAATATTTAGAAAAAAAATAACACTAAGAAATAATATTCTTGCCATTGAGTAGTAAAAAATTGGTTAAAATTTTACATTTCTATGTTTTTACCATTGGTATTTATTCGCAAAAAATTTCTCGAGATGGAAAGTGAAATTTCCGCCATTTTTCCTCACTTCGCGACTTTTTTCTTTAATAAAAATTGCAAAATTAATTTTTTCTCATCAATTCTTGGATTAATTGAATCTATTCGATGGCACAAGTAGATTTTTGTAAAATTAATTTTTGTACAAATTATTTTTTTTCAAAAAAACTAACTTTTTCGTTATTTTTTTTTATTGTTATTATTTTTATTAATATTATTATTAATTATAAGGTATTATTATTTTATTATTATTATTATTATTATTATTATTATTAATTATTATTATTTTATTATTGGGTATTTTTTTTTGTATTTTTATTTATTATTATTTTGATTTTTTTTTTTTCCTAGGTGGAAGAAGAAAGTGGAGCATTAGGACAATTTCAAACAATTCAACAACGACGACAAGTTCCACCTTCTTTGCCACCTGCGCCTTCGAATTTAACGGCGCAACAATTAAAACGCCGATATATTATCGCAGCGATTGTTCACTCAGAGAATAGTTATGTTTCCACTTTACAAAGGCTCGTTAATGTAAGTATTTATTCTTTTTTTTTTTTTTTTTGTTTTTGAAAAAAATTTAATTCTATTTTTCTTCATTTTTTTTTTTTATTCATCAAAAACTGTAGCCAATTTTCTTTTATTTTGCAAAAAATTCAATTTAAAATTATTCAAATTTTATCTTTCTTTTCTTTTTTTTTCATTTTAGTTCTCTATGAAAAAATTTTTTTTTTCATTCATCAAAAATTGTAGCCAATTTTCTCTTATTTTGCAAGAATTTCAAATTTAATTTAATATTAAATTATTTTTTTTGTTTCTTTTTTTTTTAATTTAAATTATCAAATTTCAAAATTAGCAAAATAACAAGAAAATATTTATCTGATATTAATTTTCATTCAAAAATTGTATCTGATTTTTTTTTTAATTATTTGGAGAATTTTTAATTTGAAATAATTAATTTTTCCTCTTTTCTTTATTTTTCATTTTCATTTTTCAAATTTCAAAACTCGAGCAAAATAATAGAAAAAAAAATAGAATAGTAGAAACAGAAAAAGTATAAATAGTTTTACTTTTTGGAATTGAATTTAAAAAATATAAATTTTCCTTTTTTGTTTTCGAATTGAATTTTTATTATATTATATCAATTATTTTAAAACTATTTTTCAATTAAAAATTTTATGAAATTCAATAATTGTTTAAAATTAAAAAAAAAAGAATACAAAAAAAAAATTACTAAAAATTTAAATTAAAAAGTAATTTAAAATTCAATTATTTTTAAAAATTTCAATTTAATTATTTCTGAAATTTAAAACTCTTCCAAAATTCAATTTTATATTTATATTTATATATTTATATTTTATATTTATTTATATAAAATTTTATTTATTTAAAAAATTGAAATTTTCCTTTTATTTTTAGAATTGAATAAAAACAAAACAAAAAAAAAAATACAAAAATTTTTAGTTTTATTTTTGGAATTAAAAAATACAAAGTTTCTTTTTGTTTTGGAATTAAATTTAAAAAATACAAATTTTCCTTTTTGTTTTTAGAATTTAATTCTATTTTTCTTCATTTTTTTTTACTCATTCATCAAAAATTGTAGCCAATTTTCTTTTATTTTGCACAAAAAAAAAAAAATTTAATTTAAAATTATTCAAATTTTTCTTTTTTTTTCATTTTAGTTTTCTATGAAAAAATTTTTTTTTTCATTCATCAAAAATTATAGCCAATTTTTTCTTATTTTGCAAGAATTTCAAATTTAATTTAATAATTAATAATTAATAATTTATTTTCTACTACTTAAATAAATAAATAAATAAATATTAATTTTTTTTTTTTTTTAATTTAAATTTTCAAATTTCAAAACTAGCAAAATAACAAGAAAATATTTATCTGATATTAATTTTCATTCAAAAATTGTATCTGATTTTTTTTTTTTAATTATTTGGAGAATTTTTAATTTGAAATAATTAATTTTTCCTTTTCTTTATTTTTAATTTTCATTTTTCAAATTTCAAAACTGGAGCAAAATAATATAAAAAAAAAAAAACTAGAATAGTAGAAACAGAAAAAGTATAAATAGTTTTACGTTTTGGAATTAAATTTAAAAAATATAAATTTTGTTTTCGAATTTAATTTTTATTATACAATTTTTTTATTGTGAATTTTAATTTTTCTGTTTTTTGCATTTTAGGATTACAAAAAACCATTGGAAGTGTCGTCGCCGCCAATTTTAAGTCAATCAAAGATAGCGACATTGTTTCATCGACTTCCTGAGATTCTCCAATGCCACACCTTATTTCGCATTGCGTTAGCTGAATGCGTAAGATCATGGGACAAAGACGAGAAACTTGGCGATGTTTTTGTTGCAAGTTTCAGTAAAGCAATTGTCCTTGATATTTATAGTGATTTTATCAATAATTTCTCAGTGGCAATGGATCTCGCTAAACAAGAATCAAAACGAAAGACTGCACTCGCCGATTTTTTCAAGGCACGTGTCTCTCTCTCTCTCTCTCATCTAATCGAAAAAAAAAAATAATAATTCAAATCTTTTTCAAAAATTTTGCAAATTTCTAAAATTTCAAATTTTCAAAGCATTATAATTCTTTTTGTACAAAATTTATAAATTTACTTCTTCAAAAAAAAAAGTATTTAAATTTTAACAAAATTTGTTTATTTTGTTTTATTTATATTGTATTTATATTTTTTTTTGTATTTTTTAAAAATATTTTTTGGTATTTTTTTTTCTATTTTTTATGTCTATGAATTGAATTGAAATTAAAATAATAATATGAATTAAAAATTAAAAAAGAAAAAATATTTACATTTTTCAAGGAATAATAAAAATTTTTGTAAACGTTTTTTAAAAGAAAAAAAAATATTTTTTATTTATAAACAAACGAAGGAATTTATAATTTTCTAAAAATTTTTTTTTTTTTTTTTCAGGTGAAACAAATTAGCGCTCACGACAGATTATCATTTTTTGGACTGATGGTGAAACCGGTTCAAAGGTTTCCGCAATTTATTCTATTTTTACAAGTAAGTTTGATTTTTTTTTTGTGGAAAATTTTCTTACTTGAGAAACAGATTTCTATAAAATATGAGATAAAAATATTTATAAATTTAGGAAAAAAATAAATTAAATTTTGTGGATAATAAAAATTCAATTTTCTTTTTTTTTTTTTTTTTAGTAAATAAAATAAATTTTGTAACTAATAGAAAATTCAATTTTCTTTTTTATTAGTATATAAAGTAAATTTTTGTGAATAATTAAATTAAAAAAAAAATTTTTTTTTTTTTTAAATAAAATTCTAGTAAATGGTAAATTTTATTAATTAAATAAAACATTTTTTTTAAATCAAATTCTAGTAAATGGTAAATATTAATTAAATTATTAAATGGGGGATAAAAAAGAAACTTAATTATTGATTTTTTTTTTTTTTTTTTGCAAGGACTTATTGAAACACACACCACATGGACATCACGATAGAATGTCATTACAATTGGCTTTAACGCAACTCGAGAGTTTAGCGGAAATGTTAAACGAGAGAAAACGAGAGGCCGAACAATTTCAAGCATTCAAAGAGATGCTTCGACAAGTGTCGGGAAAATTGTCACATCGACCACTTTCATCGTCATCCAGGTACCTGATTAGAGAAGACGACGTCACTCAATTGGTAAGTTAGCAAAAAAAAAAAAAAAAAAAAAACAAATATATTTGAAACAACAAAAAAAAAATTAATCATTATAGTAAAGAAGAAATTTTTTTTTTTGAAATTTTCTCTCAAACCCATTGTTGTCCCATTTTTATATTTATTATAGTTTAATGAAAAAAATCTTTGCTTTTCAATGAGAAAAAAAAAACAAACAATTTTTCAGTGGCAAAAAAAGGGATAGAAAATAAAATAATAAATTTATTTTCAGGAATTCAATCAAAATGGAATGATTACAAAATCAAAGAGAAGACGTCTTCTTTTATTAAATGATTTGGTTGTCTGCGTTTCCGTGGCGTCACGTGCCACGGAGGATTTTTCCGGAAACGAAAGACTAACACTGAAATGGACGCATCCTGTGTCAGAAGTTGAGGTAACTTTTTTTTTTTTTTTTACATCTATATATTCTTTATAAATTATATTTTTAATATAATATTTTTTTTTTGATTACCTCATAAAATATAATTAAAATTTGTTTTTTCTTGCAGATTCAAGACACAAGTGCGTCGCCAACGCTCAGTCGATTATTAACAGCGGGTCTTAATAAAGGAAATAGTCTTCGATCTGATAGAAGTGGCGAAAGCGGTCAACTTGGCGCTGATAGTCTTTGCGCTGAGATGAATGATCTTATGCACGATTATGAAGTTATGTCAAGAATCAATGATTTGATCGCTCAACTTAAAGGAAATTACGATGTAACAATTTTTTTTCTTTTAATTTCATTAATTTTCTCTATTTAAATTTATTGAAATATTATTTATTTCCCGTCTTTTTTATTATAGAGAATTTTATTTTAATTTTAACAAAATTCTCTCATTCAATCGAATTTCAATTAATTTCAACAAAATTCTCATTCAATCAAATTTCAAATTAATTTAACAAAATTCTTTCATTCAATCGAAATTTATTTGATTCGAATTTTTAATTTACAAAAATTCCAATTGATCGAATTTTTAATTTGTAATTTTTGTCAATTTGAAAAATTCGTCAATCAAATAAAATTCAATTGAATGAGAATTCTGTTAAATTAGAATTTAATTAAATTAAAATTCTTTTTAAATAATAAGTCATTGAAAAAAAAAAAAAAAAAATTCTGTGAAACAAAAATTCGATGGCTAAAAATTTAAGTTAAGTAAAAATTCATATAAAAATGAAATTTTGTGAAAATTTAATTTTGAAAAATTGAAAAAAAAACGTTTATGGAATAATTATTTGTAATTAAAAAATATGAAATTTTAATTATAATTATTATAATTAAATTATAATCAAAAAAAAAATAAAATTTTTTTCATATTCCCCAGGGAATGACATTGGACACAACGAAACAACTTCTTCAATCAATTCAATCGTCAATTCAACAAAAAGATGAAGTAATGATTTGGGCCGACAGTTGTTGTCTTCAATTAATGACAAAACAGGGACAAATGTATACATTTCAAACTGATAATCCACTAGTGAAAAAAGATTGGATCACCGAATTGAGACTCGCTCAATTGGCGCTCGATCCAAATAATTCGCCATCATGGGAAGTGCCTGAGCAAGAACAAAGACCATCGACAAAAATGCCTCTATTTGTCAGTTCACAGCTTGTTTATCAATCGCAACATCAAACCGAAGTGAGTAACAAAATAAATATAATTTATTTTTTTGTAATTACATTTTTAGGATTTTTTTTTCTTTTTTTTTTTTTTTTTGATTTCTTTTCCTGTTGTAAAAAATTGACAAAATTTTAAAAGAAATTATAATTTTTTTTATTTTCTTTATTTCAGTTTTTTTTTTGTTTTCTTTATTTTAGTTTTTTTTTTTGAGCTTTATTTAAATTTCTTTTTAATTTTCTTTATTACCAAAAATTTTAATTTTAAAAAAACATTTAAAATTCAATTATTTTTCAAAATTTCAATTTAAAAACTTCTATTAATTTAATTATTTCTAAAATTTTTCATCTAAAACTTTTTTTTTTTTTGAAATTCAATTATTTTTTTTTTTTTTTTTTAATGATTTATTTATAATATTCTCTGGGAAAATTTCAATTATTTCCAAAAAAAAAAATTTTTTGAATTGTAACAATTCAAAAATTCAATTATTTTCCATAATTTTAATAAAATTCTTTACAAAATTTAAATTAATCTTAAATCCTTTTTTTTTTAATTAAAAAGTTTTTTATGCGAAATTTCAATAATTGTTAAATAATTTAATACTAAATTTGCAAATAAAATTATCAATAATTTTCATTCTCAAAATCACTTGCAAGTTCAATTATTATTTTTCACAAAATTTGAATTGTAAATTTTTTCGGAAAATTTTAATTATTTTCAAAATTTATTTCAATTTAATAACATATATATATGTAAAATTTAATTATTTCTAAAAATTTTTTCATCTAAAACATTTTGTTATTTAATAATTTAAAATATAAATTTTCTGAAATTCAATTATATTCAATAATTTCTATAATATTCTTTGAAAATTCAATTATTTTTCAAAAATTTAATTAGAATTTGTCGAAAACTTATTATTATTATTTTTTAAATCTAAATGAAAATTAGGCAAAAAATTTTTAATTGTAATTTGTCGAAAAATTTCAATTATTTTCCAAAAATTTTAATTTAATTTAGCAAAGAATTGAATTTTCAAAAATTTTAATAGAAATTAATAAAAATAAAAAAATTATTTAAAAAAAGGACAAAAATTAAATTATTTATTATCAATCAAAAATTTCGTTATTTTCTAAAAATTTCAATAAAGGTCTAAAAATTGAATTAATTTTTCAAAATTTTATATATAACTAGTCAAAATCTTTTTTTTAAAAAAAAAAAAAAAATTAGAAAATTAGTCAAAAATTAAATTTTTTAAAAATAATTTTTATAATATATTCTTCAAAAATTTAATTTTCTGAAAATATTTTTCAATTAAATATTTTGAAAATTTAATTTTTGTCTTTAATTTCTAATAAATTCTTCAGCAACTCAAAAATTACACAAAAATTTAAATTCAAAATCAAAATAAGTTAATTTATTTTCAAAAATTTTCAAAACTTCAATTATTTTTAATTCTGTAAAATTTAATTATTATTTAAATAAATAAATAAATTAATTAATTAATTCCTTCATATCTGAAATTTAAGAAAATCTTTTGAAATTCAATTATTTCTAACAAAAAAAAATTCAACAGTTCTTTTAAAATTCAATTATTTTTAATAATTTTAATCAATTTCATTTTAAATTTAATTATTTTAAAACTATTTTTCAATTAAAAATTTTATGAAATTCGAATAATTGTTTAAAATTAAAAAAAAAGAATACAAAAAAAAAATTACCCAAAAATTTAAATTAAAAAGTAATATAAAATTCAATTATTTTTAAAAATTTCCATTTAATTATTTTTAAAATTTAAAACTCTTCCAAAAATTCAATTATTTTTTTAATGATTTTTTATAATATTTTTCGAAAATTTTAATTATTTCCGGAAATTTGAAATATAACTATTCGAAAATTCAATTTTTTAACAAAATCTTTTGAAATTCAATTATTTTTCAAAAATTTGTAATTTTAAAAATTCAATTATTTAAAAAAAAGTTTCGAATAAAAACTCAAAAATTTGAATTTTTTGTAATTTTAAAAATTACTTTTCTTTTGGAATTGTATTTAAAAAAATACAATTTTTTCTTTTTGTTTTTAGAATTGCATCCAAATAATACAAATTTTTTTTTTCTTTTTGGAATTAAATCTAAAAAATACAAATTTTCATTTTGCTTTAGAGTTTAATTGAAAAAAAACAAAGTTTCATTTTGTTTTAGAATTGAATTAAAAAAATAATAAAATTTTTTTATTTGTCTTCAAATTGAAAGAGAAAAAATAAAAATTTTCGTTTCAATTTGGTTTGAATTTAAAAAATACAAATTTTTTTTTTTTCTTTTTGGAATTGAATCTAAAAAATACAAATTTTCATTTTGCTTTAGAGTTTAATTGAAAAAATACAAAGTTTCATTTTGTTTTTGAATTAAATTTAAAAAATTTGAAATTTTCCTTTTATTTTTAGAATTGAAAAAAAAAATACAAAAATTTTTAGTTTTAGTTTTGGAATTAAAAAATACAAATTTTAGGTTTCTTTTGGAATTTTTGAATTTAAAAAATAGAAATTTTAGATTTTTTTTACAATTTTAAATTTAAAAAATAAAAATTTTCGTTTCGTTTTGGTTAGATTTTAAAAAAATACAAATTTTTTTTTTTTTTCATTTTGTAATTGAATCTAAAAAATACAAATTTTCATTTTGCTTTGAAGTTTAATTGAAAAAATACAAAGTTTCATTTTGTTTTGAAATTAAATTTAAAAAATTGAAATTTTCCTTTTATTTTTAGAATTGAATAAAAAAATAAATAAATAAATTTTTAGTTTTAGTTTTGGAATTAAAAAATACAAAAATTTTTGTTTTATTTTTGGAATTAAAAAATACAAAATTTCGTTTTTATTTTGGAATTTTTATTTAAAAAATACCTACAAATTTTAGGTTTCATTTGGAATTTTTGAATTTAAAAAATAGAAATGTTACATTTTTTTTACAATTTTGAATTTAAAAAATAGAAATTTTTAGAATTGCATTTAAAAAAAAAAATACAAATATTTTCATTTTACTTTAATGTTGAATTTAAAAAATACAAAATTTCATTTTGAATTTTATTTAAAAAAGTTTTTAGCGAATTACATCCAAAAAAAAAAACTACAAAAATTTTCCTAATTTCCTTTCAAAATTAGAAAAATAACAAATAATTGTATTGAGATTAAAAAAAAAAAAAAAAAATCCTTTTCAGGTACGTTGCGGATGTTATTACACAACTCAAAATCCAAAACCAACCCGTCGACGTGGTCGTCATCAAAGTTATCTCTGGATATGCACCGGTGACGATATATCGAGTCACGTGACAATATTCAATCAATCAACAACCGCTTCAAATACATCACTAAAACAAATAGCAACATTTGATTTATTTGAAACTCCCGTGACAGCAATGGAATTTGTCAAAGGTTTACCAGGTGAGACATCCGGTTTAATAAGCGATACAATTTGGTTTGGCACTGATTCACGTAAATTATTCATTTATCATGCCAATGAACCTGAGAAACATGAGGAAATTGATAAATTCACCGTTAATGGCGCCGTAACACAAATAAAATATCATTATGACAATGTATTTGTTGCACTTGATAATGGTTCACTTTTAATGTTTCGTCGTAATTGTCATGGTAGTTGGGAATTACGTGAACCACTTGTTATTAAATTAGGTCCAAATAATGAGCCAACATCATGTTTAATGCCAATAAATTCATCTGTTTATGCGGCGTGCGGTAAAAAAGTTTGGGTTATTAATGCCCTAACTGGTGAATTGGGTAAAAATTTTTCTGTTCAACATGAACATGTTGGTAGTGTTAAATTAATGGCACATTCAGGCGTTGGTTTATGGTTGGCATTACGTAATTCAAGTACAGTTTGTTTATATCATACTGAGACATTTAAACATTTACAGGATATTAATATTGCCTCAAATGTTATGCGTGTTATTAAATTGCCAGAGAATCAAAATCAACAATATAAAAATTATCAAAATCATCAAAATCATATTGTCACAGTAACGGCATTAATGGCATGTAAAGGTCTTTTATGGGTTGGTACAAATTGTGGTATTAGTCTTACAATTCCATTGCCACGCCTCGAGGGCGTGCCAATAATTTCAGGGCGTGTTAATATTTCTTATCATGCACATTTTGGACCAATCACATTTTTACTTGCGATACCACAAATTCGTAATAATTGGACAAACGATGAGAATGAACAAAATTATCAATTAGAACAATTAGAACAAGAAGACATCGACGACGACGACGACGACGACGAAGAAGAAGAAGAAGAAATTGAAACAAATCAACAGAAAAAAAATAATTCTATAGTAAAATTACGTCATCAATTAGCTGAAAGTCCAGTAATGTTAAGACGTAAACGTGGTAAATTTAATGAATTTCGTGGTTCAAAAACATTACCACGTGGTTTAGGTAGTAGCGGTGGGAATTTTCTCTCTAATTCAACATCAAGTTCACAAAGTTCTGGTGAAAATTGTGATGTCTATGGTTTATATGGTGATTTAATGAATATTAAAGATTATGATACAGAAAATAATGGTGGTATTGATCCAATTTATGAAACATTAAGACGTAGTGATCCTGAATTGGCGGCAATACCAAATAAAGTAAGTACATTGGATCGTCGATTACAAATGAAAATAACACGTCCACGTTCATTGGATTTGTCAAATTGGTCAGTTGATTCACATGCAAGTTCATTGTATACAAGTTCAGGATCAGAGGAGAATTTAAGTTTAAAAACTGGTAAATTATCACGCAATAGCAGTACGGCGAGTCGTAATGGTCCCTATGATGGTAATAGAGAGTGGAAAAGAAGTGGAACCACGCCCAAGGAGGAGAAAACCACGCCTAGAAGTGAAGGCCACGCCCAAAGGGAGGAGAAAGCCACGCCTGCTTTGGATAAAACCACGCCTAGAAACGAAGGTCACGCCCCAAGGGAGGAGAAAGTAACGCCCAGAATTGAAGGCCACGCCCCAAGGGAGGAGAAAGTAACGCCCATTTTTGAAAAAACCACACCCCGAATTGAAGGTCACGCCCATAGGGAGGAGAAAACCACGCCTACTTTCGATAAAGTCACACCTAGAATCGAAGGCCACGCCCCAAGGGAGGAGAAAGTAACGCCCACTTTTGACAAGACCACGCCCAGTAGAAATGAAAAATCAATTACGAGAGTAGGAGGAGGAAAGGATCGTTTAAAGGAGGGAATGAGAGAAGGAGGCAGAGCAAGGGGAGGAGCGGAGGGTGGTGTGCCTACGGCAAAAAAAGTGGGTAATGAAAAGAAAAGTGGTAATAAAAAAATGCAAAAAACGCCAATTCAAGAACAACCAAAACGCACAGTGCTTACATTAATGGGTGGTCGTGGTTATGTTAATTGGCGGCAATTAAATACACAGACTGAAAAAAATCATAAACAAATGATTAATAATTATTCCAAGGATCCAAATAGTAATGACGCGCACATTGTACTATGGGAAATGAAATTGTGATTATGACTTTTTCTTTAATGAAAGGAAAAAAAAAATGAAAATAAATCCCTCCTCTCCATTATTTTTTTCTTTTTTTTTTTGGTAAATCGAAAATATACATGAAATTTTGAAAAAAAAATAAAATTTAAAATTACATTTGTCGAAAAAAAAAATTGCACTTTTGAAAATATTTTGACAAAAAAATCTAAAAAAAAATTCAAACTTCACACGAAAAAAACACACACAACAGAGAATTAAATTTCAGTCAAACCGGAAATAAAAAAAATTAAAAAATTTCAATTCGACAAAAAATTGAAAATTATCTTTTTTTTGGAAAATTTTCAATTTTTTTTCTATTTTATTTTATTTTATTTTTTTTTTTTTTTGAAAAAAATACAAATTGACAAATTTCTAAAAATTTTTGGAATTTCTTTAATTTTTTTTTTTTTTTTGTTATTCCTATAAATTTTAAAATAATAAACATTTTTTTACGGATAATACAAATTTAATTGCAGAGAATAATGAAAAATAAATTCAAAAATTTTTGTAAGTAGAAAAAATTTTTTTTCTTATATTTTACTTTTTTGGCATAAAATAAATAATTATTAGAAATAAAATAATAAAAATTTGATTTTTTTTGCCTTTGAAAAATTATCGACTAAAATAAAGAAAAATAGGAAATATTCTTGTTTTTTTTTTTTTTTTTTTTTGGTGAAAAATGTTTTTTTTTCTTAATTTTTAAATTTATTTTCTCTGAATAATAATAATAAAAAAAAATACCGACGAAATTTCCGCGAAAGACTGAATTTCTTTTTTTTTGTGGAGTGGAGAATTAAAAAAATTTTTAATATTAAATTTTTGGTATTTTTGACAATAAATGAAAATAATAAATTAATTCAAAATAATGGATTAATGAAAAAAAAAAATAAATTTATTAATTAATTTTTGCAAATAATTATAATACAAAAAACAATTTTAATTATAATTAATTAATTTATGAATAAAATTGTAATTAAAATTTTTTTTTTAAATTATAAATTATATTTTTCTTTCCCAAGTGACCTTAATAAAAAAAATAAATAAATAAAAAGACAAGTATTTTTTTCTTAACGGAGAGAAAGAAAAAATAACAATAAGAAAAAGCCGAGTAACGTTTGTGCCTTAATTTTTTTTTTTTTTTTTTTAGTGCATTTTTCCGCTTCTTTTTTTCTATGAAATCGATTCGCAATATTTATTCCAATTTTTTTTGTCAAAAATTATAATTAAAAAATGTTTACAAATACTTTTAAGTTATAAAGAAATTAGCGTTTTCTCTAAAGAAAATTAAATATTAAAAAAATTATAATTGAAAAAAAAATTAGGATAAATAAAATTGCGAATTTGATTTTTTTCTAAATTAGAAAAAAAATTTTTAAAAAGAAGAAAAAATAATTTCTACTGAGAAAAAAAAGAAGGGTGCGAAAAAAAACAAAAATGCGAGGGAAAAAAAATTTATATATTCACATACACACAATTTATAGACAATTTTACTGTTTATATAGAAATTGTTATAAAAAAAAATTAAGGAAAAAAAAATATACATATATATATATATATATATAAATATATATTAAAGTAGCGAAATAAATATTTTTTAATAACAAAAAAAAATATTTAAATAGTAAAAAAAAAACAAATGTTTAATTACAGAAGAAAAAAAAGAAATTTAAATACTGAGAAAATATTTAAATATTGAAAAAATATTTAAAAAATAATGAAAAAAAAATTTTAATATTTGAAAAAATATTTAAATAAATGAAAAGAAAATTTAAATATATAGGAAAAAAAAATATATTTAAATAACGAGAAAAATTAAAAATATGAAAAAAAAAATAGTGACAAAAATTTGTATTAAAAAATAAAAATATTCGAATAAATGAATATTAAATATAAATTTTTTTAGACTAAAAAAAAAAGAAATTTAACTTTCGAAATTATTTTTTCAAGAAAAAAAAATGTTGAATTTCAACAAAAATGGATAATTTTAATTTGGCCAAAGAATTTTGTTTTTTTTTCTCTGATTAAGAAAAACATGAAATTTTCCATTCGTCCGATTGTAAAAAGTGCCTTAATCTTAAGGAAATATTATTATTATTGTAAAAATGACTTCGTTACGATATTTTTTTTTTGTTTTGTAGTTGTAATTTTTTTGCAATTATTTTTTTTCCACTTTACACGTCAGCAAACAAAAAAAAAAAAAAAAAAAAAAAAAGAAAAAGAAAAAAAAATGTTTTTCGAAATTTTCGAATACTTCCTGATCAAATTTGAAAAATTTATTTATAAATTAATTTATAAATTTAAAAATTTCTTTTTATATATTAATTTATAAATTTATAAATTTATTTTCATAAATAAATATAAATAAATATATATATATATATATATATATATATATATATATATATATATATTATTCTATATTTAAAAAAAAACGTTTTTTAATTATAAAAATTTAAAAATAATTAAAATTAAACGTTTTTTGATATCAAGAAATATTAAAAAGAAATTCTAAATTAAGAACAAAATAATTTTTTGTTTGTTTTTTTTTTTAATTAAAACTTTTGTTATATTCTAGAATTTTTTCAAAAATTTGTAAATTTATTTTGAATTTTTCGCAAAAACATAAATAATCTAAAAATTCTCGTTTTGCAAAAAAAAAGGAAAAAAAAATTACCAAAAAAAATTGAAAAAATAGAAAGAAATTTTTGAAAAAAAAAATTCATTTTTTACCTATTGAGATTGTAGCAAAAAAAAAAAAAAAGTTTTTTTAAGCCTCAAAAAAAAAAAGGAAAAAAAAATCTTTTCCAATATAAATAAAAAAAAATATAAAATAAATGGCAGTATTGAACAAAATAAATAAAAATAAAAATTTCTTTATGAATGAAAGTGTTTTTATTTTTTATTTTTTATACAAAAAAAATTTTTTTTTTTGCCTTGATCAGAAAGTTGAGATAAATTTTGTTGTTATTAATAATTGCGGGTGATATAGAAGAATGTTTTTTCTCTTCCAAACAAAAAAAAAAAGAGGGGGAAAAAAATTTGTTTTTTCTTCAAAAACGAAAAAAGGGGGAAAAAATTGTTTTTTTTTCCCCCTTTTAAATAAATTTTGTTAATAAATATTGCGACGAGTATAGAAAGAAAAAAAGAAGAAAAAAAAAAATTTAGAAAAGTATGCAAGATTTGTATGAAAGAAAACAAAAAAAAAAAAAAAAAATGATTACTGTTATATAATAATAATAATTATTGTTATTATGATTATTATTAATATTTTTTTTATAATTATTATAATAAATATAATAATAATATTAATAATTATTTTATAATTATTAATTACAATTAAAAATATTATTTAAATAATTTTTATTAATATTTTAATTATTCTTATAATTATTATAATAATTATAATTATTATTATTATTATCATTATTATTATTATTATAATTATTGTAATTATTATTTTTCTATTATTAAATATTATTATTATTATTACGATTATAATAATTATTATAATTATTAATTATTAATATTATTATTTTTATTATAATTATTATTATTATTATTATTATTATTATTATTATTATTAATATTTTATTAGATATTTTTCTTGAATATTTAGAATTCTTTAAATTGTTTATATATATACTTATTTTGTAACAACAATATTCGAGAAAAATGAAAAAAGGTGTTTTTTTTTCTTTGTATTTATATAGACGATTCTACACAAATGAGAAAAAAAAATTGCATTCGACTCAGAAATGATTATAAAAAAGAAAAACACGTCGATACTTAGTTTATGTATATGTATTTATTATATATTAATCATTTTCAAAGTAAATTCAGTGCCACTTAATCGTTCGAAAAAATTGCAATAAATTTTTTATTTAATTTTCCCATTTAACCTTACAAAAAAAAAAAAAAAATTCCAATTTTCCCGCTCTTTTTTCCCTTAAATCTCTTTATTAACAGCGTAAAATTTGAATAATTATTTATTAATATTAATTATTATTTTATTTATTATAAATTATTTTTATTTTTTATTTATTTATTATTATTATTTATGTATTATTACTTAGCTTGAAAAAGTATTTTTTTTACTTTAATATTTATTATATTATTTTTATATTATTATATATATATAATTATAATATTTAAAAAAAAATTGAAATGAATTCATTTTGTTTTTAAAAATACTGTTGGTAATACTATTTTTTTCATTAATATTATCGGTATTACCATCTGATGGTATGTTACCATCGGTCGGTATATTACCATTGGTCGGTAACTTATTAACAGTCGGTACAATACCATCAGTCGATAATTAATTAGAAATTGATACCTATTTTCGAAAATAAAAATTCTATTGTCCTGCCATCTATAATCTAATGTCGATAATGTAGAAATTGCAAGTTACCATTATTTTTTATTGCTTTTTTTTCACTAATAATTTATTTTTCCCTATCGTGTAAAGGTTTTTTTTTCGGAAAAAAAAGAAAACATTTTTTTTTTTTTTTTTTTAGTAAGACATAAGTTTAATATTTGTTAAAAAGGACGAACAGTTAATGTCGATGATTGGGGTGTCTTGTACAGGGCGCTTGGGGAACGAATAGAGTTGAGAAAATTTGTAAAAATTCAAAGAGTTTCTTAAAACTCGACAATAAAATTAAAAAATAAAAAAAAAACAACAATAATGTTGTGATACACATACATATATAATTTTTCAAAAATGATAATATTTTTGAAAAAAAAAAAGAAAAAAAAAATTCTACAGGAAGCTGATTAAGATTCACATCGCATCGAATTCAAGTTTTTATTTTTTATTTTATTAGTATTTTCAATTGAAATGAAAAATAATTTTTTTAAAAAAAATGAAAAATTTTCTCATTTATTATCAACTTCCTGTGTGCTTTTTTTTTTCTTTAACAAATTTTATTTTAAAAAATAAACAATTGAAATTTGTGTCATGAGTTTGGAAATTCAAATAAAAAAAAAAATTATTCTATCATTTTTTTGTAATTATAAAAATTAATGTAACATTTTTTTAGTAACTTACAAAAATTTGTTATGTAACAAAAAAAAAAATTGTAATTTTTTATTTTGTAAAATTGTTATATTTAAAAAAAATTTTTTTATACGTTAAATTTAACAAATTTTGTTACAAAAAAAAATTTGTTATGTAACAAAAAAAAAATTCTAACTATTATTTTTTCCTTATTCTGCAAAACTGTTACATTGAAAAATTGTTTTTTTTATACGTTAAATGTAACAATTTTTTTTTGTTACAAATTTTTGTAACATTTACATAAATTTTGTTATGTAACAATAAAAAAAATTGTAACTGTTTTTTTTTATTATTTTGTAAAACTGTTATATTCGATTAAAAAATATTTTTTTCTTTAAAATATCTAATTACGTTACGTTACGTTACGTAACCGTACGTTACGTTACGTTACGCTATGTTACATTACTTTACGTTACGTAACATTATAACAAAAAAATTTTAATTCAATCTAAATTATTACTTTAAACAAAATATCGTAGTAAATTTTTTGTAACATTAAGTTACAAGTTACATAACAGTTACATTAAAGTTACAATTTCCAAAAAAAAATCATGTGGCACCATTTTTTAAATTATTTTCCAATTTTCACTTCAATTTTCCCACTCGTGTGACAAATTTCAAGTCGTGAAACAAATAAAAAAAAATTGCTTCGAAAAAAAAATGTTTTTTTTCATTTTGTACGTGTCGTGCTCGCAGTTTTTTTTTTTTTTTTTTTGTTAAAAATGATTCACATCACGAAAGTATTTTTTTTCATTTTTCATTTTTATTTTAAAGAGACGATAGATCGTTCCGGAAGAGTCGATCGACTTTATTTAATTTTTGTCGATCTTCGTTGTGTCTTGATAGAGTGTGTGATCGAATATCTCACGCGGGCGTTGGTTGCTTGCCTCTTTTTTTTTTTTTTTTTTTTTTTTTTTTTTTTTTTTTTTTTATTGGTGAGGCTTCACACACCCGGTAACATTATTAATTTTTTTTTTGTGACCACTAAGCGACATTCAAAGACGAATTCATGTTTTTATAATTAGCTATAGGATAATCCTATTATCATATAAAGATGTGGTGATTTTGGGGGGCCACGATTATGGAACTATTTTATTTTTTCTTTTTTATTTCACTATAGAGCAAAAATTTATTAAATTTTTTAATATTTTTTTTCATCGTAGTCAATTTTTGTTTCTAATTTAACTTTGTATTTATTTTTGTCACGTAAATTGTGAATGTTACATTGTTACAGAAATGTTACAAAAAAAATTTTGTTTGGCAAAAAATTAATGAAAAGTTTTATTTATGTTACATAGAGATTTAAGTTGAATGAATGTAACAATTATGTTACATGACTGTAACATTTTTGTTACATAAATGTAATATTATTTACATAATTGTAATAATTATGTTACATTACTCACGTTTGTTACATAATTGTAACAAATAAGTAACATAATCCTAACATTTGTTACATAATTGTAACAAATATGTAACATAATCCTAACATTTGTTTAATAATTGTAACAAATATGTAACATAATCGTAACATTTGTTACATAATTGTAACATTCCTGTAACATTTGTTACATAATTATAACATTCCTGTAACATTTGTAACATAATTGTAACATTCCTGTAACATTTGTTACACAATTGTAACATTCCTGTAACATTTGTTATATAATTGTAACATTTATGTTCCATAATTGTACCATTTGCTACATGATTGTAACATTTATGTTACATAATTGTACCATTTGGTACATAACTGTACCATTTGTTACATAATTGTAACATTTATGTTACATAATTGTAACATTTATGTTACATAATTGTAACATTTATGTTACATAATTGTAACATTTATATTACATCCTTGTAACATTTGTTACATTATTGTAACAAGTATGCTACATAAATAACATTTGTTACACAACAAACATTTGTTACATAGTTGTAACAATTATGTTATAAAACATTTGTTACATAATTGTAACAATTATGTTACATAACAAACATTTGTTACATAATTGTAACAATTATGTTACATAACAAACATTTGTTACATAATTGTAACAATTAGGTAACCGTCAGTTATTTGTAACAATTATGTTACATATTTGTAACAGTAATTTAACCGTTACCAATATACAATAACTAAGTAACAATTGTGTAAAAATTATATTACATATTTGTTACCATTGTGTAACAATTGTGTAACAAATTTTGTTACATACGGTTTGTTTGTGTTACATATTTGTTACAGTTTTGTTGCACATTTGTAACAATAGTTGCACATTTTTAACAATAGTTACATATTTGTAACAATTGTTACATATTTTAACGAATTATGTAACATATTTCTAACAATTATGTAATAATAATAAATTATTTTGATTTAATTATGTAACACTTGTTCTGTTTAGTTACTAAAGACAAAAATTCTTTTAGAATTACGTAATAATTAAGATGGTTATGTTGCAGTGGCGTAACAGTTTCCTCAAAGGTAAGTAAGAATTGTTATATATTACAATATTAAATAATTATATTTTTCCTTTCTTACTAGTTGTAGTACAATTAAGTTATTTTTTAAGGCAGTAAGTAAAAAAAATTTTAAGTAAGTTACAGTTATGTCACAATTGTCTTAATTATGTTACATTTATGTAACAATTGTGTTAATTATGTTACAATTATGTAACAATTGTGTCAGTTATGTTAAGATTATGTAACAAATGTGTTAGTTACGTTACATGTATGTAACAATTGTGCCAATTATGTTACCGGTGCATAATAGTTACATGTATATTACAAATTTTAGTTGTTAAGTAATCATTTCGTTACAGATTTATTATATATGTTACAGTTATGTAACAATTATGTAACAATTCTGATTTAGGTACTTAACAATTGTAGCAGTTGGGTAACAATTGTATCCGCCGTGTGATAATTGTAACAGTTATGTAACTATTAAAACTGTTAGGTCACAATTATAACTGTTATGTTACTATTGCAACAGTTAGGTAACAATCGTAATAGTTGTTATAATTGTAACAGTTAGGTAACAATTGTAATAGTTGTTATAATTGTAACAGTTAGCTAACAATTGTAATAGTTAGTTTACAATTATAATAGTTATGTAACAATTGTAACAATTGGGTAACCATTGTAACTGCCGTGTAACAATTATAATAGTTAAGTAACAATTGTAACAGTTGGGTAACAATTGTAACGCTTAGGTAACAATTGTAACAGTTATGTAACAATTGTAAAAGTAATGTAACAATTGTAACAGTAATGTAACAATTGTAACAATTGTAACAGTAATGTAACAATTGTAACAGTAATGTAACAATTGTAACAGTAAGGTAACAATTGTAACAGTAATGTAACAATTGTAACAGTAATGTAACAATTGTAACAGTAATGTAACAATTGTAACAGTTAGGCAACAATTGTAACAAAAGTGTAACAAGTTGTAACAAGTGCAACAAAATTTTTTTTTGTTACAGTTACATAACATTTTTGTAACATTTAAGTAACATTGTCAAATTTTCATCAATTTTTTTTCCTTTTTTTTTCTTTTTTTGATTTTTTCAAACAAAAAAAACGAAACAATTTTCGTTACCAAAATCGAGGCCCGACAAGATTTTTTTTTACAACTTTATTTTTTTTATATCCTTTTTTTCAATCCTACATGTACGTGTAATTATTTAATGTCTAATAGTAGTAAATCTCTTTCGTCATTTCCTGTGCTGCATTTGCGCTTTAGCATTCACGAATCACATTGGGAGGGACAGGTGATTAGGGTTTTTTCGTTCATCCCTGCGTGTAACGTTACAATATATCATCGTTGAAAATATCTTCGTCGTTGTTACATAGGTCAGGGAATGTGTGTGAGTGTTTTTTTTTGTGTTTATATATTTATATATAAGGGCGCGGTGTGTGCTTTTTTTCTTTCTGTCTCTCTCTCTCTCTCTCTCTCTCTCTCTCTCTCTCTCTTTCTTTCTTTCTTTATTTTCTCATTTATTCCGCGTATTTATTACTCTCATTCCTCTCTTTCTATATATATTTCTCAATCATTTGCTCTCACTTTGAAAATTGTTTTTCAAAGCCATAATAATAATAATAATAATAATAATAATAATAATAATAATAATAATAATAATAATAATAATAATAATAATAATAATAATAATAATAATAATAATAATAATAATTGTCATTCTTCGACTAAATACGCTTTTCAAAAACCTAACAAGTTACGAAACATTTAGTATATGTTTTTTTATGAATAATTTACAAACAGGAGACAAATAGACACCGGTGCCAATAAAAAAAAGATTGGCTTATAAACTTCTTTTTTCTTTCAAAAAAAAAAAATCGAGTACCCTGATTTTCTTATTCTGCCCATTACGATTTTTTTTGTTTTAAACGAAAAATTTTTTTTTTTGTAAGTTATTTTTTAATAAAAAATAAAAAAAAATGTATACCTTTGTACCTTTAATAAGAAAATGTAACATTATTATAATTTTGTTACAAAATTACTACAGATTTGTTACTTTGTAACATTTTGTAACTTTCTTATAAAATTGTTACTTTTTTTGTAACTTTGTTATAAAATTGTTACTTTTTTTGTAACTTTGTTACAGAAATGTAACATTATTGTAACTTTGATTTAAAATGTTTACTTTTTTGTAAGTTTATTACAGTTTGGTAACTTTGTTACAAAACTGTAACTTTGTTACAGAATTGTAGCATTTTTGTAATTTAGTTATAAAATTGTAATTTTTTTGTAACTTTATTACAAAAATGTAACATTACTGCAACGTTGTTACATAATTGTTGCTTTTTTTGTAACTCTGTTGCATTATTGTAACTTTTTTATTAAATTGTAACATTATTGTAACTTTGTTATTAAATTGTTACTTTTTTGTCATATTATTACAGAAATGTAACATTATTGAAACATTGAAAAGTGTTACATTTTTGTAACTTTATAAAATCAGTGAAAGTTTCTTACAAAATTGTTTCTTTTTGTAACATTTTTTTTTTCATCAGCGTAACATTGCTACATCACACACCTTTGTTTAGTTTAGTAAATTTTTTGTAATATTATTACTGAAATGTTATATAATTGTAACTTTGTTACAGAATTGTTACATTGTCTTTAGTTTATTACATTTTTGTTACTTTATTGCAGAAAAGTAACATATTGTAATCTTGTTACCTTTGTAACATTGTAACAATAATGTGACAATTATGTAACAATTTTGTTACAATTGTAACGACAGTTGTTATAATGTAACAAAAATATAACAACTCTAATTTTTTTATTTTTCTTCTCTATTTCTTGGCTTAAATACTTATGACAATGTAATTTGACAAATTTTGTAACAATTGTAACAAATGTTATAATTTTGTAACATTTTTATCAGAATTGTAACAATTTAGTAACAAATTTGTAACATTTTTGTAACAATTTAGTAACAACTGTATCAGATGTTACAATTTTGTAACCATTATGTAATAATTGTAACAAATGTTACAATTGTGTAACAAATGTAACAATTTTGTAACAATTGTAACAATTGTGTAACAATTTAGTAACAATTGTGTAACAATTTAGTAACAATTGTGTAACAATTGTGTAACAATTGTGTAACAATTCAGTAACAATTTTGTAACAATTTTGAAACAAGTGTAACAATTTAGTAACAATTGTAACAATTTTGCAACAATCATAACTGCGGAATCGAAAGTCAAGTAGAAGAATGTTTGTGTATGTGTTTGTGGCTTGGCAGATTTTATTTATTTAATTTATTTATTTCATCGTCTTCAATAATAATAATAATAATAAAATTAATAATATTTTTTTAATGTTACTTTTCTCTATTTTTCCAGGGTACCCAGATTTTTTTTTCGTCTTATTTTTTTATGCATTTATCATACTGCAATTTTTTTTGTTAATTCTCTTTCTTTCTTTCGTTTAAAATTGGCTTAAGATTGCACTTTTTTTTTAGAAAAAAAAAAAAATTTGTTTTTTTTTCTCATTTATTTCTTTATTGTAAAATACAATTAAATCCATAATATATTTATATTATTTAATAAATAGTCCTACGTGTTAATTAATTTGCAAAAAAATTTTTTTTTTAAGATTAGATTAGACTTTATTCATCTTCATTTTCGTTTTTTTTTTTTTCTTCATTTTCATCTCTCTTTACTTTTTTTCGTCTTATTTTTCATTTTTTCTTTCTTTCTTTCTTTCTTTCTTTCTTTCTTCTCTTGTCTTTTTTATTTTTTTTTTGTGTCTCTTAAAATTTATACAATAAAATATCACAGTTCTGTTCGCACCACGCAAATATATTGTTTTTCTGCCTAGATAATTTTTCACGCTAAAAAAAAAAATTTTTTATTATCTTTCAAAAAAAAAAAAAATTCTTTTAATTTAAAAAAAAAAAAAAATGTTTCAGTCACAAAAGACAATTTTTCTTCTCGAATTTAAAAAGTAAAAATTTTTTTTTTGATTAGTAAAAATGATAAATTAATTAATATAATAATAACAATAACAATAAAAATATTAATAATCATAATAATAATAATAATAAAAATATTATTAAAAATAATAACAACAATAATAATAATTATAATAATAAATAATAATAATAATAAAAAATAATAATAATAGTAATAGTAATAATAAAAATAAAATAATAATAATAATTGTCTATTAAACTATTATTATCTGTTTATAAATAAAACAGACAAAACTGCGTCGCGAAATTTTCAAAAAAAATTTTTACTTAATTTTTATAGTTTTTTCTTAGTTTTTTTTTATACATAGTTATATTATATATAATATATTTATATATATTTTTTTATATACGGTAGTAGAAACGTTTTTTTTATTTATTTATTTTTACACACTATGGAGCTTACAAATTATGATTAAAGATTGCGAATTCGCTCGACGAAAAAATGGCTTCGAAAAGGAAGCGAAAAAATGTTTTTTTTTTTTTTTTTTTTATTTTATTTTATTTATTATTCATAATTTTTTTGTTTTTCATTCTATCTGAAATTTCAATTCCAAGTTATTTTCGCTTTATTTTCGTTATCTTCTTTTTTCGCTGATTAAGAGTTAAAAATTTGACTTTTTTTTTTCATTCTCCATAAAGTTTTCTTTCCTTTGGTTTTTTTTTCATTTATTTGTTTCTTTCAGTTTTTCTGTTATTATTTTTGTTTTGTTGTTTTTTTTTTTTGTTAAATCGACTTTTTTTCGTTAAATAATCAATGTAATAGTAAAAAATTGTGGATTCTTGTAAATGAAAATAAAAAGAAAATTGGATTTCAAATTTTTTTTGGAAATTGTGTTACAATTGTAACGTAACGGTAACGGTATCTTAACGGTAACGTAACGGTAACGTAACGGTAGCGTAACAGTAACGTAACGGTAGCGTAACAGTAACGTAACGGTAACGTAACAGTAACGTAACAGTAACGTAACGGTAACGTAACGGTAACGTAACGGTAACGTAACGGTATCTTAACGGTAACGTAACGGTAACGTAACGGTAAGGTAACGGTAACGTAACGGTAACGTAACAATGATTAAAGTTGTATTTTAAATTTTATTTTGTACATTTGGCAAAATGAAATTTTTTTTCACGAATTGAGCAAAAATGTTACATTTTTACTATTTGTAACGGTAACAGTAACGTAATGTTGTAATGTTACGATGTAATTAATTTTCGAATTACATAAATGTAACAAAAGTTAGTATAACACAATTTTTTATGTTAATGTTATGTAACAGAAGTTATACTAATGTTATGTAACATTAGAGTAACGTAACGTTGTAATGTAACGCTGTAACTAACATTTAAATTACATAAATATAACAAAAGTTAATATAATACAATTTTATTGTTAATATTATGTAACAAAAGTTATTCAAACGTTATGTAACATAGTAACGTAACGCTGTAACAAAAAATTAGTATAACACAATTTTTTTTGTTAATGTCATGTAACAAAAGTTATACTAACGTTATGTAACATTAGAGTAACGTAACGTTACATTAGGTTACATTTATGTAATAAAATTTATATTAAACGTATTATTACAGTAATGCAATATTTTACATCACAGTTTTTTTGTTACACAAATGCAAGGTAACAATTGTGTTACATTAATTTTTAAATAATTGTAACGTTACATCATTTTACTGTTACAAAATTATTATTATTTTTTTTTTATATCAATATTTAACTTTACAACATTGTTACGTTTATGTTACATATTACGTTGCAGAGAACAATTTTTATTTTAATAAATTTACAATTTGTTAATAATTTGAAAATCATATTTATTTAATTTTAATAATTAAATAATTAATTCCATTTAATTTTCAATTTAATGAAATAATTAATAATAATAATAATAATTAATAATTAAAATTTTTTTAATAATAAAATATTGTAACCTTTTCAAAAATTAAGATAATATTGAGAAAAAAAACAGTTAAAAGAGCGTAAAGTGCATTGACGTCGTGTAGAGCGATGTAATTAAAGATTTTTGGACGGTATTCGTTTTGAATAGATTTGGAACTCT
Source organism: Leptopilina boulardi (assembly GCF_019393585.1). Lineage (NCBI taxonomy): Eukaryota > Metazoa > Arthropoda > Insecta > Hymenoptera > Figitidae > Leptopilina > Leptopilina boulardi. Next base: position 437,867 of record NW_026138046.1, read on the forward strand.
TGCAAAGTGACACAGGATGGCGACACAGTTATATTATTTTCATTAAATTCCCTCCAATAATAATAATAATAATAATCATAATAATAATGATAATAGAAAATAGATAAAAATCGAATGCAAAAAAAAAATTTTGTTCTTATCTTTTTTTGTTATTTTCAGTGATAAAAATAGATCTTAAAAAATTAATTTTAATTTTCGCTAATAAAAGCGATATATATGAGCAATTCAATTTTTTCGACTGGTGATGAGATACGATTATAATAATTAATTTAATTGTATTAAATATTAAAAAGTTCATATATCGATATTGAAAAATCGATACTGGAACTTGACGTTTTTTTTATCGATATTGGAAGTAGATATTCATAATCAATATATCGTTGACAATAAAATAATCGATATAATCGATATCGAAAAACGATACTGGAAATCGATTTGTCGAAACTAATAATCGATATAACAAAACAAATAATCGATATATCGATAGTCATAGTCGATATATCGACAGTCATAATCGATATATCGATAGTTATAATCGATATATCGATAGTAATAATCGATACTAATATTCGATATATCGATAGTAATAATCGATACTAATAATCGATAGTAATAATCGATACTAATAATCGATAGTAATAATCGATACTAATAATCGATACTAATAATCGATACTAATAATCGATACTAATAATCGATACTAATAATCGATACTAATAATCGATACTAATAATCGATATTAATAATCGATACTAATAATCGATACTAATAATCGATACTAATAATCGATACTAATAATCGATACTAATAATCGATACTAATAATCGATACTAATAATCGATACTAATAATCGATACTAATAATCGATACTAATAATCGATACTAATAATCGATACTAATAATCGATACTAATAATCGATACTAATAATCGATACTAATAATCGATATATCGAAACAAAAAATCGATATATCGAAACTAATAATCGATATATAGAAAATGGTAATCGATAAAAGAAATCGATATATCGACTCTTATCGACATTTCGATATTGAAAATTGATATCGATATGAATAATCGATATAATGAATTTGAATGTCGGTAATTTAAATTAATATCGATAATCGGAACTGAAAATGGATTTATCTATACATTAGAAATCTTTTTTGTCTATCGATATATCGATATTTGAAATCGATTGTTGTCAAAAGAAATGTGAAAAAATACATATATATATATAATTTGAATTAAATAAATAATTATTTACGCAATATCGATTAATTTTTTCTATATTGAAATTTGAAAAAAAATTACGATAAATCGATATATATATCGAATCAATAAAAATAATCGATTTTGTAAAAAGAAAAATGAAATGAAAAAATATAACTATTGAATTAGCTAAAAAAAAAATTATTAATACAATATGGATTAATTTCGATTGAAATTTAAAAATTATTTAAATAATTTATAATTTTTTTTTATAATTTTTATTTATTTATTTATTAATAATTACTTAATTCGATAAAATAAATCGGTAAATTTCAAATTGAAAAAAATGAAAATCAAATTTTTGGATAAAAGGAATAAAAAAGGTAAATTGAGGAAGTATAGAAAAATAAAAAATGCCCGAAATTTTTTTTTTTTTTAAGTTTGGAATTCTTTTAACGTGATAGTTTATTAAACGAAAATCATAATTATGATAATAATAATAATAATAATAATAATAATAATTAATAATAATAATAATAATAATAATAACATAATAACAATCATCCTCATAGAAACTAAAAAAATGATATAAATCACAATTAAAGCGCGGGGTCCCTTTTGATCCCTATCGAGATATATATATATTTTTTTTAAAAAAAAAACTGTCGATATTTCTATTCAATATTTAAAAATATCGATTATATCGATATATTATCGATATTTTCGAGATTGACAATTTTTTTTTTTTATTTTATACACATACTATATATATATATATATATTTTTTATTTTTTATTTTACAGGATATTGAAAATATTGTTTTCGTTCATATATCTAAATCTAAACCCTTGAAATATGCAAAAAAACAAAATGTCAAGGAAATAAAATTCTTTTTTTCTCTCTTAAGAATTTCAAAAAAAAAAAAAAAAAAAAAAAATTCAATAAATAAAATAAAAATAATTTTTTTCTTTTTGAAAAATTGTCTCTCTCCTTATTTTTTTTTTTTTGTAAAATTTTTTTTTAAAGAGCCCTTCAAATAGAAGGGAGAAATGTTAATTGTTATAAAAATAAAAGAAAGAAAATTCGTTCTTGAATTAAAAAAAAAGGTTGGAAAAAAAAATTTTTTTTTTTGTCAAAAAAGAAAAAATTAGATTAAAAAAAAAAAAAAAAAAAAAACAAAATTCGGTAATTCTTTTTGGAGTATAGAAATATAAAAATTAGTTTAATAAAAATCGCAAAAAAAAAAAATTAATAAATAAAGAGAGTAAATATTGAGAGATCTCATGAAAATTATAATAATAGCTATTATATATAAAAATATATAAATAAATATATATATATTATTATTAATAATAATAATTAATAATAATAATAATAATAATAATAATAATAATAGAAATAATAATTAAATATTTGGTAGGCGTATAAGGTAGATAGACTTACAAAGAATATTTTTTTTTATTTTTTTTAAGTACCTTGTCTATACAAAACAGAATTTTTTTTTCAAAAAAAAAAAAATATAAGATTTAAAAAATAATTAAAATTTTTTTTTTTAAGAACAAATTTATATTTTAGGAAAAAAAAATTATTTTTTTTTTAAAAGAAAAAATTGTTTTTTAAAGAATATTTTTTTTCTAAGTAGAAAAATTATTTTTTAAGAAAAAATTATATTTTAAGAACAAAAAAATTGTTTTTTTGGTTTTAAGAAAAATTTTTTTTTAAAAAAGGAAACAAATTTTTTTTTTTAAAAAAAAAAAAAGAAAGAAAGAATTTTTGAAATTGAAATAATTTTTTTTTTCAGAGATTGCCGACAAGTCCAAAAAGTAGAATATAGAAGATAATAAATTAATTTTAAACAATAGAATAATTTTTTTATTTTTATTTTTTTTTGCGAATTATCTTGTCAAACAAGTTTTCATTTTTATTAATAATTTTTTTTTATATAGAAAGTCCTCTGCTTATTATGCGATTGCATCGTTTTTTTTTTTTTTTTTATAAACTAAAAACTATTTATTCCCCTTGCAACAAAGAATTATTACAATACCCCCTCTTTTTTTTAATATCGATATTTTTTTTCGATATATCAATAATTAAAAACAAACATTATTTTTTCTATTTTTCTAAATTGTCAAATATTCTCTATACATATCGATATTTTACTATCGATTTATTATCGATAATTATTATCGATTTATCGATTAATATCGATATATTATCGATTAATATCGATTAATATTGATATTAATTATCGATTTATCGATATTTACTATCGATTAATTATTGATATTTAATATCGATATTTTTTTCCAAATCGATATATCGATGTCTAAAATATCGAAAACAAAATATTCAATATCCCATATATAAGCGCGCATTGATATCGCAAATATCGATAGAAATCGATTTATCATTATAAAAAAAAAATCGATATATTTTTCGATTTTTCGATATACATATTTTTTATCGATGTATTTCGACAGTATTATTTGAGCTATTTCGTCATTTTATATAAAGAATTATTATTATTTTTTTATTCGATATACATATTTTCTTTTCTTTTTTTTCTCTTTATATATATATATATATATATATATTATCAATTACAAAAAAAATCGATGTATAAAACTCGAAGATTATAATAATTATAATAATATTATAATTTTCTTTTTTCTTTTTTGCTAATTTTATCGATTTATCGATATCGACGAAAAAAAAATTGACAAGTGACCAAAAAAAAAAAATCGATATCCCATCACTAGCACACATCATTGTATTAAATTTTTTTTTCGAATATTTTTCAAAAAAAAAAAAAAATAGTAATAATTCTAAAATTTTTACAACTAAACGCTTGTACTTTTTTTTCTTCATTATTTTTTTCTCTAACGTCACCTTAAATAACAATTTCAATTTTTTTTTTTACCACCATATATATATATATATATACGAAATTTCCTCCATAAAATCCGAAGCACCTTGTTTTTTTTTTTTTTTTTTTTTTTTTTGTTGTAAAATTAAAACATACAATTATGCGAATTTTTTTTTCTCTCTTAAAGTAAAACTACAATTTTCTGTTTTCTGAAAATTTTTTTTTTTAAGAAATTGCCAGCAGTTTTACAATTTGCGATGATTTTACATAATTTTGTTTGTTTCTATTTTCTCGCCGAGAACAAGGGGACAAAAATTGTTATTTTTTTCTCCTTATTATTTTTTTTTTTTTAATATTCTTTTTTTTCTTATTACTTTTTGTCTATTCGCATTTTTATTCTTCTCTCTTTACAATATATATTGTTCAATTAGTGTGTGGGTGAATGTGTATATTCCGATGACAATAATAAAAATATTATTGTTTACAAGTTTCCACAAAAAAATACAATGCAATTTACATTTGGAAAAAAGTAAAAAAAAAAAAAAGAAAAAAATCCACTTGAGTCGATGTTTTTAAAAAATTGTTCGCTTAGTCCATTGAGAGAAAGAGTGTGAAAAAATTATTATTTATTTTAAAAAATTAATATTTATTCAGATATAGTTCGATATATCGATTTATTTCGATATTATTCGATATGTCGATTTATTTCGATATTATTCGATATATCGATTTTTATCGATATTATTCGATATATCGATTTATTTCGATATTATTCGATACATCGATTAATATCGATACGGTTCGATACATCGATTTATATCGATACAGTTCGATATATCGATTTATATCGATACGGTTCGATAAATCGATTTATATAGATACGGTTCGATATATCGATTTATATCGATTCGGTTCGATATATCGATTTATATCGATTTATTTCGATACTACTCGATATATCGATTTATTACGATACTACTCGATATATCGATTTATTTCGATATTATTCGATACATCGATTTATATCTATACCGTTTGATATATCGATTTCTAACAATACAGTTCGAAATATCGAGTTATACAAGGTATATTTCGATATATCGATCTATATCAATACAGTTCAATATAACAATTTATGTCAGTACAGTTCGATATGTCGATTTATTTCGATATATCGATTTTTATCGAAATAGTTCGAAATATTGATTTATTATATAGTATTGTTCGTTATGTTCGACATTATTATTGTATCTATCGACTATCGATGTATCGAATAGTATAGATAATCGATATATCATACGATATTGATAATCGGTATATATATATATCGAAAGTATCGACTATCGATATATCAAAAAGTATTAATTTTCGATATATATATATCGTAAAGTATCGACTATCGATGTATCAATAATCGATATATATCGAAACCCTCGACTATCGATATATCGAAAAGTATCGATTATCGATATGTATCGAATAATATCGTTTTTTCGATATATTGTACAGTATCGATTATCGATATATATCGAATAATATCGATTATCGATATATGACTATTTTTTTTTTTGTTGTATTTCGATAAAAATTAAATTTTTTTTTTAAATTTCGATATCTATTGATAATTTTCAACACCTGTGAATTCGGACCACCTTTGATGGTTTCTGCTTATTTTTTTCACTCTTTTTTTTCTCTCACTCTCTCTCTCTCTCTCTCTCTCTCTCTCTCTCTCTCTCTCTCTCTCTCTCTCTCTCTCTCTCTCTCTCTCTCTCTCTCTTTCTCTCTTTTGAGGGATTCTGAATAATCGTAACAATAGAATTAGTAAAATAAAAAAAAAAAAAAAAATACAATGTATGCTAATAGTACAATTTTCTTTGCCTAGAGATTTTTGTTTTTATTTCTTCATTATTTGTTTATTTATTTATTTATTTTTTTTTATTTACTGTTTATCCTTGAGACCACCAAGTAGCGCATGACTCTCCATACTTGCACTTAAATTACTCAAATTACTCAAATTACTCAATTGTCCCAATTGTCCCAAATTACCTAAATTCGGTTGATGTGCATAATTTCTTATTTGATGTAAACTAATTAATTGATTTGGAAATGATGTTGTATTTTGATTAACAACTGAACCAGCGCCAGGTGTCATACCAGTTGAACTTGTTGGACTTGATTTTTGTGTATTAAAGGCCTCATATAAATAGGGTCTCGACGCTGGATGATGACTACCAGGATAATGTAAATGATTGAGCGGATTTAATGGATGTTGCATTGATGATATTGAATTTATTGATATCGATGATATTGGCGTAAATGCTGAACTACTATTTGGATGTGATGTTGTTGTTGTTGTACCACCAGCGCCAACACCACCACCACCAGGTTGTGGTGTTTGTTGCCTTGAATCATTTTCTAAACCATCACCACGATGACCACCACCACCACCGCCAACTTGATGACCACCCAATAACATTTCACCTTGATTTTGATTTGTCTGATGATAATCACCAGGATGTGGATGTGGATGATGTGGTAAACGATCATGTAATTCACTAATCACCGAATCGGGACTTACTTTTGGCCAATGATAATCTTGATGATGTGCAACAGCAGCCATTGCATGTATCGATGGCCTTAAACCAGTACCAATAATTGGTGGACGTTTATCAGTACGTTCAGCATGTTTTTGCATATGTTTTGCCAAATATGTCTCTTGTGTATATGATTTACCACAATATTGGCAAATATGTGTTTTTAAATGTTTTGATTCCTTATGTTTTGGTATATGTTCAAGGAGGCTTGGCTCATCGGAAAAACATTTATAACATGAATTACATTTATATGGTTTATCCGTTTGATGACAACGGCTGTGCGATTGTAAATTACTCAATTGACTGAATGCCTTAGTGCAACCTGGATGTCGACATTTATATGGTTTATCGCCAGTGTGCGTGCGAATATGCTGTTGTAAATGGCTTAATTGAGTGAATTTTCGTTGACATATCTCACAACGATATGGTTTTATGCCAAGATGTATGCGTGTATGTTGTGATAGATAGGATGAATTTGCAAATGCTTTTGAGCATTGTGTACATTTATAGGGTTTTGCTTCGCGCATATGAATTTGCGTGTGAAGCTGAAGATCCGCTTTGCTACCAAAGATCTGTAACAGAAAAAAGAAAAACAATTTTGATTAGTATTTTTGGTTGATGACATTTTTTTTTTTGGACGTATTAGAATTATATGCTTTTTTAGGGTTTTTGGAATTATTTATTCAAAATCAGATGGATAGAGTCTATACAGTAGAAAATAAATTTTTGATTTTTGTTGATGCTGTATTTTTTTGGGGTATTAGAATTATGCTCTTTTTTGGATATTAGAATTATGCACTTTTAGGGTTTTAGAATTATATGCTTTTTTAGGGTATTAGAATTATACTTTTTTAGAGTTTTAGAATTATGCATTTTTAAGGTCTTAGAATTATGCTTTTTTAGGGTCTTAGAATTATTTATTCAAAATCAGATGAATAGAGTCTACACAGTACAAAATAAATTTTTGGTTCTTGTTGATGCTGTATTTTTTAGGGTATTACAATTATTTATTTATTCCAAATTCAAATGGTTAGAGCCTAGAGTGTACAAAATAAATTTTTGGTTTTTGTTGATGCTGTATTTTTTTGGGGTATTAGAATTACGCTTTTTTTGGGGTATTAGAATTATGCTCTTTTTTGGATATTAGAATTATGCTCTTTTAGGGTTTTAGAATTATATGCTCTTTTAGGGTTTTAGAATTATATGCTTTTTTAGGGTATTAGAATTATACTTTTTTAGAGTTTTAGAATTATGCTTTTTTAGGGTCTTAGAATTATTTATTCAAAATCAGATGAATAGAGTCTATACAGTACAAAATAAATTTTTGGTTCTTGTTGATGCTGTATTTTTTAGTGTATTACAATTATTTCTTTATTCCAAACTGAAATGGTTATAGCCTATAGAGTGTACAAAATAAATTTTTGGTTTTTGTTGATGCTTTTTTAGGGTTTTAGAATTATTTTATTCAGAATCAAATATATGGGTAGAGCCTATTTGTATTGCTGTACAAAATAAATTTTGATTAGTATTTTTTTTATTTTTGTTGATGATGTATTTTTTTGGGCATTAGAATTAGTTATTTATTTCAAAATTATATGGGTAGAGCCTACACACTGTACAAAATAAATTTTGATTAGCATTTTTTAATTTTGTGTTGATGCATTTTTTTAGTGGTATTAGAATTATGCTTTTTTAGGGTTTTAGAATAATTTATTCAAAATCAAATGGTTTGAGCCTATACAGTACACAATAAATTTTGATTAGTATTTTTGGGTTTTGTTGATGCTTTTTTAGGGTTTTAGAATTATTTTATTCAAAATCAAATGGATAGAGCCTTTTTTGTATCGCTGTACAAAATAAATTTTGGTTTTTGTACAGATGTATTTTTTTTTTTGGGTTATTAGAATAATTTATTTATTCTAAAATTAGATGCGAGTAGAGACCTATACACTGTACAAAATAAATTTTGATTACTATTTTTGATTGTTGTTACTGAATTTTTTTGGGATATTAGAATTATGCTTTTTTTTAGGGTTACAGAATTATTTATACAAAATCAAATGAGTAGATTCTATTTTAGAATTATTTATTCCAAAATAAAGTATAGATAGAACGCAATTTTAAACCTTCATAAAATTATTTCAAATACAAAAATTGATTTAAAATTCAAAAAAAATTGACTTCAAAATTAAATTTTCACTAATTTTTCGCCTTCAGGTGTATAAGTGAAGGAAGTTTAGTTGAATTGAGTCAGTTTTATAGCTATATATATATATATATATGCCTTGAGGCTACGCCATGATAGACAAGGTCAGCCTCTCCCATGTGCGCCTGGACCGACTGCGACTCGTTAATATTTATTTATTTATAAATATTATAGGCACACAAGAACCACCTTGCTTAGTATATATATATATATATATATATATATATATATATATATATATATATATATATATATATATAAACACTAATGGACCAAGAAAGCCACATTCTCCCTCTCTATTTACACACACATTCACACATAGAAAATAATTGAGAAACCCTTCACCCGTGTTTTGTTGTTGCGTTCGCTTTAAAATGAAAAAAAAAAAATCCATCCACTCTCTTGAATGGCCACATCAGGTAGCTACGATGACTACGCGACCCCATCTCCTCAAGTCAAAAAAAGGAAGAATTTTTTTTTTCAAATAATCCCTTTAATTATGTTATTTAATTCCCCCCCCCTCTCTCTCTCTGACGAGAGATTAATTTATTAATATTAATATTAATATTAATTAATTAATATTTAATATTAATTAATTAATATTTAATATAATATTAAATAAAATAATTAAAATTAATAATTAATATTAATAATTAATTTTTTCAAATTATAAAAATACATTCCACTATGACTACCAAAAATTGATAGAGTTCAAAACTGGCGCTATACTGGCATCATTATCGCTCCATTACTGGGACAGTACTGGTACTATTATAGCTCAAATACTGGGACAGGACTGATACTAGTGTAGTTCCAATACTGGCTACTAGTATAATTCTAAAAGTGGCCCAATACTGGTAACTTGTAAAACTCCAATACTGGTACAGTACTGGTACAGTACTGGTGCAGTACTGGTACTATTATATCTCAAATACTGGCGCAGTATTTGGTACCAATATTGCTCTAGTACTGGAGCAGTACTGGTACTAGTATGGCTCCAGTACTGGCGCAGTACTGGTACTAGTATGGCTCGAGTACTGGCGCAGTACTGGTACTTGTATAGCTCCAATACTGGCAAAATATTGGCACTAGTATCCACAACAGTACTGGCCTAGGACAGGTACTAATATAGCTCCAATACTGGCGGAGTACTGGTACTAGTATGGCTCCAGTACTGGCGCAGTACTGGTACTAGTATGGCTCCAATACTGGCGCAGTACTGGTACTAGTATGGCTCCAATACTGGCGCAGTACTGGTACTAGTATGGGTCCAGTACTGGCGCAGTACTGGTACTTGTATAGCTCCAATACTGGCAAAATATTGGCACTAGTATCCACAACAGTACTGGCCCAGCACAGGTACTAATATAGCTCCAATACTGGCACAGAACTGGTACCAGTACCACTCCAGTACTGGCACAGTACTGCTGACAGTACCTCTTCAGTATTGGGACAGTACTGCTACCAGTATCCCGCCAGTATTGCGCCAGTAATACATTTTTAATACAAATAATTAAGCTATTTTTGCAAAAAATAGACTGTTTTTTTTTTGAAAAGAAAAATTTTTTTTCTAAATTACAAAAAAAAATTTATTTTATTTTTAATACATTTCATTTTTTTTTTTGTAAGTACTGAGAAAAATAATTGATAATTTAGAGAAAGGGAGGGAGAGCGAAAAAAGAGGGGGAAAAATTAGAACAAGAACGATACACACATTGGCGTAGAATAGTAAAATAATAAAAATAAAAAAAAAAAGAGACAAGGAAAATTGTAAGAAATGTGTCCGCCCATTTAAATGAAAAAAAAAGAAAAAAAAAAAAACCAACGCCTCTATTATTGTAATTAAACACCAGCAGCTGTAAGTTATGCAAGAGCAAAACTAATGGCAAAAGGAAATCTCCTGCTCATTGGTCCAGCTGCTCTAATTATTGACTGCATTCTTGTAACCTTAACTCTCTCAGTCGTTAGTCGACAATTATTATGATTATTATTGCGATTATGTATATATGTATATGTATATACATATATATGACGACAAAATTGACAAAAACCAAGAAAAATCACATATCAGTTACAAATAGTAATAATAATAATAATAATAATAATAATAATAATAATAATAAAATATACAGGTAAATTTTTTTTTACCACCAAAAAAAATTGATATTTTATTATGAATTAGAAAGAAATTTGTTTTTAAGCCCAAAAATCAATTTTTCTCGATATATATATATATATATATATATCGATTCTTTTCGATATAAATCGATATTTTTCGATATATATTGATATTTTGCGATATACATCGATATATATATCGATTCCTTGTATTTATATTGATTTTTTCGATATATATATATATATCGATTCCTTTCGATATACATCGATATTTTTCGATATATCGATTCCTTGTATTTATATCGATTTCTTTCGATGTATTCTTACTATCTATATATCGAGAGAAATCGAAATATATCAAGAGAAATCGAAATATATCGAAATAATCGATATTTATCGAAATAATTGAGATATATTAAAATAATCATTTAAATTGAAGTCATCGATGTTAATGAAAATAATCGAAATAATCGATGTTAATCGAAATAATCGATGTTAATCGAAATAATCGATATTAATCGAAATAATCGATGTTAATCGAAATAATCGATGTTAATCGAAATAATCGACGTTAATCGAAATTAACCAATGTTAATATATATATATATATATATATATATATATATATATATATATATATATATATATATATATATATATATATATCGAAATAATTGCTATATATCGAAATAATCGTTATATACTAAAATCTTCGATATTGATGGAAATAATCGATAATTTATCAAAATAATCGTTATATATAGAAGTATAATCGATTCATCGTTATATCGATATAATCGTCATATATCGAAATAATCAATACAGAATCGATATATAAAAAATCATAGATTCCGATGGCAATAAAATAATTTGCAATACAATCGAAATAATTGAATTATATCGATTTTCAAAAAAAAAAAAAAAAAAAAAAAAAAAAAAAAAAAATTTCCAATATATGCAGACATTTTTTTTTTTTCAAATCACATTTCATTTCATTTTTTTCATTATTATATTTTTTTTTTTTTTGAATCAACAATATTGAATGACGAATTCAAAATTTCTTGCATTCAATTATAAATCAGTAGAATATAGATGAATTGATTAGTCAATATTTATTTTTAATTTTTGTATACATTCATAAAATAGATTTTTTCTTTTTGAATTATTAAAAAGGATTATTGTTCATTTCAAAATAATTATTCAAAAAAAAAAAAAAAAAAAAATTATTGCATGATATATATATAAAATTAAAAAAAAAAATTTTTTTTGTTACATAATATTTAATATTATTTAAAAAATAAATTATGAATAATGTTTTGGATCGGTACTCAAAACAGCTGATTTGACACACGTCCTTTAAAGGCTTGCGCGACATTTTTTTTTTCATTTCAATTTTTTTTTTTTTTTTTTCTTTGGTATTTTATTTATTTTATTATTTTTTTTTTTATTTCCTCCTTTCAAAATGCGTCCTTGCAAATGTCAAGTTCGTATATACCATATATATATATACAAACTGCGGCCCACGTAATCTTTAACTCTCTCTCTAAAGGGGTCCAGACACTCGGCATTTAATATATTATTGTGTGTATATTATAAAGTCTAAAATTCTTCGCGAGTCTCGTGAATTAAAAAAAAAAAAAAAAAAAGAGAGAAGTAGAAAAAAAATCACCAAATATTATACTACACTCTAAACCTTGAGCTATAATGGGCCTTCTTAAATATATATATATATATATATATATACAATATTATTCCTTCATTGTCAACAAAACTCGATTCCCCAGACAAATATAATTTAGTCGCGCTTTTTTTTTTTTTTTTTTTTTTTTTTTTTTTTAATAATTCACGAATCAATTTGTTATGAGGCCCAATCCACTTCCCCCCTCCCCTTTCATCTTATTCGATAAAAATAGATCCCAAAAATAGAATAGAATTTTAATTGAAATTATTATTAGAAATGATAAATATTTATATGATAAAAAGAAAAAAAATTAATTGAAAAATAAGTCCCAAATTTTTTTTTTTTTTTTTTGGGACTTACAGCAATACAAAATCAAAAAAAAAAAAAAAAAATTTATTCTTTTGCAAATAAATTTATAAACTGCGAAATACTAGGCATAAATAGAATGTAAAAAAATATTGTTTTTGAAAAAAAAGTCCCAAAAATTTTGGGCCTTACAATTTTTTTTCCTTTTTAAATCGAGTGAAAGACAAAAAAAATTTGGTTTTCAAATTAACTTAAAAATACTTTCGCAAAATAGAATGTTAAAAAAAAAACACCGAAAATAAGTCCCAAAAATTTTGGGCCTTAACTATTTTTTTTGCCTTGAATGAAACAAATGGAAATTTCAATAAGTTTGTTATAATAAATTGCAAAAAAAAAAAAAAAAAAAACTTGCAAACAAAATTTAAAAGAAGTTTCAAAAGAAGTCCCAAAGATTTTGGGCCTTACAAACTTTTTTTTTTTTTTTTTTTTTGCTTTTCAAATCAAATGAGTTATAAAATGGAAAATTTAAAGAAGTTTTCAAAGAAGTTTAAAAACGTACGCAAATAGAGTGTAAAAGAGATTTTTTTTTTTAAGTCCCAAAATTTTAGGGCCTTATAAATTATTTTCCAATTCATCGAATTAAGAAATAATGGAAGTATATAAAATAGTTTTCAGATAAACTGAAAAGAAGCAAATAGAATGTATAAAATAAAATCGACAGTAAGTCTCAAATATTTTGGGCCTTATAATTTTTTTTTTTCAACTCATCGAATTAAAAACAAAAATAGAAATCTATAATAGTTTTTCCATAATAAATACCCCCCCCCCTTTCACCTGCAAGAAATGGCAAATAAAATAAGTCCCAAAAAATTTGGGCCTTAAATTTTTTTTTTTTTTTAATCACAATCTGAGTGTAATAATAATAATAATTTCAACAAAATACATAGATATATTGAGGATCAGAAGTCAAGTACCACTTTTTTTTTCTTTCTTTTTTTTTTTTTTTTTTTTTTTTGAAGGGGGCCTCATTGAAATGCATCGGCAGGTTCGAAAGGGAACACTCTATTAAGGGCCCCTAAAACGGCTCGTCAAGAAAAAGAGAGAGAGAGAGATCCCGCAATCTCGATTCCAGCGTGACTTCAAATTTCCTTCTCTCTCTCTCTCTCTCTCTCTCTCATTCTCTCTAGCTGGTCATTAAGGTCGTCGGGGCCCCAACGAATATTTAAATTGAATTTACGAGCTCAAGAGCCCGCGGGCTATGCGTCGAGTAAGGCCCCTCTTTCCCCCTCCCCTCCCCCTACCTCTTTTGGTCCAAGAGAGAGAGAGAGAGAGAATTCGAAATCAATCATCACAGTCAGCACAGACATCAAAGATCAAAAACCCGCAACCTTCAAAGGCATTTAAAAATTTTTTTCAATCATTTGGGCCTTATGTATATTCAAAAAAAAAAAAATTAAAAAAAAAAAAGTTTTGTTTTACTGAAAAAAAATTATTTTTACTTGTTTCGATTGAAAAAGTGTGAGACAAATAAATCTAAATTCTAGTCAAAACATGAGAAATTTGTGTGTATATTTATATAATGTTAAGAATTATGTATGTATAGAGAGAGAATTAAGGCCCCGCAGGACTTATCTCACCTTCAATGACAATCAAATGACTTATGTTGATGTCTGGGATTAGTTTTTTTTTTTTTTGAATATATATGTGTGTGTGTATATTATCGTGCTATGAACAAGGTCACAGTTCCTATACAAAAAAAATTTTTTTTTCCGATCATTTCCCCCACTCTTTATTCATTAATAATGCTATTTTGGGCCTTGTTCCGGAATAGAATGTCAAACAGTGAATTTCATTTTGTTTCTTTTTTTTTTTTTAAATAATTTCAATAGTTACACTAATTATTGTATTTGTTAGAAAATTTAAAAAAAAAATTGGGCCTTATTTCATATTTTTACAAAAATAAGGCCCCAAAAAAAAAACAGTTTCCTTAAAAATAAGTCCGTAAGTTCTTATATGGTATCAACAAAGTTCTTCAAAAATAAAGAATAAATAAAAAATAAAAAAAAAATTCATTAACATTGAAATAAGTCCCAAAAAAATTGAAAAAGTCCCAAAAAAAATTTTTTTTTCAACATTGACAATAGTTTGTTTTTCAATGACATAATTCAGACTTGGTAAATTTTTTTTCCCTTGCTTTTTTGGGGCCTTATATTTTTACCTTTTTTGGGACTTATTTTTACCATTTTGGGACTTATTATTAGCTTTCTTTCTTTCTTTCTTTTTTTTGACTTATTTAAAAAAAACTGTTACCATAAACAATATTTTATTCAAACATAATTAGTCCATTTTTTTTTTTTTTTGGGTCTTATTTTTGGGGAAATTTTTTTTTGGGGACTCATTTAAAAACTGTTAAAAAAAAAACTTCGTAATTAAAAAATTATTAAAAGTCTTTTAAAGTACATACAACTAGCCTAATTTAAAAAAAAAAAATTTTTTTTTGGGACTTAATTCAAAATAAGGCCAAAAAAAAAAAACTTTCAAATCCTTTGAATATAGAAAAATCTTTTAAAAAAATAATATATGTTTAAAAAATTTTAAAAGTTGTTTAGTATAATTTTTTTGTTCTTTTATTTTGTCATTATTTCCAAATATTTGGGCCTTTTTTTTGTTGTTGTTTTTTTTTTTATTTATAATAAAAATTTTATTTTAAAAAATATGGTGAAAAAAAAGAAAAGTGTGCTAAATAAAAAAATCTTATGTTTTTTTTGGGGGGGGGGGAGAGGGGGGTTCCCAAATGGGACATTAAGCGTGTTTGTCTGTGTGGGTTTTTTTTTGGTTTTTATAAGTGGCCCTTTTTAAAACGTGAGGTGGGCCCTAAAAAGAAAATTTCAATGCAAGAGAGATGGTGGTGGTGGGGGGGGGGGGGAATTTTAATCTGTGATTCTAACTGATGGCATCGCCAATTTTTCGAGACTAAGTAGGCCTTTCATCGCGGGGCCCTCACTTCAATAATAGAGGGGAAAAAAAATAAGAGAGAGAGAGAGAGAGAGAGAAAAATTGGGCCCTATATATATATATATATAGATAATCCACTTTGACGTATAAATATTCATCTAAATCCTCTATTATACGTGTATATATATATTTATTAAAGTATAAATAACTAGTTTTCTTTTCTTATATATTTAATACAAAAAAAAAATCTCAAATTTTAAACCGGATGTGTTTTTTTTTTTTTTTGGGGGGGAAAAAAAGAAAATGGTGGGGGTAATTTGGATTAAATTTTCCAAAAAATAAAAATAATTATAAAATAGAAATTTAATAATTGAAATTTTTTTTTTTCTTTTTTTTTTTTGGGGGGGGGGGAGTATTTAGAAAAAGACAGACGAAAAAACAACATAAAAAATTTCATTTTGATTTTAAACTATCGTCAAGATTTTTTATTTTCATTTCTATATTACTTTTCGGCACTTCAAAATCTTTCAAGGTCAATATTACAAAATATTTTCTGTATAACTAATCGTTTTATTCTCTTCCGTCATTTTTGGTCTTAATCAATCATAATAATAATAAAAAAAACAAAGAAAAAAAAAAATTTTTTTTATCAGAAGATTTTTTTTTCTTCCTAGTAATAAATTTTCTTTAATCAAAAAAATAGAAAATAAATTAATTTTTTCAATTTTTGGGACTTATTTATCAAAAAAAAAAAAAAAAAAATTTAGTACTCATTTTTGAAGCATTTTGGACTTTATGTTACTTTTCTTTTATGGAACTTATTTCATATAATATAAGAACTTTTTTTTTTTAGATATAATTAAATTTAACATTTTTGGGACTTATTTGACGTTTTTTTTTTTTTGGAATTATTTGAAAAATTTTACAAAATCATTTTTTACATTTTTAACTTATTTAATATCTTTGGAACATTTAAAATCAATTTTTGGGACTTATTTAACATTTTGGGCCTTATTTAAATAATTTACGATTCATTTAACATTTTTGGGACTTATTTGACGTTTTTTTTTTTGGAATTATTTGAAATATTTTACAAAATAATTTCCCACATTTTTAATAATCATTTAATATCTTTGGGACATTTAAAGTCAATTTTTGGGACCTATTTAACATTTTGGGCCTTATTTAAATAATTTACGATTCATTTAACATTTTTGGGACTTATTTGACGTTTTACTTTTTTTTTTTTTTTGAAATTATTTGAAAAATTTTACAAAATTATTTTTCACATTTTTAATAATCATTTAATATCTTTGGGACATTTAAAGTCAATTTTTGGGACTTATTTAACATTTTGGGCCTTATTTAAATAATTTACGATTCATTTAACATTTTTGGGACTTATTTGACGTTTTTTTTTTGGAATTATTTGAAATATTTTACAAAATAATTTCCCACATTTTTAATAATCATTTAATATTTTTGGGACATTTAAAACCAATTTTTGGGACTTATTTAAAATTTTGGAATATAAATTTTTGAGTCTTATTTAAAAATTTTGGGACTTATTGAATTTTTCTTTTTTTTTTTTTGGTAGGAAGTGGATTTGATATTTTTTGAGTTCTTTTTTTTTTTTTTTTTTTTGATTTTAAATATATATATATATAAGTCCCAAAAAAAGACCCAAAAAATTAAGTAAATGTTTTTTTTTTCAAATTAGTTTAAAGAAAATTTTGAAAAAAAAATTTTGTTTTTCTTTCTAAAAATTCTCCACTGATTAAAATAGTTTCAAAAATAGTTTTTTAAAAAAAAAAAAAAAAAAAAAAATACAATAAGTCCCAAAAAAAATTCCCAAAAATTTAATATACATCTAAAATTCTCCTGATAAAATAATTTTCAAAAAAAAATTATTTTACCATATTTTTTTTTCCTTTTTTTTTTAAATTAAAATCGTGAAAAAATACAATTTTTCTATCAAAAATCATTAATGGATAGAAATAGTGGGGAAAAAGGAGGGGGGGGGGGATATGGAAATTATATACAAGATGCAATATCCGGACAATTTGAAGGACAAATTGGGACGATTGCAAAATTATTTCTTCTCGCTATAAGCAAGTGTCGAGTTGTAATTTTTTTTTTTTTTTTTTTTTTTTCTTTACTCTTTGACTCTGTTTCTCAACTAAAACGACAGTGATCTCGTAAACGCGTTTATGCAGTCCGCGGATATATATATATATATATATATATATAAACATTTTTTCCGCTCTCTTTTACACACAGGTTTTATGCGGCTCGTTGAACATCGGGTGGAGGACACACGTTGGGGTACAAGGCCGATTCGAGATTTCTCCCCCCCACCCCTTCACCAATTCATTTTTGCGGCCCTATTCTATTTCCCCTTCCCCCACCCCTATATATATATATAGGTATTAACAAATCAGGCCCCCTCCATTATTTTTCATCGCGTACACGGGTTCCCCACGTGCTACTTGGAAAAATGTTGGATAAAAAAGGGTCGCATACAGAAGATAAAAGATTCAATAGAGATCTTTGTCGCGAGATGCTGTGATGTTTTTTTTTTTTTTTGTATTTTGTCAGAGAGACAAGATATATATATATATATATTTTTTTTTTTTCTTGGGCCAACCGTGAAAGTCGAGATAGAAATCAATGTGTCGCGTGTGTAGTGTATTTGAGGTTAGGGGCCTTATATTACATTCATTTATTAATAATTAATCAGAAAAAAAATTATTATCATTATTATTATTATTATTATTATTATTATTATTATTATTATTATTATTATTACTATTTTTATTATTATTTTTAATATTAGGTTACTATATTTCAATTATTATTATTTAATTCCATTTTCAATGAAATCTAACCTCAATTTCTCACCTCGATTATTTATTACCTTGTAAAATCGCTTCAAAAAGGAATTTAAACTTCAAATTTAGACTATGAATTCTTCTCGAGTGAAAAAATCTTTGTGTAAAGTTTCAGGGATTTATATCTAGGTGGCGTTGCTTAAATGCGATTTTTTAACCTCACCTTTTTAACCTCGAATGTTTGTTAGCCTATAGAATCGCTGTAAATTGGAATTAAGGCTTGAAATTTACACAATGGATTCTTGAGGGAGAAATTGAAAATTATATTTTATTATTATTAATTATTATTATTATTATTATTGTTATTATTATTATTATTATTTGTATTATAATTACTATTTTTATTACTATTTTTATTTATTATTTTTAATATTATGTTCCTATATTTCAATTATTATTATTTAATTCCTTTTTCAAAGAAACCTAACCTCACTTCTCTCACTTCGAATGTTTGTTAGCCTATAGAAACGCTGCAAATTGAAATTAAGACTTGAAATTTGGACAATAGATTCTTCTCGAGTGAGAAAATATGTGTGTAAAATTTCAGAATTTTTTTTTATCCAGGTGGCGCTATTTAAATGCATTTTTTTTTTTTTTGAACGCAAATTAACCTCACTTTCTCACCTCAAATTTTTAGTAGCTTGTAAAATCGCTTGAAAATGGAATTAAAGCTTTAAATTTAGACTATATGCGTTCTTCTCGAGTGAGAAAATGTGTGTGTGTGTGTAAAGTTTCAGGGATTTATATCCAGGTGGCGTTGCTTAAATGCGTTTTTAAAGAAACCTAACCTCATTTCACTCACCTCAAATGTTTGTTAGCCTATAGTATCGCTGTAACTTGGAATTAAAGCTTGAAATTTGAACAATAGATTCTTCTCGAGGGAGAAATTGGGAATTATATTTTATTATTATTAATTATTATTATTATTATTATTATTATTAGTATTATTATTAATTGTATTATAATTACTATTTTTATTAATATTTTTATTATTATTTTTAATATTATGTTACTATATTTTAATTATTATTATTGTTTAATGCGTTTTTTAATTAAACCTAACCTCAATTTTTCACCTCGATTATTTATTATCTTGTAAAGTCGCTTCAAAAAGAAATTTAAACTTCAAATTTAAACTGTGGATTCGTCTCGAGGGAACAAATGTATATCTAAAGTTTCAGGATTTTATATCCAGATGGCGCTATTTAAATGTCTATTAAACGAAAATTAACCTCATTTCGAACATTTTGTTAGCTTATAAAATTATTGTTAAAATTGGAATTATTATTGCATGAAATTTAAACTATAGATTCTTCTTGAAGGGAGAAAATAATTTTACATAAAGTTACACTATTTTGTCGCCAAGTGGCGCTTCTATAGCACAACATAACCTCAATTTCACACCTTGAATGTTCTTTGCAAAATAAAATTAATCTTTAATATTTTAACAGTGGATTTATTTTGAAGGAGAAAATAATTTTTTTTTTCCAAAGTTTCAACATTTTATGTTAAAATGGCGTAATAATAATACCTCAATAAGTGAAATCTAACCTCAAAATTATATTCGAATTTTTGTAAAAAATTAATTGTTAAATAAAAATTAGATTTGAATATTGTTGGCCTTATTTCAAAAGGGTTGAAAAAGAAAAAAAAAAAATTCTCACATTAAAAAATTAATTTAATTAAACTTTTTTCCTTAGGAAAATAAAAAACAATTTTTTTTTCCTATTTATGTAAAAAAAAAAAAAAAAAAAAAAAAAAAAAAAATTTACAAATTTAGAAAAAAAAAAACACTTTCCAAATCTTTCTATAGGGAAAAAAAATGTGTGTATGTATATTTGTGTGTGTGTGTGTGAGTGGGTGTGTGGGTGAGGGGGAAAAATCGATGAAACGCGTGAAATTGAAGGAAAGGAGAGTGGCGGCGCGGTCTGTATTTTTTTTTTCTTCTCAATTTTTTTTTTTTAAAGGAATGATGCAAGGGTAGCGCCACTCACTATAGGCTCGACCAATTAGAATGAGGATTGTATAATTGGGGAGATAAAGAATCAAGAATTCCCAGGCACCTACCAGCTGCCAATGTGATGCGGAGGCTGCTTATATTTAGATATATATATATATATATATATATATATATGTGTATGAGAGGATGCAGAGGAGAAAACCAGACGCAGGTACAAGTTGGACGGACGGACAGACAGACGGATTGCCTAAAGGCCAGTAGGACCAAATCATCATCATCATCATTATCATCGCCATCATCATCATTAAAGTCATCATCGTTATTTTTATTATTACTATCTTATTATTATTATTATTATTATTATTATTATTATTATTTATTATTTATTATTATTATTATTATTATTATTTATTATTATTATTTATTATTATTATTATTATTATTATTATTATTATTTATTACTACTACTATTACTATTTATTATTATTATTATTATTATTATTATTTATTATTATTATTATTATTATTATTATTATTATTATTATTGATTTTTATCAATTTTATCATTGAATTTTAAGGGTTATTTGTATTTTTTTTTTTTTGTTTTTAGGTATTTATTTGGTTATTTTTTTTTTTTAGTCAAAAGCATTAGAGTGGTTGAACGTGTAAGATGTAAAAAAAAAAAAAAAAAAAAAAAAAATCTTTCACCTCGTAACTTTAATAACGAATATTGTCAATGGATATTGATAATTAAATGTGAAAAATATAATGATTCAATTTGTTTTGTGTGAGAAAATATGTATGTAAAATTTAAAAATTTTTTATCCAGATGATGCTGTTTAAATGTTTTTTTTTTTTTTTTTTTTTTTTTTTTTTAAATAAAATCTAACCTCACTTTCTCTCACCTTTGAATGTTTGTTAATCAACAGAATTGCTGTAAATTGAAATTATTGCTTGAAATTTAAACTATATGAATTTTTCTCAAGTGAAAAATTTTTTGTGTCAAGTTTTAGAGTTTTCTATCCAGGTGGCGCTAATTTAAATATCTTTTTATCGAAAACTAACCTCACTTTCTCATCTAACATGTTTTTTTTGGCCTATAGAATCGATGCAAATTGGAATTAAAGCATGAAATTTGGACAATTGATTCTTCTCGATGGAGAAATTGAAAATTATATTTTATTATTATTAATTATTATTATTATTATTATTATTATTATTATTATTATTATTATTATTATTATTATTTTTATTATTATTATTTTTATTATTATTATTACTATTTGTTATTATTATTATTATTATTATTATTATTATTATTTTTATTATTATTATTTTTATTATTATTATTATTATTATTACTTATTATTGTAAATATTTTTTTTTAATATAATTATTATTATTATGATTATCATCATCGTCATCAAGGACCAAAAACCAGTTTCACACGATTGAGGGTGAAAAAAGGGGGGGTGAGGGGAGATTCGAGTCGATGGACCTCCTAGCGAAATATCTCTCGCGACTGGTGCTCTCTCTCTCTCTCTCTCTCTCTCTGTATGTACAACGTCCGCGTCTACTTTTTGATATCCCACTGTGTGGTAAAGAACGATCGATCTCCATATTACGTAACGTGTCCTGGGGGCTGCCTCCAGCTTCCGTCTCTCCTTTATATTTTCATTCACTTCTCTTCAATTTTTTTTTCTTTTTTTAATTTTTTTTTTTTTTTTTTTTTTTTTTTTTTATTATTGCATTCCGTTATTAAATCAGTTTTACTCGCGCACGCACACACATTCTATAGCTTGTATATATAACTCTAAAGCGCTCGCTTGTTTTAATTTACGTGTATTTTTGTTTCATTTGTTTTTTAATTTTAATTTTTTTTTTTTGGGAAAACATTTTTATTTATTTTTTTTTTTGTTTCCATTTTTTTTTTCTAATTTTTGGATATTTGTTACATTTTTGGGGATGATTTTTGAAATTTCTTTTGATACAATTTTGTATTTTGTATTAAACAAAAAAAAAAAAAAAATTGTAGGACAGCAGTGAAATTTTAAGGATTGTTTGTTTTCGGACAGCAGTAGAATTTTTGCAACTTCTTTTGATAGAATTTTGTATTTCATTAAGGAAATTTCAAAAAAAAAAAATGTGGGACAGTTGTGAAATTTCAGAAATAGCTTTTTCGGACAGCAGTGGAATTTTTTTTTTGAAACCTCCTTTTGGTACAATTTTGTATTTCTTTTTAGGAAATTTCAAAAAAAAAAATAATTTGTTAGGACAATATTGTGAAATTAAGAATATTTTTTCGGACAGCAGTGGAATTTTTGGGACAATTTTTGGAACTGTACTACAATTTTGAATTTCGTAGGATGTTAAAAAAAAATATTTTTTTGGGACAGCAGTTAAATTTAATGACAAATTTTGGGACAGTTATGTGGTTTTTTTAAGTTGACACCGCAACTAAATAAATTGTTCGATATGAAACTCGACGGTCAAAAAAAAAAAAAAAAAATATAGAGTGTTTGGTTTAGAAAGAGCGAGAGAGAGAGAGAGAGAGAGAGAGAGCAAATCTCTCTAAACTCAGGGCGAGGACACGTGCACGCGAATTCAAGTTAAGAGCACTCGTGGGTCGATTGTATTTCGCATGAAACTCAAACCGCCGGGTGTCCTATACTCTATTATTTACTTAAACATTTAATTAAGAGGTTTCAAAAGCACCCGTTACAATATTCAAGTACATTACAAAGTCCACCCTCGGTATAAAGTTTCGACAAAAAAAAAATATATATACATATTCGCGAATATTATTTTTTATTATTGGTGGCGGTAAAGTTTTATATCTTCACTGTTTTTTTTTTTTTTTTTAATATTTTTGTGGTTACTTTTTAGGCACAAAAATAATTGTCACAGAATCATACTTTTTTTCAAAGTTGTCCTTTAGATTGCACAATTGTCCTAAAAATCAATCTGCTGTCCTAAAAATAACTTAAAAATTGTCCACGTGTCCTAAAAAATGCAAAGTTGCATTTAAAAATTTTTTTACTCTTCCAAAAATTAGGCCAATTTTCCTAAAAATCAATCTGCTGTCCTAAAAATAACTCAAAAATTGTCCACGTATCCTAAAAAATGCAAAGTTGCATTTAAAAATTTTTTTACTCTTCCAAAAATTAGGCCAATTTTCCTAAAAATCAATCTGCTGTCCTAAAAATAACTCAAAAATTGTCCACGTGTCCTAAAAAATGCAAAGTTGCATTTAAAAATTTTTTTACTCTTCCAAAAATTAGGCCAATTGTCCTAAAAATAGCATAGCTGTCCAAAAAAATTCTAAAAATTGTCCTAATAATTCAAGAGTTGTCCTTAAAAAAAAAATTTAATTTTAATTCTGAAAAAAAAATTTTTCAATGTCCTAAAAATAGCATAGTTGTCCGAAAAATTAAGTAATTGTCCACAAAAAAATTATAATATGTCCAAAATATTATAAAAATTTTTTTTTAAAAATATTTTATGTTCTAAAAATTGCTCAATTGTCCTTAAAAATTATTACTACTCTTTAGGGATAGTTATAAATTTTTTTTTTTTTTTTTTTTTTTTTTTAGGGCAATATAATATTTTTTGGGACAGTATAATAATATTTTGGACAATTATGCAATTTTTTGTAGGACTTTACGGATATTGTTTAAGGCAACTGTACTAATTTTAGGAGATTAAAAAATATTGTTTTAGGACAGCAGTATAATTTTTACAACAAATTATACAAATTTTTAAGGATAACTGTTGAATTTTTTGGACAACTATGCAATTGCCCATGTTTATTGAAAAAAAAAAAAATATGCTAAGTTGCAACTAAAAATTTTTTAAATCACCTAAAAATTGACCACGTATCCTAAAAAGTACAAAGTTGTCCTTAAAATTACATAAATGTCCCAAAAAAAATTAAAAAAAAAAAAAATTAAGAAAATAAATTTTTTAAATGACCTAAAAATTGAATAATTGTCCGAAAAATTGAAAAATTTTTTCCTAAAAATTATAAAAAAACGTTTTAAAAATATTCCAAAAAATTGTTCTTAAAAAATATTTTATAATGTTCTAAAAATTGCTCAGTTGTCCTCTAAAAATTATTACTACTCTTTTTTGGGACAGTTATAAATTATTATTTTTTTTTTTTTAGGGCAATATAACATTTTTGTAGGTATAATAATTTTTCAGACAACTATATATGTTATTTTTACGATATTACAGATTTTTTTTTTTTTTAGGGCAACTATATGCTATTTTTAGGAAATTACAAATATTGTTTAGGACAGCAGTATTAATTTTTGCACGACAATAATTGGCAATTTTTTTTTTTTTTTTTTTTTTGGAAAAACTGTCCAATTTTTCGGACAACAATGCAATTTTTACGCAAATATTGCAAAAACAGTTTTAGGACAACAATTTATATTAAAAAATTTTTAGACAATTACAACAAGTATAGTTTTAGGACATCTATTTAATATTTTCGGGCTTTTTGAACTTTTTTTAGGACTTTTTTTTTATAGGACACCGCGGTATATATAAACAATACTGTTTTTTTTTCCCATACTTTTTCAAAAATTCATCTCTCCCTCATAAAAAGCAAACTAAATAGTTAAAAAAAAAAATTAGAATAAAAAAAGGGGAAGACAATGAAAAAAAAAAAAAAAAAAAAAAAAAAAAAAAAAAAAAAAAAAAAAAACCAATCGAAACAAAATAAAGAAAAAAAGGTAAAAAAAAAAAGTAGGAGTTAATTCTTGAAAAAAAAAAAAATCAATGAATAACTCCCGCGCGCTCGTATACCGAACGGTCTACTTCCTTCGGTGAGTGGTGAAACAAAAAAAAAAAAAAAAAAAAAAAGAGAGGGTTTCGCGGTTTCACGATGAGGGGATAAGAGAGGGGAAAAAAAGGGGGGGGAGAGAGAATCAGAGAGTAAGAGAGAGG
Organism: Leptopilina boulardi; assembly: GCF_019393585.1. Classification (NCBI taxonomy): domain Eukaryota; kingdom Metazoa; phylum Arthropoda; class Insecta; order Hymenoptera; family Figitidae; genus Leptopilina; species Leptopilina boulardi. Next base: position 463,607 of record NW_026138046.1, read on the forward strand.
TAAGGGCGAGGGGGGGGTGACTCAAAGGAAGAGACGAACCACGATAAAAGGGGGGGGAAGCAGTGGGTGGGGATGGCAAAAGAGAGAACACGAGGGAGGCCGCCGATATATATATATATATATAACGGACATTTTTTTCCGGGCGTTTCCGCGGAAAGAACAAGTTATATTTCGCGCACACTGTGTAAAAGATGAAATTCCTCTTCGAACTTATAGTCAACAATTACCTGTCGTAAACGTGCTGCTACTCAACATTATCTCTCTCTCTCTCTCTCTTTCTCTCTATTTTTTTCTCTCTCTTAGTCTCTGCCCCCCCCCTCTCTCTCTCTCTCTCTCTCGGCCTTTTTCTCACTGTAGTTACGGTCCAAGATTGAAATATATAAAGCAAAACATTATATACAACTTTTTTTAATGTCCGTTTGTCCGTCCGTCCATCCGTACGTTTCTTGCCAATTGGGCCTTAAGGCCCCCCCCCATTATTATTATTATTATTATTATTTTTGCCAACTTCGAACAACAATAATGAAACAATAAGAGTTTGTGAAATGGTAAAATTTTCTCTCTCTCTCTCTCTCTCTCTCTCTTTCTCTCTCGGCTAACACAAAATTATTACATTGGTTATAGAGAAATATAAATATTTTTTTTTTTTTTTTTGTAACCTTCGAAGGATTTTAAAGAGAGAAAGAGGAGAAGGAGAAATTTTAATTTTTTTTTTTTTTTTTGCGCGCAATATGCAAAAGTCGTCGAGTTATCGGTGAAAAAAAAAAAAGAGGGGAACGGTGAGAGGGTGTTAGAGGGGAAGCGGGGGGGAGGGGGGGGGGTACTGTACGCGATGGTCGTTAAAAAGGTGCTGCTCAAGGAAATTCATCGGAAGGAAATTATCAGAGGGGATTTTTACTGGAAGATTTCTCTCTCTCTCTCTCTCTCTCTCTCTCTCTCTCTCTCTCTCTCTCTCTCTCTCTCTCTCTCTCTCTCTCTCTCTCTATTTTTCCTTTTTTTTATCTATTTCTCTATTTTCTTTCTCTCTCTTTCTGTATTTTTTTTATCTATTTCTCAATTTTCTCCCCTCCCCCTCTCTCTCTCTCTCTGTTTTCCATTTTTTTTATCTATTTCTCTATTTTCTTTCTCTCTCTTTCTGTATTTTTTTATCTATTTCTCAATTCTCTCTCTCTCTCTCCTTCTATTTTTTTTATCTATTTCTCAATTTTTTCTCTCTCTCTCTCTCTCCTTCTATTTTTTTAAATCTATTTCTCAATTTTTTCTTTTCCTCACTCCCCCCTCTCATTTTCTCTTTCTTGTTTCAACTTTCGACCAACGATACTGAGAGAGAGAGAGAGACAGAGAGAGGGGGGAGGGGGTGATTGAGAGAGAGAGAGAGGGGGGGGGTCTAAAGGGGCACGGATAAAAAGCGGAGGGTGCCTGAGGAGGAAGGGGTAGAAGAGGGGGGAGGGAGGGAGGGAGAAAGAGACCCTCTGAGGCAAAAAGCCGAGGTTCGTGTAATTGAGGTTTTAACGAGTGAAAATTTATTGGACCGATATCTCGGATCTTTTCGATTCTCTACTCTTTTTTCTCCACTATATATATATATGTATATGGTTTTTAGAACATAATAATAAAAATAATAATAACAATAATAATAAGAATTATTTATATCGATATATATATATATATATATATATATATATATTGGTTTTCTATTTCGATAAATCGATGTTTAATAACGAGAATCGGATTTCTATATATCGATATAAATGGTATGATTTTAATTAAATCCATAAAAAAAAATACTAAAAATAGCGCTTAAACTGTCCCAAAATTGGCATTACTGTCCTAAAAATATTTATAGCCATAAGAAAATAGTATATTTATAGTTGTCCCAAAAAATTACTATATCTATTTCAAAAAGTATTGTAGTTGTACCAAAAATACTATATTTATCCCAAAAAAGTACTATAGTTGTTCCAAAAAATACTATATTTGCCCAATAAGTACTACAGTTATTCCAAAAAGTACTATATTTGTCCCAATAAGTACTATAGTTGTTCCAAAAAATACTATATTTGCCCAATAAGTACTATAGTTATTCCAAAAAATACTATATTTGTCCCAATAAGTACTATAGTTGTTCCAAAAAATACTAATAATATTTGTCCCAAAAAGTATTATAGTTGTTCCAAAAAATACTAATATTTGTCCGAAAAAATACTATTCTTTCAAAAAATACTATTGTTTCAAAAATAATTTATTCGTCCGAAAAATTTTATGATTGAAACTAAATCCACAAAAAAAATTACTAACAATAGCACTTAAACTGTCCCAAAATTGGCATTACTGTCCTAAAAATATTTATAGCCATAAGAAAATAGTATATTTATAGTAATTTAAAAAAAAAAGAGATTCACAGCTGTCCCAAAGTATATTTATATATAGATAACTGAATAATTTATTATTTTTCCAAAATATATTATAATTCTTTCAAAAATACTATATAGTTGTCCCAAAAAATATTACTATATTTATTCCAAAAAGTACTGTAGTTGTACCAAAAATAATATATTTATCCCAAAAAAGTGCTATAGTTGTTATTCCAAAAAAATACTATATTTGTCCCAAAAAGTACTATAGTTGTTACAAAAAAATATCAATAATATTTGTCCCAAAAAGTATTATAGTTGTTCCAAAAAATACTATATTTGTCCCAAAAAGTACTATAGTTGTTCCAAAAAAAAAAAAAATACTAATATTTATCCCAAAAAAAAATACTATAGTTTCAAAAAATAATTTATTTGTCCCAAAAATCTTATGATTGGTACTAAATCCATAAACAAAAGTACTAGAAAATAGTGTTAATTGTCCCAAAAATAGTTACTGCTGTCCCAGAATTATTTTTATTACTTATAGTCTTAAGAAATTACCTATACTGTATTTATAGTTATCCTTAAAAAAATTGCACAGCTGTCACAAAATATTTAAATATAGTTAATTTAAAAAATTTATTCTTGTTCTTAATAAAAAAAATACTCTATAGTTGTCCGAGAAAAAAATACTATAGTCGTTTTAAAAACTATAATATAAAGTTATACTACTAATACAATTGTCCCAGAAATTACATTGTCTTAATAATTTTATGGGACAACTTTATTAGTACTTTAAATAGTATATATATATATAGCTGTCCTAATAAATGACAAAGCGGTTTCTTTAATGGAATACTATTGTTGTCTTATATATATATATATATATATATATGTATATATGTATATACAATTTGTATATAGTTGTCCGAGAAATCAATAAATATTCTAAAAAATTTTATAATTTCCAAATTTATTATAATAATGTTTATTTGGAACAGTGATAAGTTTCACTGGAGCAGGTATATGTTTCATTGTAACAGCAAAATATTTCATTAAAACAGCGAAAGTGTTTTAATATTCTAGAGAAACATATCGTTGTTCCAGATAAACATTTTTTTTTTTTTTCCCGTGTATATATTAATTTTTTTTTTTTTTTTTTTTTGCATTAATCGCATTTATTAATTTAAAAAAAGGGACAAAAATAAAAAAAAAATAAAAGTAGAAATATTTCGCGAACGTGTACAGTTGAAAAAAAAAAATTGAATTTGAACAAATAAATATTTTGTTTTCTTTTTTTTTTTTTTTTTTTTTTTTTTTGAATTGCAAGATGCATTGGAATGGACAGTGTTCTCTCCTTTTTTTTTTTTTTTTTTTTTTTTTTTTAATCTTTTATATAAAGCATAAAGAATATTCGTGAAGAGATCCTCTTTTGCGCGCTTCGCTGGACCAATTCGGTTGAAGCAAAAGCGCGCGCGTGGGGTAGTAAAGGGGGATCGAAACAAGGAGGGAGGGTTTTGCTATTGCGTTATCCCTTGACTACATATATATATATATATATATATATATACATATATATATATATATAGGGGAGGATTTTTTTTTCTACTTACACCCAATACGCTCTTTACTCTAGTAGCAGCAGCTCTTCTCTCTTCTCCACTATATACTTTTCTAGTTTCGCGCGCATGTTTGTATGTGTAATGAAGCCAACACACACACATATATATATAGCCAATACGCATAGTCGAAAAAAAAGTGAGAGACCATCTGCGCTTAGCTTTTGCGAAAGGATACTTATATATAACTATATATCTATATCTATATACATATATATATATATAACGGTTTCCGAGATTTCACCCAAAAAAAAAATGTGGAAAAGACGACAAAATAAGAGAAAAAGAAAATCGCGACTGAAACTAATCGTTAAAAACAAAAAACAATAATCTTTTCTCAAAAAAAAAAAAAAAAAAAAAAAAAAAAAATGGTGAGGGAAAATTTATTTTTTTTTTCTTACAACAAAATTAAAAAATACACTGAAAAAAAAAAATTCTGGTTAGGCTATATTTAACATTACTTTCTAGTTATATGTTAACCATAGAATTCTAGTTGAATTAACTAGAAATATTAATGGTTAAAATAACCAGAATTCTATGGTTAATACCTAACCATAATCAAAATGTTAAATATACCCTAACCAGAATTCTGGTTACTCTAACTAGAATTCTGGTTATTTTAACTAGAATTCTGGTTATTCTAACTAGAATTCTGGTTATTCTAACTAGAATTCTGGTTATTCTAACTAGAATTTTTTTTCAATGTAATATAATATTTTAAAATAAAATAAAAAAAAAAAAAATAGGATCACTATAGTATTTTTTAAATTAAAGTACATTTTACAAAGAACTATATATGAATTTGTATATTAACTGTCAATATTTTTGGGACAGCTGTGTCATTACTATTTATAAATACATTTGGGACAGTTAACACTACATTTTAATACTTATTTTAGGGATTTAAATATATATATATACAAGTATATTACTGGAATAACTATATACTATTTTTGAAACAAGTATAATATTTTTTTTTTTTTTTGCGACAACTGTTGTATTATTTGCAACAACTATACATATATATATATATATATATATATATATATAGTGTTTTTGGGAGAAATTTAAATATTTTCATTGCAACAACTATTGTATTATTAGGGCAATTATAGTATTTTTTGGGACAGCTGTAGTAATTTTCGGTCAAGTATAATCATTTTTTGGGGGGGATAACTATATAATACTTTCTTTGAAACAACTATTAATTTTTAAGTTGATTAACAATATTTTGGGACAGCTATGCCAATAATTCTGGGACAGCAGTATAATATTTTTTGGGACAATTAACACTACTTTTTAGTACTTTTTTTTTTATTTAACTATATGGAATATATTTCTGGAAGAACAATAGTATTTTTGAAACAACTATAATATTTTTTTTTTGGGACAACTGTTATACTATTTGCAACAACTATAGTGTTTTAGGGACAAATTAAATTATTTTCTGAAACAACTGTAGTATTATTAAGGTAATTATAGTATTTTTGGGTTGTATGTAGTATTTTTGGGATAACTGTAGTAATTTTTTTAAACAACTATGAATTTTTAAGTTAATTAACAATATTTTGGGACAGCTGTGTCATTTTTTTTAAGGATAACTATAAATATAGTATAGGTAATTTCTTAAGATTATATAAGTAATTAAATAATTCTGGGACAGCAGTAACTATTTTTGGGACAATTAACACTATTTTCTAGTACTTTTTTTTGGATTTAACTATATGGAATATATTTCTGGAATAACTACAGTATTTTTGGAACAACTATAATATTTTTTTTTTGGGACAATTGTAGTACTAATTGCAACAACTATAGTGTTTTTGGGGATAAAAATAAGTATTTTCTTGAAACTACTAGAGTATTATTGGGGCATTTAAAAAAATTTTTTTTTTGGACAGCATTAGTATTTTTGGAACATTTGTAGTATTTTTAGGACAAGTATAATCTTTTTTTTTGGAATAACTGTAATATTTTTTTTTGCAACAACTATAGTGTTTTTGGAATACATTTAAGTATTTTCTTTGCAACAACTATAGTATTATTAGGGCAATTATAGTATTTTTGGGACAGTTGTAGTATTTTTCGGACAAGTATATTTTCTTTGGGTATAATTATAATGTTTTTTTTTTGAAACAACTATAAATTTTTAAATTGAATAACAATATTTTGGGACAGCTGTTCCATTTTTTAAAAGAATCACTATAAATACAGTATAGGTAATATCTTAAGATTATAAATAATTAAATAAATTCTGGGACAGCAGTGTAATATTTTTTGGGACAATTAACACTACTTTTTAGTACTTTTTTTTGTTATTTAACTATGTGGAATATATTTCTGGAATAACATAGTATTTTTGGAACAACTATAATTTTTTTTTTTTGGGACAATTGTTGTACTATTTGCAACAACTATAGTGTTTTTGGGAGAAATTTAAGTATTTTCTTTGCAACAATTATAGTATTATTAGGGCAATTATAGTATTTTTGGGACAGCTGTAGTATTTTTCGGAAAAGTATAATTTTTTTTTTTTTTTGAAACAACTATAAATTTTTAAGTTAATTAACAATATTTTTGGGACAGTTGTGTCATTTTTTTAAGGATAATTATATTAATATATAGTATATAGATGATTTTTTAAGACTATAAGTAATTAATTAATTACCACTTTTGGGACAGTTAATAATAGTTTTTAGTATTTTTTTTTTTTTTTTTTTTTTTTTTTTTGATGTATTTAATTTCAATTGGACAATTTTTTGGGACAATAGTACAATTACAAAAGAAGAAAAAAAAATTTTTAATTTAAAACAAGAATCAAAATTTACAAGGACAATATCGTATACATTTTTTTTTTTCCTCTCAATTTCTCTTTTAAATTGAAAATAGACACACACACACACACACACACGTACACTGTCATCGAACCAACAACAATGATTTTACACCCCCCCCCCTCTCACGCCCCCCTACCCTAATTTTTAAAAGGTCAAAATAGAAAAATTATTCCACTCTAACGCGTTTTTTTTTTTTTTTTTCACTTTCTTATTTCTATATCGATTCTTAACGAGAGATTTAGTGAGTGAGAGAGATATTTAGTAAGATTTAAAGAGATTTGGAGCGAGAGAGAGAGAGAGAGAGAGAGAGAGAGAGAGAGAGAGAGAGAAAATACATTATAGAATAAAAAAGCCCTTGGTGATTTTTCGAAACATGATCCTTGTCTCTCATCGTGTGTAAGGGTCGTCGTCGCGTGTGACCCCAATGGACAAACACACATACACACACATAGTAAAATATAAAGAAAGGATGCACTGACCCATCTATTCTTCAAGTTTATGTCCCCCGGCATTCTTGGCGCGCAATTTTCCAGAAGTGGGTGACAAAGCCGCCCCTGTCACAATAACCCACTGGGAACAAGAAGACGAAGAGAGAGAGAGAGAGAATTATTGAAAAATGAACGAGAAAAGAAAATAAATATATATATATATACTAAAATAGAAAATAATCGGGCAGTCGAGGTAGAGAAATAAACGATACAATCGACGGGTTGTCAATACATTTCTTGACGACAGTAGAATAGAGGAAAAAAAAAAAAAAAAATTATAGTTGGCAAAGAGAAAAAAAAAGGGGGGGGGAAATATTCACCCCTCTCGGTACAAGATAGAACCACAACTAAAGTGGGATTTATATATATATATATATATATATATATATATATATATATATGGGTCATGTAAGATTTTGAATACAGAAAATTTTTTTTGCACTGAAACATTTTTTTTTTTTTCAAAATTTTTATGAAAATTGAGAAAATACGTATTTTTTTATTTTTTTTTATTTAATGAAAATTGGTTAAGTTAGGTAATTATTTTAAATTTCGCGGCAAATGAAGCCGAATACATTTAAAATACATTTTTCTCTTTTTTACTAATAGATAAAAAAAAAAAATATTATATATATAAGAAATTTGTTCCTTTTTTTTTTTCTCAATATATTTCGAATATACAATTGAAAATAACTGTAACAATTTAAGGGTTTTTTTTGGGGGGGGGGGGGGGGGTTACTTCCGCATTGTAATAGATACGTTTTTTTTTTTTTTTTACTATACATATTCGAAATATTGAGGAAAAAACGAATAAATTTTTTATATTTCTTCCTATATTACAAAAAGATATATCGCTGCCGCCGCCGCTGTTTCAAGAATTCTTGACCTAGAAGGGGGGTGTCCCCCCTCCTAAATTTTGAGGTTATGTTCGTTTCAAGGCTCTGAATATAGCCGCAAGTCCCTCCTCCCTCCTCTCATTTCCCCTCCTCCTCCAAAATGGCCTAAATTTTGAGGTTATGTTCGTTTCAAGACTCTGAATATAGCCGCAAGTCCCCTCTCCTACCCCGCCAGAAATGACCTAAATTTTGAGGTTATGTTCGTTTCAAGGCTCTGAATATAGCCGCAAGTCCCTCCTCCCTCCTCTCATTTCCCCTCCTCCGCCAAAAATTGACCTAAATTTTGAGGTTATGTTTGTTTTAAGACCCTAATAAAGCAGTAAGTCCTTCCCCCGTCCCTCATCTCTCTCTCTCTCTCTCTCTGTATTTCCCGCCAAAAATGATATAAATTTTAAGGTTATGTAAATTTCAAGACTTTCAATATAAGCGCAAGTGAAGATGGAGTTTCCGCCAAAAATAATTTGAATTTAATGGTTATGTTCGTTTCAAGACATTTTATAATAATTTATTGGTTTTTTATAGGCAATTTCATTGAAATTATTTTTAAAAACTAATTTCTTAATGTCAATTTTAATTTATTTAATTATTTATTTATTATTAATTTAATTAATTTATTAATTAAAATTTAATAATTTTAATTTTAAATAATATTTATTCAGATTTCAATGAATTTGTAATAATAATTCTTTAAATTAGGTGGTTCATTTGGAAAAATAAGATTAATAGAAAATTAAAAAAAAAAAAAAAAAAATGATTAAAATAGGGGGGTTGGCGCGCGAAGCTCGCAGGGGGGCGTAGCCCCTCTAGTATATATTTAAAAAAAAAAATTGATAACTTCCGTAATTTTTATTAAATTAAAAAATAAAAAAATACATATTTTCTTATTTTTTATAACAATTTCGAGAAAAAAATGTAGTGGTAAAAAAAAAAATTTTTTTTTTAACGTAAATCTTATTATTATTATTATTATTATTATTATTATTATTATTATTATTATTATTCCTATTTATTTATTTCTATATAAACTATTATTATTTTTATTATTATTTTTATTATTATTTTTATTATTATTATTATTATAATAATTATTATTATTATTCCTATTTATTTATTTCTATATAAACTATTATTATTTTTATTATTATTTTTATTATTATTATTATTATTATTATTATTATTATATATATATATTATTATTATTATTATATTATTATCATTATATTATATAATTATATAATAGAAAATGAATATTCAGAGAAAAAATACATTAAACGAAGAAAGAGAAAGAGAGAGAGAGAGAAGATTGAGAGTGAAAAAAAGGGGGAGGTGGGGCGTGTGTAGATATTGTTGAGAAAAACGTCTTCTTAGACTGGTAATTCCATTTGTGCAACACAAGATTTTGAAACTTGACCTGTTATAAAGTCCTTTTCATGCTTAAAAACTTGAGATGGACACACACACACGTACACATACACCAGAAAAAAAAGAATAAAAAAAAAAAAAATTACAAGAGGGGGGAAATTTGAGAAAAAGATCGATGTGAATCGAAATCGTAAATTTTTTTTTGATGTCAACGCCTTGGGATAAAAGGGATTACTATAAATATATATATATATATATATATATATATATATATATATATATATATATATATGTATATATATATATAAGTCTTTTGCCAAAATGGAACTAAATTGATCGTGACAATACTATATATATATATATGGGATTTTTTTTTTTTTGGTTTTAATTTTTCTTTTTATAAACTAGTGATGAAAAAACAAATATTATTTTTTTTAATCAAATTGTACAAATATTTTTATTACCTTTTTTGGTGTTATTATTGTTATTTATTTATTTTAAATTTTCAATACAAAACAAAAAAAAATATATAAAATTGCAAAAAAAAATTTAAAGTAAACTTTACTAATAATTTGTTGGACTTTAAAAATATTCTAGTGGCAAATAGAGAATTTTTATACAATATTTACAAAATTAATTTAAAAAATTTTTAGACGACATTTTTTTGAATAATATTGTGAAATTTTAAGAAAAAAAAAAAAAATTTGAAATTTTTTCAGTACAATATAGTATAGAAAATTTAAAGGACATTTTATAGATCAATATTGTGTGATTTGTAAGAAAATTTTTTTGGACAAATTTAAAATTTGGGACAAATGTAGAATTTTTAGGGCAATTTTTGGAACAAGTGTAAACTCCTTAGGGCAAATTAGAGAGAAATGTAGAATTTGAAAAAAAATTTTTTAGGTCAAATGTAAAATTTGTAGGTCAAATTTTTAGGACAAAATTTAAAATTCGTAGGACAATTTTGGGACAAAATATAGAATTTGTAGGAATATTTACAATAACTATGGAATTTGTAGGTCAAAATTTGGGACAAATATAGAATTTTTAGGACAAATTTTCGGACAAGTGTAAATTATTTAGGGCAAATGTATAATTTGTAGGTCAATTTTAGGACAAAATTTGAAATTCTTAGGACAATTTTGGAACAAATATAGAATTTGTAGGTCAAATTTTGGGACAAATATATATATATATATATAATTCGTAGGGATATTTAGGACAACTGTGAAATTTGTAGGACAAAATTTGGGACAAATATAGAATTTGTAGGGTAAAATTTGGGACAAATATAGAATTTTTAGTGCAAATTTAGGAAAAGTGTAAAATATTTAGGGCAAATGTATAATTTGTAGGTCAATTTTAAAACAAAATTTAAAATTCGCAGCAGAATTTTGGAACAAATTTAGAATTTGTAGGAATATTTACAACAACTATGAAATTTGTAGGTCAATTTTAGGACAAATTTTGAATTAGTAAAAAATATTTGTAACAACAATTGAATTAGAAGGACAATTTCGGGAGAAAATATAAAATTCGTAGCGATATTTAGGCCAACTGTGGAATTTGTAGGGCAATATTTGGGACAAATATAGAATTTTTAGGACAAATTTTTGGACAAGTGTAAATTATTTAGGGCAAATGTATAATTTGTAGGTTAATTTTAGGACAAAATTTGAAATTCTTAGGACAATTTTGAAAGAAATATAGAATTTGTAGGGCAAATTTTGGGACAAATATATATAATTCGTAGGGATATTTAGGACAACTGTGGAATTTGTAGGGCAAAATTTGGGACAAATATAGAATTTTTATTGCAAATTTGGGACAAGTATAAAATATTTATAGCAAATGTATAATTTCTCGGTTAATTTTAGGACAAAATTTGAAATTCGTAGGACAATTTTGGAATAAATATAGAATTTGTAGGTCAATTTTAGGACAAATTTTGAATTCGTAAAGAATATTTGCAACAACTATTAAATTTTTAGGACAATTTTAAGACAAAATATATAATTCGTAGGGATATTTAGGACAACTGTGAAATTTGTAGGGCAAAATTTGTGACAAATTGTAGAATTTTAAGGACAAATTTTGGGACAAGTGTAAAATATTTAGGGCAAATGTAAAATTTGTATGTCAATTTTAGGACAAAGTTTGAAATTCTTAGGACAATTTTGGGACAAATATATAATTCGTAGGGATATTTAGGACAATTGTCGAATTTGTAGGTCAAAATTTGTGACAAATATAGAATTTTTAGGGCAAATATGGTACAAGTGTAAAATAATTAGAGCAAATGTATAATTTGTAGGTCAATTGTAGGACAAAATTTGAAATTCGTAGGACAATTTTGGGACAAATATAGAATTTGCAGGAATATTTACAACTATGGAATTTGTATGTCAATTTTAGGATAAATTTTGAATTGTTAAAAAATATTTGCAACAACTATTGAATTTGTAGGACAATTTTGGGACAAAATATATAATTCATAGGGATATTTAGGACAACTTTGAAATTTGTAGGGCACAATTTGGGACAAATTTGGTATTTGTAGGACAATTTAAAACAACCGTTAGATATGTAGGGGAAAATTTTGTAAAAAAATTTTAGAATTTGTAGGATAATTTTAGGACAAATTTAGAATTTTTAGGGCAAATTTTAGGACAAATATATAATACATAGGGATGTTTAGGACAATTTTGGTATTTGTTGGTCAATTTTGAAATACATTTGAAATTTTTAGGTCAATTTATAACAAGTATTTGATTTGTAGGACAAATTAAGGACAAATTTGATGAATTTTTAGGATAATTGTAGAATTTCTAGGTCATAATAGGTCAACTGTGGAATTACGTAGGACAGTTATGGAATTTTTTTTTTTGGGGAAAAAAAGTAGTTTTTTTTCCCCTTTTTTTGGACATTCCATATATTAATTATATTTAAAAAAAATAGTTATAAGAAAAAAATGTTACTATTTTTTTTTTTATCTCTATAATTACCAAAAAAATGATTTCTTAATGATATCGGGGGATGAAGGGTGAGGGAGGGGGAAGTTCTCTTAAGTAAAGTGAGATAATTTTTTTTTTTTCATTTTGTTTTTTTTTTGCCCATTCCTTCGTGCCAACCTCTTTTGGATTATATGCGTTTTGCTAAAGTCCACGCGCGTGCATATTACAGGAGCAGACTGTGGGGGTTTTACGCGAATGGCACTCACACACACACACACATACACACACTCATACACATAGAGTAGGAGCAAAAGTAAATTACTTTTTCTACCAGGGCGCTATCTCCGTTAGTGTCTCCCTGTTTTTTAAAAGCCGCTGTTTCCAGGTCCGGGAAAAAGCTCGAGAGAAAAAAAGATGGAAAAAAAATGAAAGAGAGAGAGAGAGAGAGAGAGAGAGAGAGAGAGAGAGAGGGAGAGAGAGAGAGAGAGAGAAATATATATATAAAAAAGATTCAGAAGAAGAGAAAAAATAGAGAAAGAGAGAGAGAGAGAGAGAGAGAGAATACAGAAAATATTGATAGCGAAAGAAGAGAGAAAAAGAGAGAGAACCGTTTAAAAATGTAAGCCCGTGGTAAAATAATAATAATAGTAATAATAATAAAGTACTTTTAGTTTTTAGTACTTTAATGTTTTAGCAATTTTAGTATTTTTAGTATCTTAGTACCTTTAGTATTTTCAGTATCTTAGTACTTTTGGTGTATTTAGTATTTAGTACTTTTGGTGTATTTAGTATTTTAGTATTTAGTACTTTTAGTATTTAGTACTTTTAGTATTTAGTATTTTTAGTATTTAGTACTTTTAGCATTTAGTACTTTTACTAATTTTAGTATTTAGTACTTTAAGTATTTAGTAATTTTAGTATTTAGTACTTTTAGTATTCGGTACTTTAAGTATTCAGTAATTTTAGTATTTAGTACTTTTAGTATTTAGTACTTTCAGCATTTATTACGTTTATTATATAGTACTTTTAGTATTTGGTACTTTTAGCATTTAGTTCTTGTAGTATTTAGTACTTTTAGTATTTAGTACTTTTAGTATTTAGTACTTTTAGTATTTAGTACTTTCAGTATTTAGTACTTTCAGTATTTAGTACTTTCAGCATTTAGTACTTTCAGCATTTAGTACGTTTATTATATAGTACTTTTAGTATTTGGTACTTTTAGCATTTAGTTCTTGTAGTGTTTAGTATATTTAGTATTTAGTGCTTTTAGTATTTGGTACTTTTAGCATTTAGTTCTTGTAGTGTTTAGTATATTTAGTATTTAGTGCTTTTAGTATTTGGTACTTTTAGCATTTAGTTCTTGTAGTGTTTAGTATATTTAGTATTTAGTCCTTTTAGTATTTGGTTTTTGTTAGTATTTAGTACTTTTAGTATTTAGTACGTTTAGTATATAGTACTTTTTGTATTTGGCACTTTTAGCATTTAGTTCTCATAGTGTTTGGCATATTTAGTATTTAGTGCTTTTAATATTTAGTACTTTTGTAATTTTAGTATTTTAGTACTCTATAGTATTTTAATACTTTAGTATTTTTAGCACTTTTTAATATAGTTTTTTTTTACTAATTTCAGTACTATTAGTATTTTTAGTAATTCTAAGATTTTTACTATTAAACTAAAAAATTAAACTATTTTTTTTTTTGTCAAAATGTTTTCATTTTTATTTTAATTTGGCTCGATTGCGGACGCGAGCGCCAAGTAAAGTGAAAATACAAGAAAAAGGGAAATCGTGCGCAGAAGAGCGAAAAATTAGTTGAACGAAACGTGCGGCCTTTTAAATGTCCATAGTTTAATCGAAATCACTGTGTCGTTTGATTTGAATTTGTTTTTTTTTTTAAGGTTTTACTTAAATTTTTATTTAGAATATTTTTTATGTTTATATTTTTATTCAAACAAAAAAAAAAAAGGAAACAAAAAATTCTCCAGACTTTCAGTTTTTTATTTATTTAATAAGAAACGAACGATTTTTAATATTAAAACTGCTAAAAATACTAAATACTAAAAGTACTAATTACTAATGGTACAAAGTACTTAAAGTACTAAATACTAAAGGTACTAATTACTAAAAGTAGTAAATTCTAAAGGTATTACTTACTAAAAGTAACAAATACTAAAAAGCACTAATTACTGAAAGTACTAAATACTAAATACTAAATGTACTAAATATTAAAAGTACTAAATATATTAAAAGTCCTGAATACTAAAATAAAAGTACTAAACACTAAATACTAAAAGTACTAAGTACTAAAAGCGCCTAGTACTAAAGTACTTAGTGCTAAAGTACTTACTGCTAAAGTACTTAGTAACAAAAGTACTCAGTAATAAAAGTACTTAGTAATAAAAGTACTTAGTACTAAAGTACTAAGTGCTAAATACTAAAAGTGCTAAATATTAAAAGTGTCAAATACTAAAAGTACGTAATACTAAAAAGTACTAAATACTAAAAGTGCTAAATACTAAAAGTGCTAAATACTAAAAGTACCTAAATACTAAAAGTACCTCAATACTAAAAGTACCTAAATACTAAAGGTATCTCAATACTAAAAGTATTGCATACTAAAAGTACTAAATACTAAAATACTAATAGTATTTTAGTTTTAAAATATTTATAGTAATTGTAAAAAAAAAATTATTTACAACTTTAACGATATAATTTGAAATAATTTTTACTGTGTTTTTTTAACGAAAATAAATTCTAATATTCATTCATTGAAAAATCAAAAGCTAATACTAATAAAAAAAAAAATTGTAATTGTAATAAACGCAGAAAAACAAAAACAAATATGAAAAAATAAAACCAAAAAAAAAAATTCATTTTATTTTTCTCAGAAATGAAATAAAAATCCATATTATTAAAAAAAAAACAGAAAAAAATAAAACACAAGTTATTATTAATATATTTTACATTTTTTTAAAAAATTTTTCTTCAATTTTTCTAAGCGACGGCGGACAAGAAAATTTTCTATACCTATATATGTATATAAATTATTTTTCACTCTTAACTCACACAATATTATTTGTACATTAATTTTGCAAAAAAAAAAAAATTCCCCTTATTTAATATTTTTTTTGTATTATTATTATTATTATTATTACTATTATTAAATAAAAAATATTTTTTTCAATTAGTTTTGAAAGGATTAAATTTTCCTAAAACCTCTAAATTGTTATAAGAATTCGAGAAAAAAAAAGTGTAAAATAAAAAAAAAAAAAAAAGGAAATAAAAATAATTGAAATAATTATAACACGAGTGAACAACAGTTTTCTTAACTTAATTGCGTCAATTTATTTTAAAAAGGGCGGCAAAAAAAAGAAAATCACGCGAAAAAAGGAAGGTAAAGAGAAAGAAAAAAAAATATCAAAAAAAAAAAAAAAAAAAAAAAAAAAAAAAACATGAAACACAAAAAGAAAAATAAAAAGATGCAAAAAATTTTTAAAAAGAAAAAGAAAATCTAAAAATTGAAAGAAAAAAAAAAAGAAAAATTGAAAAAAAGATTTTTCAATTTTAGAAAATTTTTTTCAATAAATTTTCATTGAATTTTATGGAAAATATAAATAAAATTGAAAAATTCTATTTTATTTTTTACATTAAGTTTTTTTCTTTTTTAAGATTTTAAAATTATTTTCTTTAATATTTGTACTATATTTAATATAGTATTATTTTATTTTGTAGAATTTGGAATATTTTTAACAGTATTTTTTTTCGTATTTTTAGTAACTTTACTTTTTTAGTGCTTTTGATATTTTTGTATTTTTAGTAATTTTTAGTAATTTTTAGTAATTTTTAGTAATTTTTAGTGATTTTAGTAATTTTACTACTTTAGTACCTTAATATTTTAAAAGTTTTTTAGTATTTTTTGGAACTTTTAGTATTTTAGTACTTTTCGTACTTTATTACTGTATTATTACTAACACTATTACTATTTTTAGTAATTTCAGTCTTTTAATACTTTAGTATTTTTAGTAATTTTATTTTTTTCAGTATTTATAATAATTTTGGTAATTTTTTTATTTTACTTTTATTAGTATTTTTATCACTTTTAGTATTTTTTAGTAATTTTAGTACTTTTACTATTTTTTTTAGTAAATATACATATTACTCTTAAGTAATTTTCACTTTGAATTTAAAAAATTATTTTACATTCACAAAAATTTAACTATCTGATAATAACAATAAATAATAATAGTAACAAATAATAATAATAATAATAATAATAATAATAATAACTTTATATTTTGTCAATTAAATCAAAAATTTAATTTTTATTAAAATTTAACAATTTTCAAATATTATAAGTTTTTTTTTTTTTTTTTTTTTTTTTTAATTTTTAAATAAACTCAATGATACCTAAATAATTATTATTACTGAATCTGTCTTTTAAATTTTTAATTTCATTCAATCAACACTTTTTAATTAAATTACTTAAAAATTATTGTTTCAATAATTGAATATGTGCACTTTTTTTTTAATCATTTAATTTTTCCCTAAATTAATTGAATGATAATTTAATAATTTCTAATTAATTAATTAATAACATAAAATTTATTATAAATAATGAAAGTAATAAAAATTTTAATTTAAAACATTTAATAATAATTTACTTTGTATTTTTTTAAACAATTTCATTTTCTAATATTTAAAAAAAATAATAACAATAATAATAATAATAATAATAATAAAAATTAAGGTATTTCATTATTATTATTATTGTTATTATTATTATTAATATTATTATTATTATAGTTATTTTAATGTTAAAAAAATTTTTTTTTTCAATACTATATATAAAAATTTTATTTTTCAAAATTATTTTCAAAAATATTTCTAAAAATTTCAATTTTCAAAATTGTAGTTACAAAAATACTGCAAAATTTGCTTTTTTTGTTGATAATTATTTTCAAAAATTGGATTTACAAAAATATTTCCAAAAAAAAAAAAAAAAATTGATTTTAAAAAAATATTTCCAAAAAATTGATTTTACAAAAATTATTTCCAAAAATTGAATTTACAAAAATATTTTCCAAAAATTGAATTTTCCTACATTGTAAATATTTCCCAAAAAAAACTGAATTTTTACAGAAAAATATTTCCAAAAAATAATCGAATTATCAAAAATTATTTCTAAAAATTAGTTTTTTTTATAATAAAATATATTTTAAAAAAATTATTTTTTTGTTTCAAAAAGTTTTGAAAAATATAATTTTTTTTTTTTAAATAATTTCCATAAAAAAATTGAATTTTTACAAAATAATAAGAAAAATTTAATTCTCAAAAATATTTCAAAAAAAATAAAATTTTTTTTTTAAAATTAATTACAAAAATATTGCAAAATTACCAAATTTTTAAAATTATTTCACAAAAAAAATTCAAATTTTCAAAAAAAATTTCAAAAAAAAAAAAAAAAACAGTTCCCCAAAAATTATATTCTCAAAAAACCCCAAAAAGTTGACACTAAAAAAAAAAAATAATTGACCAAAATTTTTAAATTACAAAAAAAAAAACTTTTCAAAATTTATTTCCAAAAAATAGAATTTTCAAATTAATAGTTAAAAAAAAAAAAAAAAACATTTTCAATTCCAAATAAAGAAAAACAAATTTTCTATTATTTTTAAATCTGGGCAAAACGCCAAAAAAAAAGAATATTTTTTTTATCTCACACAAAAAAGTTTTTTTTTTTTTTTTTGTTTTTTTTTAGGTCACACACATTTTTTTTTTTGCCAATCACCAAAAAAAAAAAAAAAAAATTGTATAAACAGTGCATAACAGAGAGAGGCAAAAAAAAAAAAAAAAAAAAAAAAAGGTTGTTAAAAAAAGGGGTTGATGGGTTGGGGGTGAGTGGTGAAGGGGGGCGCTTTATAAACCTGAATGAAATTTACCTTTTCGTCCTCGTGGGGAGTTGGGGGAGTGGGCGGTGTGTACATTCGGGGCGCGTAGTCACCAATTGAGGATGCGCCACCCGTCGATGATCCCTGACTCCTTGGCGGGCTGAGGTCAGGAATCGCGGCATGGTAGTCCTGAAGGCCAGCGACCACCCCCGTGGGTACCACGGGCCGATATTCCATCCCTCGCACCTCCATTTTGGTCCCAACAGAAAATCCCGAATAAACCAGTTTGAGGCCGTTTTTTTAACTATTTTTTTTGCCCTTTTTTTTGTTTTTTAAAATTTATTTCCCGCCAAAAAAAAAAAGAAATTCACAAAAACACTGTTTTTCCAAGAAAAAAAGTAAATTTCACAAAAGAAAGGAGTTTTTTTTTTTAACACAATTCACAAAATGTTGTTTTTGCCCGGAAAAAAAACAGTTGCCAAAAAAAAAGGTGATTTTCGAAATATAGTAAACAATTCAAAAAATTTTGTTTTTGCCCGGAAAAATAATTGCCCGAAAAAAAACGTGGGTTTTTTCCAAAAAGTAAACAATTCACAATTTTTTGGTTTTTGCCCGGAAAAATAGTTTTTTTCTCCAAAAAGTAAACACAATTTTGTTTTTGTCCCGGAAAAACCCGTTTTTTTTTCTCAAATAGTAAACAATTCACAATTTCGTTTTTGCCTGGAAAAAATCGTTTTGTTTTTTGTTTTTTTTCAAATAGTAAACAATTCACAATTTCTGTTTTTTGTCCCGAAAAAATAATTGCTCAAAAAAAACGTGTTTTTTTTTATTTGGCCCCAGAAAAACAGGTTTTTTTTTTTTGCCCCGAAAATTCACTTAAAAAAATTCAGTTTTTGACAGAAGAAAAATAATTCACTAATAATTGGTTTTTGCTTCGAAAAATAATTCCACCAAAAAACGGGGGAGGGGGGGTTTCCAATCGGGTTTTTTTTTTTGTTAAAAAAGGTTCACTTCGAAAAAAAGGAGGAAAACAAAAAACGCCGTTTTCCCAGTCACACTTTTTCTATTTTGAAAAATGCACATTTGGTTTTTTTTTTCAAAAACCAAAAAAAAAAAAACACACACAGCACTATTTTCTGCCCTAACGGTTTTCGAAAATGAAAAAAAAAAAATAATTCACTTCACCGTCACGTTATCATTTTTTTTTTTTGGGTTGAGCGAAAAGTAAATTTTGTATCTCACCAAAAAAAAAAAAAATTAACAAGTTTTTGTTTCGGGTTTTTTTTTTTTTTTTTTTTTGAGAGAGAGAAAGAGAGCGAAAAAAGAAGCGCGTGTCGAGTTTTTTTTTTCTGTATTCTCTTTTAAAGACACGGAGAATGGTTTTTCGGGGTAATGCTTACCCCTTGGCTACTTTTTGCCGACTGAATGTTTTGCGCCGCTCCACAGACCTCGAGAAGCGCTGCTACACAGTTTGTGTTTGTGTATGTGTGTGTGTGTGTGTTACTGTCTCACTCTCTCCCACTCAATGGGAGAGCTAGCTGACTCTTTCCCTCTCCATTTTTTCTGTCTTCGTTCAGTAATAGTAGTTGGATATATCTGTCCCTTCTCCTCGCCCCATTCGCTCCCACTCTTTTTTTGGTTATGTTCTTCTCTCTCTCTCTCTCGCTCTGTTTCTGTATTGCTTTGCGCCACTGGGTTTGTGTCGTTCTCCCCCCCCCCTCTCTTCTTATGGTTCTCTTGGTGCGCGCTCCCCATTTTTCCCCCTCTCTCCTTCTCACACTCCAAACGTCGACTCTGGAGTGGTGCCCCCCCACCTTCTATTCAGACGAAGCGCCTTCCCCCCGGGGACAAGGTGGGGTTCTCGTTCTCTAGACGAGAGTGAGAGTGAGGGAGAGAAGAAGAAGAGAGAAAGAGGCACCTACTAGTTGGAAAGAGAGGCAGCTATGAGTTAGAAAGAGAGACAGCTACAAGTTAGAAAGAGAGAGAGAGAGAGAGGCAGCCACTAGTTAGAAAGAGAGGGAGAAAGAGGCAGCTACGAGGTAGAAAGAGAGAGGGAGAGAGAAATATCCACGTGAGGAGATGGAACACGAGTGGAAAAGAGAAGGAGAGATAGAAAGAGAGAGGCGATAGGCTACAAGTGGAAAGGAGAGGGAGAGAGAGAGAGAAGTTAGGAGATGGAATACGAGTGGAAAAGAGAGGGAGAGAGAGACCTGAGGACTGTGAGTTGGAGAGAGGGAGAGAGAAGGAGACACTTTAGGAGGTGGGCTTTGAGTGGGAGAGAGACGAGAGGAGTTAGACTATGAGTTGGAGAGAGAGGGAGAGAGAAAGAGACACAGCAGGAGGTGGGCTATGAGTGGAAAGGAGACAGCAACGTTAGGACTGTGAATAGTAGAGAGAGAGAGAAAGAGAGAGAGAGACTGTACGAGGTGGAGAGAGAGGGAGAGACACCGAAGGAGAAGGGCTACAAGTGGGAAAGAGAAGGTAATAGAAATAGAGAGAGAGAGAGGGAAGGAGAAGGAGAAGGAGCGTGACACGAAGGGAGGGGGGATAATTAAGCGGGCATATCGTGTTCGTTCCTATTCTCCTTCTGCTTTACTTCTACCTCCCTTAACACACGGCACTCGTTCCTCTCTCTTTCTCACTACTGTCTTCCCTCTCTCTCTTATTCCTTCTTGTTTTTCTCTCTCTAATACCTTCTTTCCTTCTTTTTCTCTCTACTATCTTCTCTCCCTCTCTTATTCCTTCTGTTTTGCTCTCTCCCTCTCTTATTCCTCCTGTTTTTTCTCTCTCTCTCTCCTTCTCCCTATTCCCCTCTTTTTTCCTTCTGTTTTTTCCCATCTCCGTCTTTTGCTCTTTATTACTCACTCACTCTTTAGTCTTTCTATACTAGAACTTGGTTCCTCTGCATCTAGGATCCCCTACCTCCCTCCTTCCTCTCTCTCTCTCTCTCTCTCTCTCCTCTCTTCACAGTATTCGCGTTGATGAACTGTGATATTTTTTAGATTTTGCTTCTCTAGTTCCTTTTTGTTTTTTTTTCTGTTTCTTTTTTACTAATATTCTTTGATAAGAAAAATAATTTACACGGTTTTATAGCGCCTTTTTTTGAAAATGGAGCAATTTTTTTTTTGAACTTTTATAACTTTTATAGGCTGAGATTTGGGGGAATTTTTGTAGAGAGGTTTTTGAAAGATTTTTTCATCCTCTTTAAGATAATGATGGAGAAAAGGGGAAAGAAGGGAAATTTACCCCTTTTTTTTGTAAATAAAAAATTTACAGCGGATTTTTTTTTTTTCTTTTTTTTGAAAAACTTTTGTATAATTATTATGGAATTAGGTTTGGGAAAAATTTTATATAAATGTTTTCGAAAGATTTTTTCCTACTCTTATGAATGGTGGAGGAATTTTTGGAAAAAAAAGCATAATTTACCCCTTTTTTTTGGGAAATACAATATTTACAGTAAATTTTCGTTTCGTTTCGTTTTTTTTTCTTTTTTGAACTATTATAACTATTATCGAATAAGGTTTAAGGAAATTTTTATAAAGAAATTTTTAAAAGATTTTTGCCTACTCTTTAAGGTATAGTAAAGAAGAAGAAGAAGGAAAAAACCGAAATTTACCCCTGTTTTTTTCGAAAAAAAAGTACGGTGGATTTTTGTTGATTTTTTTTTTTTTTTTTAACTATTATAACTATTGTAGAATGAAGTTCGGGAAAATTATTATATTTATGCTATCGAAAGATTTTTTCCAATACTTTTTTAAAATGGTGAAGGAATTTTTTTCAAAAAAAAAAAAAAAAAAAATCAAAATCTACCCCTTTTTTTGAAAATAAAAAATATATTTCAATTTTTTTTTTCTCAAAATTGGGGCTATTCTTTAATTATGCAATTTTTTTTTTTATTTTTTTTTTTTTATAAATTTTCAAAAATATTAACTTTTAGTACAAAAAAAAAATGAAAATATTTTTTATTTTAGAGATATTTTTTAATAATTTAAAAAAAAAAAATTATTATAAAAAAAATTATTTTACAAACCAAATAAAGTTGTAGGATAATTTTCAATTTATCGCAATTGAAAATTTGTGAAATTCCACATTCATCAAGTATGTATTTTGAATTTTTTTTTATAAACAATTGTTTAAAAAATAAAAAAAAATTGTAATAACAATTAATTTATTATTATTATTATTATTATTATTATTATTATATTATATAATATTATATTATATTATATTATATTATATTATATTATATTATATTATATTATATTATATTATATTATATTATATGATTATTATTATTATTATTATATTTATTATAGAATTCTATAAAAAAAAGAAAGAAAATATTCGAGAAAAAAAAAATAGAATAATTTTACGTTGGAAAAAAAAAATTATTTTGAATTTTTGAATTCGATATATATGAAAAAAAAAAAAATTTTAATTATCGTAAATAGAAAGAAAATTAAATGAAAAAAATTTATCGTCCCTGAAATAAAAGTTCAAAAAGTACCGGAAAAAGAAAAATTTTTTTTTTTTGTTTTCAAACCAGACTTAATTTTTTTTTTTTTTTTTACTATACCTAATCTCTTCCAATGAGTGTTTAATTTCTTTTTTTTCTTTTTTTCTTTCTTCTTTTGTACATTTCCAGCAGGTCATTATCATAATTCACATTTTTTTTTACCCCGTTTCCCTTCGAGCGTTAAATATTCATTCATTAAATCAATTATCAACCAATCGAGACAAAATATATATATATATATATATATATATACTTTTTTTCTCTCTCTTTTTCTTTAAAGACTTTCGACAATTTTTCCTGTATTTTCTTTTTTTTTTTTACCTCATAAAAACAAAACCCGGAAAAAAGTGGATAAAAAAATTTTTCCCCCCCCACCAAATAAAACAAAAATAGACGAAATTTTTTTTTTCTTTTTGAATTCTAACCTCACTTTTAGAATAACTATATATATATATATATAAATCTGGACCCTTCTTTTCTACTTTTTTTTTAACTGTATGTCACTCGCCGCGAGTATTTGCCTCTCATGGAAAATAATAAAAAAAAAAAAAAAAAAAAAAAATAGAAAAAAAAGTTGAAAAAAAAAATTTCCTCCTACGACCGGAAGCCAAACGGATGTCGTCTGGTCCGGCTTTCGTTAAAATCTCGTTTTGCGGTCGAAATCGTAGCGCGCCACAGTTCTTCCGTAAACGCGCGCCTCGAGGATGGGTGAAAAAAAAATTTAAGTGAAAAAAACACTTGACAAAAAAAAAAGAAAAAAAAAAAAAAAAAGAGAAGCCCGAGTATAAAAAGTGTCGCGTTTATAGCCAAGACGTGTGTCTCCGCAAACGGGAGGACGAAAAACGAACGAGAGAGAGAGAGAGAAAGAGAGAAACAGACGTACAAAAGGGCGAGAGACAAAAAAAAAAAAAAAAAAAAAAAATGAAACTAAACGAGGCAAGCTGAAAATTTCAGAAAAATGAGAAAATATTATATAGAGAGAAGGTGAAAAAAAAAATTAGGAAGAAAATAAAAATGACATAAGCAAGATATTTCCGCTTTTTTTTTTTTTATTTTCCTTATGATGATGAAGATTTTTTTTGGGAACATGGTATTTTTTTTTTAGATTCCGATTTGACAATTTTTTTTTTTTTTTTTTTTTTTAACTAAAATATGAAAAAAAATTTTCGACACGATTTTTAATTTAAATTATATTCAATTTTTTAATTTGAATTTTTAATTAAATTTTTTTTTTTTAAATTAATAAATCGTTTTTTTTTAATTTTGCAAATTTTTTTTGGATTTAATACTCCTTTTTTTTAATTTAACTATGAATTTTTTTAATTTTTACTTTTTAAACTTTTTTTTCACCTAATTTTTGAATTTATAATATTCATTTATTGTTTTCAATTTTTTTTTTTTTTTTGATTGTTATTATTATTACCTTTTTTTTATCTATTTTTATTTTTCAGTTCTTTTTTTCTGTTTTCATCTTTAATTTTTCTTTTTTTCTTTAGCTCATTTCTTTTAATCATCTATATTTTCTTTTTTCTTTAGTTATTTTTCTTTCTTTTTAATTTTTCTTTTGTTCTTTATTCTTTTTTAATTTCCTTTTTCTCTTTTTCTTCTTTTAATTCAATTTTCATTTCAATTTGTTTTTTCATTTATTACTTTTATTTGTTTTTATCTTTTTTTCTTTTTTATTTCTTCTTTATCTTCTGCTTTATTTATTTTTATTTAATTTCTTTTTTCTTTTCAGTTTCTTTGTTTGTTGTTTTTTATTTCTATATATTTATATTATTTCCATTTATTTTTGTATTTTATTTATTTTATAAATTTATTTTTTTTTGTATTTTATTTTTTATTTTTTTTATTTATTTTTTTTTATATTATTTACATTTTTTTAATTTTTATATTTTTTTTTACTTTTTTTTGCATTTATCTTTTTTTGTCAAAGCAGGGAAATTTTGCAAACAAGTTGGAAAAATATTCAACGATGGCCGGAATCGAACCTCGATCTGTCTCTCACTCTCTTGAGTGACGCGCGCCCTAACCAATTGAGCTACAGCGCCACTCGATGAACGTTAATAAAATTTTTTTTGTATTTAATATTCGTTTTCTTTTTTTGTTGTTGTTGATTCCATCCTATTTTATCCTTTTTTTATTTTCTTCTAATTTTTTTTTTTTCTTTTGTTCAAATTTTGGTTAAGAAATTTTTTTTTTTGAGACCCAATTTTACAAATATTATTCGAAAAAAAAAAATTCTTTTTTCTATACAATCGAAATTTTTTGGCAAAATAAAACAATATAAATTACGCAAGTGGAACTTACGGACAAACAGACAGACGGAGAGAATTTTTTTTTTGAAAAGCGAACACAAGATTAAAAAGAAAAGAAAAGAAAAAAAAAAAAAAAAAAAAAAAAACAGCAAGGATGATGATGAGAAGATCAGAAGCAAAGAGCGTGACTTGATCCTCGTATGTTTTTATCTTCATCGATCGAATTTGAAAAATGCAACGTCATACCCGGATGCCTTCTGTTGCTTAAGAACCGCGAGTGAATGAGAAAGAGAGTGAGTGAGAGAGAGAGAGAAAATCGGCCCCGAAAATCGTTTATATCCTCGAGAAGAGTGTTTAGAGTATACACACACACACACATACATGTATGAAGGAACCAGTCGTGAAGAAAATGACGCATCGATTCTTTAACAAAAATCCTTCCCCCCCCCCTTCGTTCTCTTTTGCTCTCGAAAAATTGTTCTCCCTTTGATTATCTATCACTCTGTGGCCGCAGAGAGTTTGCTCCTAGAGATGCATTTTTTATTATTATTATTATTATTATTATTATTATACGCATTACAATTTTAATCGTCCCTTTTTTTCTCCCTCTCTTAATAATTTAACAAGCGAGAGAGAGAGAGAGAGAGAGAGAGAGGGGGGGGAAAAAGAAAGAGAGAGAGAAAAGTAGGAGAGAGAGAGAGTAAAAATAAAAAGAGAGGAGGAAAAAAGAAAGAGAGAGAAAGAAAAAAGTGGGAAAGAAAGAGAGAGAAAAAAGTAGGAGAGAGAGAGAGAGAGTAAAAAATAAAAAGAGAGGAGGAAAAAAGAAAGAGAGAGAAAGAAAAAAGTGGGAAAGAAAGAGAGAGAGAAAAGTAGGAGAGAGAGAAAGAAAAACGAATAAGAGAGAAAGAGGGGGAGAGATAAAAAGAGTGAGAAAAATAGGGGGAGGTAGTAAAAGTCAGAAATTTGTCAGATGCCCATAGATCCGTGTAACGTCTTCATAAAAGACTGTTTTCAACTACTGGTGTCGTGGCTTTCTTTCTTTTCTTTTTTTCTTTTTTTTTTTTTTTTTTTTATTTATTTTCATTCAAGGACCCCTTTTTAGTTTTTGAGAGCTTGTTTTCTTTTTTTCCTTCTTCATTCATCTCTATCAAAAAATCAAGAGTGTCACTTCTTCAATTATTGCAATGAGTAGCAAAAAAAAGGAAATTAACAATAAAACCAATTTTTGTTATGAATTTTAAAAAAGGGAAAAAAACAAAAATAATTAAATTAAAAAAAAAAAAGACAGAAAAAAGTATTAAATAAAAGAAAAAAAAAGAAATTATTAAAAGAAAAAAAAATTAAGTAAAAGAAAAAAAAGTAATTAAATAAAAGAAGAAAAGAATTAAATAAAACGAAAGAAAAAAAAAGAAATGAAATTCAGTATTTATCTCTTTATTTTAACATTTTTTTTTTATATATAATGCGCCAGAAGTGTAATGGAGAAATTCTAGTCTACATTCATCGAGTGCGACGGTAGCTCAATTGGTTATGGCGCGCCCGCACCACTGAAGAGAGAGAGAGAGAGAGAGATCGTGCTGAGGTTCGATTCCGGTCAGCGGTTAAATATTTTTCAAACATTTTCCTGATTCGAGGACAAAGATAATTAGAATATATAATGAAATAAATAAATTTGAAAAAAAATAATAATATAAATATAGAAGTAGATAAATTAATAACAAAAAAAAAGTATAAATATGAAAATAAAAAAATAGAGTAGAAACAAAAATAAATATAGAAATAATATAAATATAGAAATAAAGAAAAAAAAAAATAAATAAAAACAAACAAAAGTACTCAAAGAAAAAAAAGAAGAATTAAGAAGAAAATTGATTAAAAAGAAGGAAAAGATAAAGAAAAAAAAAGAATAAAAAAGTTAAAAATAAATAAAAATACAAAGTAAAAACAAAAACAAACAAAAGTACTAAGGAAAAAAGATAAAGAATAAACTAAAAAGAAAAATTAAATAAAAGAAAATTGAAAGAAGAAATAAAAAAACAAAAGAAAAAATGACAAAAGTATACTAAAGAAAAAAGAAGAAATTAAAAAAAAAGAAAATATATATATAAAGAAAGAAAAAGAACTAAAATAAAGAATGAAATTAAGGGGAAAAATAAATAAAAATAAAAAAAACCTTAAAGGAATAATAAATGAAATAAATAAATAACAGAGAACCTAAAAAAAACAAAAAATGGAAGTAAATAAACATATGAACCTAAAGTATATATATATATATTAAATAAAAATAGTAAAAAAATACTAAAAAATACTAATAAAAATAGTTTAAAAAAATACTAATAAAAATAGTAAAAAAATACTAAAAGTAAAATAGTACAAAAATACTAATAAAAAATACTTAAGAAATACTAATAAAAAAAGTAAAAAGTACTAAACAAATACCAATAATAATAATAATAATAATAATAATAATAATAATAATAATAATAATAATAATAATAATAATAATAATATTAATAATAATAATAATAATAATAATAAACAAGTAATAAAAATAAAAAGAGTCAATATAAAAATTACAAAAAATAAATAATTATGTAATAATTAAAATTCAGAATAAAATTATTAAAAATCATTAGTTATTATTTGAAAAAAGGAGAAAAAAAAATTAAAAAATAGAATTGTTTTTTTTTTATTTCAATTTTCATTAACTATATCCTAGTCAATGAATCAAAAACAAAAACTCATTATCAATCAATTCAAAAAAAGTAAAAAAAAAAAAAAAAAAATTTTTTTCCCCCTAATAAAAATCTCATAAACGACTTGTGAAGTACCAATAAAAAAAGTTTTGTTTTTTTTTTACTTCTATTTAATACTAATTCTCAGTAATATTGGTGTCAAAACACACTTTTTTTTAAATCCCTCCCCCCCCTCCCCTCCTAAGTGTCAATGAACCGCTTGACTGCAAGTCAAGTTTACAATAAAGAAATGAAGAACAAAAAAAAAAAAAAAAAAAAAAATTCTATATAAATGGGAAACTAGGCAAAAAAAAAGTCGGTCAAGCGCAAGGTAGAATCGGGAGAATGAAAAAAAAAAATAATAATAAAAAAAAAAAGGTTAAAAGAAAAATATATTAAGCAAGATATTTAAAGGTGAGAAGAATTGAGGAAGGAGAGAGAGAGAGGGGGGGAGAGATTATTAAAGGCAAAAAAAGACCCTTCGGTGTATTTTTTATCAGTGGCGCTTAAATTTTTTTTTTTTTTTTTTTTTTTTTTGCTCGATTATTATTTTGTGTATCTCTCTGGCTTCTCAAAAAAATTAACGCACGCGCGTCAAGTTGGTCTCTTCTTTGGAAAAAAAATTTATTTTTTTTATTTTCTCCCCTGCGTTACAAAGATCAATTTTTTTATTCTCTCTCTCTCTCCCCCCCCCCTCTCTCTCTCTCTCTCTCTCTCTCTCTCTCTCTCTCTCTCTCTCTCTCTCTCTCTCTCTCTCTCTCTCTCTCGCTCGATCATAAGCTGGCAAAAAATAAAAAAACACGAGACGAAAAACCGGTCGCTATATATATATATATATATATATATATATATATATATATATATATATATATATGTGAATCAGTAGCAAATTCTTTCGATGACGAAAAAGAACCCGCAGGGGCTAGTGAGACGGTTCGCAACAAAAAAAAAAGGTAAATAAAGAGTGGGGGGGGGAAAGGATCGAAAATTGGGCCACGCAAGAGAATTTATACATTGGCTTCAATAAAATTCTTATTTCATTTTTTTTTTTTTTTGGAAAAAAATTTTAGACAAAAAAAATTTATTTAAATTTTTGAAAAATAATTTACCAAAAAAAAAAAACTATTTTAGTTTTTTACAAAATAATTTGCAAAAAAAAATTATTTTAATTTTAAAAAAATAATTTTTATTAATAATAATAATAACAATAATAATAATAATAAATAATAATAATAATAATAATAATAATAATTTACCAAAAAATAAACTATTTTAGTTTTTGAAAAATAATTTACAAAAATAAATTATTTTAATTTTTAAAAAATACTTTTTATTAATAATAATAATAATAACAATAATAATAATAATAAATAATAATAATAATAAATAATAATAATAATAATAATAATAATAATAATAATAATAATTTACCAAAAAAAAAACTGTTTTAGTTTTTGAAAAATAATTTTTTGAAAACTGTTTTAATTTTTGAAACAAAATTAAAAATAAACTCTATTGTTTTTTTTAATAATTACTAATTTAGGAAAAAAAAACTATTTTATTTTTTGAAATTAATTTAGAAAAAATTGTATTATTTGTTTTTTGAAAAATAATTTTACCAAAAATAAAACGATTTTAGTTTTTGAAAAATAATTTACAAAAAAAAACAAACTACTTTAACAATTTGAACAATATTTTTTTTTTTTTTTGTTGAAAGAAACTAAAATAAGTAATTTCTACATTTGTTTTCTGTTTTTAATTTTAATTTTCACATTGCCTTAAAGATTTTTGAAAAAAAATCACAAATCCTTAAATTAAAAAATGAATACTAAAAAAAAAACTATTTTAAATTTTGAAAAATAAATTTTGAAAAAAATTATTTTAATTTTTTGAAAAATAATTTTCAATAATATAAGCAATTTCTATATCTTTGTTTTCTGTATTTAATTTTTATTTTAATTTTTTTACATGGCCTTAAAATTAGAAAAAAAATATATATACATAATAATGCTTAAAAATGAAAATAAAAAAACTAAAAAAAAATTTTAATTTTTGAAAAAAAATAAATTAAGTAGAAAATTTTTTAATTTTCTGACAGAATTTTGCAAAAACCACGAATTTTTGAAAGAAAATAATTAATTATAATTAAATTTTCTAATAATTATAAAAAAATTAAATTTGAAAAAATAGTAATTTAAAATTTTTTTTTTGTTTTTAATTATTCGTGAAACTGATTTTATAAAATGAAAACTGGTGAGAACTCTTTCTCTTGTATATATATATATATGGAATTTTTGAAAAGTTCTACGCATTGCCCTTGGACCTTTTTGTTTGGGAGTCAATACTAATTTATCAAGGGCATCAAAATAAACCCGCAAGAGTTTCTCGCCTCGCTTGACGAATTACAAATGATGAGAAATTCACTTTGAAACTCTTTTATTTCCTTTTTTTTTTCTTCTTCGCATCCATAAACATAAATATATATCTAATCACCGACAATATATATATATATATATATATTATATTTTGAAATATTCATTTTATTTTTATTTTTTAATTAATTTTCCACTTAATCAAAAAAAAAAAAAAATTTTTTTTTTTAATTTACTCCAAATTTTTCTTGTTTTGATGGATTTACTATTATTAAAAGTTCTATTGTTCTTAATTGAATTTTCAAATGAGGATCCTCAAATTTTTTTTTTCAAAATAAAATTAAAATTATCAACAAATAAAAACAAATTTAGAAATCATATTTTTACTTCGTTTATATTTTTTATTAAATTTATTATTTCTATTGTTATTATATTTAATTTCATTTTTTTAAAATTTAAAGTAGGTCAAATGTAGGTCACATTAGACCAAATGTAAGTTTTAGGGTCAAATATAGGTCAAATTTAGGTCGAATATAGACAAATGTGGGTCAAATGTAGGTCGAATTTAGAAAAATCAAAATTAAGTCCAATGTAGGTTTAAATGTTAAACTTTTGACAATATAGGTCAAATTTAGGTCAAATTACGTCCAAAGTAATTTTAAAGGTAAAATTTTGGTCAAATTAGATAAAATTTAGATCAAATATAAACAAATGTATATCAAAGTAAGTCCCAAGTAGGTTAAAAGGTAAATTTTAGGTCTAATGTAGGTCAAATGTAGGTCAAATTTAGGTCGAATATAGATAAACGTAGATGAAAATGTAGGTCGAATTTAGAAAAATCTAAATCAAAATTAAGTCCAATGTAGGTTTAAAGGTTAAACTTTTGACAATATCGGTCGAATTTATGTCAAATTACGTAAAAAGTAATTTTAAAGGTAAAATTTTGGTCAAATTAGATAAAATTTAGGTCGAATATAAACAATTGTATGTCAAAGTAAGCCCCAAGTAGGTTTAAAGGTAAATCTTAGGTCAAATGTAGGTCGAATATAGGTCAAATTTTGTCACAAGTAAGTTTACAGGTCATATTAAGGTCAAATATAAATCGAATTACGATCTCTTTTAATTATAAAGGTCAAACTTAAGTCAAATTAGGTCAAATGTTGGTCTAATAAGGGTCAATTTCGGTCAAATTAAGTCTCATGGTAGGTTTAATGATCAAATTTAGGTCAAGTATTGGTCAAATTACGTCA
The DNA here is from genome assembly GCF_019393585.1 of Leptopilina boulardi. Lineage (NCBI taxonomy): Eukaryota > Metazoa > Arthropoda > Insecta > Hymenoptera > Figitidae > Leptopilina > Leptopilina boulardi. Next base: position 495,134 of record NW_026138046.1, read on the forward strand.
CAAGTAAATTTAAAGTTAAATTTTCAATTAAATGTAGGTCGAATATATGTCAAAGTACGTCACAAGTAAGTTTAAAGGTAAAATTTAAATCAAATTAGATCTAATATAGGTAAATGTAGGTCAAATTAAGTCCCATGTAGGTTTAAAGGACAAAATTAGATCAAACGTGGTCGAATTTAGGTCAAATTAGGTCTCAAGTAAGTTTAAAGACCAAATTTAGGTCAAATTAGATTAATTTGTATATGGAATATAGTCAAATATTGGTAAAATTAAGTCCCAAGTAGGTTTAAAAGTAAATTTTAGGTGAAATGTAAGTCGAATATAGGTCAAATTACGTCACAATTAAGCTTACAGGTCACATTAAGGTCAAATTAGGTCAATTGTAGGTCGAATATAGGTCAAATTACATCGCAATTCATTTGAAAGGTCAAAATTAAGTCAAATTAGATCAAATGTAGGTCTAATAAAGGTAAATTTAGGTCAAATTAAGTCTCAAGATAGGTTTAAAGATCAAATTTAGGTCAAATATAGGTCAAATATAGATCAAATTACGTCACAAGTAAATTGAAAGTTGAATTTTTGATTAAATGCAGTTTGAATATAGGTTAAAGTACGTCACAAGTAAGTTTACACGTCACATTTTGGTCAAATGTAGGTCGAACATAGGTCAAATTACATCTCAATTAAGTTTAAAGTTAAAATTTCAGTCAAATTATATCTAATATAGATAAATGTAGGTCAAATTAAGTCCCATGTAGGTTTAAGGGTCAAAATTAGACTAAACATGGTCGAATTTAGGTCAAATTACATCGTAAGTAAGTTTAAATGCCAAATTTAGGTAAAATTATATAAATTGTAGGTCGAATATAGGCAAATATAGGTAAAAATTAATTCCCAAGTAGGTTTAAAGGTAAATTTTAGGTCAATTGTAGGTCGAATATAGGTCATATTACGTCCCAAGGAAGTTGAATAGATAAATTTAGGTCAAATTTGGTCAAATAAAGCTTCAAATAAGGTTGAGTGTTAGTTAAATTAAGTCAAGTTTAAAAATCAAATTTGGGTCAAATGTAAGTCGAGTAAATAGGTCAAATTTCATCCGAAGTAAGTTAAAAAGTTAAATTTAGGTCAAATTTGGCAAATATAGGTTTAAAGAAGGTCAAATGTTGGTTAAAATAAATCACATGTAAATTTAAAGGTCAAATTTGGGTCAAATAAAGGTCGAATATACGTTAAATTACGTCAGATTAAAAAAATTTTTTTTTCTCTACAGAAATTACAAAAAAAAAAATTTTGTCTACAATTTTAATTGTTCATTTTATTTGACACTATTCCTTTTTTTTCCTTTTTATTTTCTGACACTCTTTCGCTTATTTATTTTATTAAAAAATAGAAAAAATTTTTTTTTTATATTCGTAAATAAAAACTAGACACATTTTTTTCCAAATTGTGTGACTTAAATTAAATTGGATAACAAAAATTTTTTTTTTTTTTTTCAAACTCTTTTTTCGCGCACACCCCTATGTGTGTATATAGATATTGATTTCAGTATACGCACGTGCGTGTGTGTATGTATTTAATGGCGGTCAGTGGTCACCCCTTTTTTTTTGTCCTCGTGCAAAGCAACAAAAAAAAAAAAAAAGAAAAAAAAACCGGATTTTTTGAACGTTGCCCAACAACAACGTGTTGCTTTTATATATTGAGCATCTGTACACGCTTTAATCTGCATATGGTCCAGAGATGACAGGATCCCCTCTGAATCGCGCCCCCCCCTCGCTTCTCTTTTTTCTCCCCCTTTTTTTCTCTCTTTTTTTTATTTTTTTTCTCACTCTATTTTCATTTTATTAATAATAAAAAAAATAAAAAAAAAAAAAATCACATTATTTTTGACACCTATTACTATCCCCCCCTCTTCCCTATCGAATAAATAGGAATTTTTTTTTTTTGAAAATGAAACTTTAAATAAATAGAAATTTTGATAAATGAAATTTTGAACAAATATAGGAATTCTTTGAAATTAATTTTTAAATTCATAAAAATTTTTTAATATAGAAAATCGATTTAGTGGATTCGTTAATTTGTTTAGAAGTTGTAAACGCTTTTTGAATTTTTTCTTTTTTTTTTGGGACATTTTTTTTATTTATCATAATTTTTTTTATTTTTTTCGCCTTTAAAGGATGTAATTTATTGCTAGGAACACAATTGCCAAGTTTCATAAGAATTCGATAATTTCTTTCGAAGTTATAACAGTTTTTTTGGATTTTTTTTTTTGGGTCATTCCGTAATAATTATACATTTTTGTTTCTAAATTTGAATTTTTTTTTTTTTTGCAAATAAAAGAATATCGTTTATTGCAAGGAACATAATTGTGAAGTTTACTAAGGATTCGTTAATTTTTTTTCGAAGTTATAATCGTTTTTTTGATTTTTTTTTTTTTTTGGGTCATTCCGTAATAAATTTACGCCATTTTTTCAAAAATTTATATTTTTTTCCTTTAAAGCATATGTAATTCATTGCAAAGAATACAATTACCAAGTTTTAGAATAATCCGTTAATTTCTTTCGAAGTTATAAACATTTTTTGAATTTTTTTTTGGGTCATTCCATAATAATTTTGCGCTGCTTTACATAAATTTGTATTTTTCCACCTTTAATGGATCCTATTCATATTAAAGAAACACAATTATCAAATTTCAAAAGGATTTGTTAATTTTATTGAAAGTTATTAATGTTTTTTGGATTTTTTTTTTTTTTTTTTGGGTCATTCCGTAATAAATATACATTTTTTTTCCAAATTCGTGTCTTTCTGCAATAAATGAATGTAATTTATCGAAAAGAACATATATAATGTTACCATAAGTTTACTAAGGATTCGTTAATTTTTTTTCGAAGTTATAATCGTTTTTTGAATTTTTTTTTTTTTTTTTTTGGGTCATTCCGTAATAAATTTACGCTTTTTTTTCCAAAAATTTATATTTTTCGCCTTTAAAGCATGTATAATTCATTGCAAAGAACACAATCGCCAAGTTTAAGAACAATTCGTTAATTTTTAATCAAGTTAAAACAGTTTTTTTTAAAAAAATTTTTTTTTTTTTTGGATAATTCCATATTATTAATTTTGCGCTTTTTTTTCCTAAATTTGTATTTTTTTCTCCTTTAAAGCAAATAATATGTAATCCATGAAATAAAATTTCAGTTTATATAAAAATTGTCCAAAATCGTTTTAATGGAAATATAAAAAATAAAATTAAAAAAAAAAAAAAAAAAAAAAAAAAAAAAAAAAAATTGAATAAATATAAATTCGGCTAAAAAAAATTTCGAAAATTCGAATAAAAAATCCTTTTCTTTTATTTTTTCAGAAATACTCGCCTCAATTTTTTAACCGTTTAATTTTTGAAAATCTTGTTTTGAATAACAATGAGGTGTCAAGTTAAGGGTCTTTAAGACAAGTCTCCCCCCCCTCTCTCTCTCTCTACCCCCTCCCTCCCTTTTTTTTGGCTCCCCACTTGACAATCAACTTTAACTAATGTGACGAGATGATCAATCAAAAAAAAAAAAAAAAAAAATTTTTTTTCTTTTTCATTTATAATATGTAAAAAAAAATGGCCCACACGTAATGTGATATGGAAATATTTTAGTCTAGTTAAAATCTAAGGGGAGAGAAGGGAGGAAAAAAAAGGGTTGTCGCAGATTAATGATGGGGTTAAGGAAATCTTGAGATGCAATTTTTTTTTTTTCTATTCTTGTTAGCATAAATTTTTTTTTCTTCATTTTTCTTTTTTAATATTTTCATACCTTACATAGGGGGGAGGGGGGCACCTGTGTTACAATATATATATATATGTTGCGCTTGCAACCTTTTGTCATCGGAATCCAATTGACTTAATCGGCTATTTTTCTCTTCTGACTTTTCGTGGGATAAATATTTTGTAATATATGTGTACGCGCTTTTTTTCAGAATATAAAAAGAAAAAAATTTATATATATATATATATATATATATATATATAAACAAAAAAAAAGCAGAAGAAATAAAAAATAACAAATAAAAAAATTTTAAAAATAACGTAATATTTATTAAATAGAAAATTTTTTAAGGAAAAATTTTTTTCTTTTTTTGAAAATTAAAAAACTTTTTATTATTATTTATTATTATTATTATTATTATTATTATTAGGTATTATTAATATTATTATTTTGCTTATCTCTAATTTTTTTTTGTTTGTTTAATTTTAGAAAAAATTTATTTATTTAAATTTTTGTTAATTCAACAAATTTTTTTTTTATTTCAAAAATAATTTTTTTATATGGAAGTTTCTTTTTTTTCTTATTTGTTCAAAAAAATTTTTTAAAAAAATTGTTTTTTGTAAATAATAATAGTAATAATAATAATAATAATAATAATAATAATAATAATAATAATAATAATAATAATAATTTTACACAAATAAAAATTTATATTTCTATTTAAAAATATATTCGTTGAGATGAAATCGACTGTGTGTGTGTGTTTTTTTTTATTGAATTCTTTTTCGGCACAAGGATCAGGATACATTTTTTTTTTTTTTATTGTTATTTTGACTCTTCCTTTCTTACCTCATCCAAAATTCCATTTTAAGCTATAAGGCCATCAGCTATTCTAGGAGATGCAATTTATTTATGATTGAGAATTATTATTTTAGCAAAATATTGTTATTATTTTTTTTATAATAATAATAATAATAATAATTATTATTATTATTATTGAAAATTGTTGTTATTATTATTATTTGTATTATTTTAAATTGTTGTTATTATTATTATTAATATTATTATTATTAAAAATTATAATTATTATTATTATTATTAGTATTATTATTAAATAATTGCAGTATAATAATTATATAATATAATTTATAACAAAAAAATAAAAAAAATTTCATTGAATCAAATATTATATTAAATCAAAAAAAAAAAAAAAAAATTAGAGAAATAAATAATAATAATAATAATAATAAATAATTCTAGTAAAATGAAAGAGAGAAAAATGAGAGAGAGAGAGAGAGGGGGGGGGGGAAATCGGTTTTTAAGATGTTCGCGTAAGTAGACACCTTGGCACGTTTTATTATGATTAGAAGCAATCAAGCGTGTTGGCCAAAGAGAGTTGCATTCTCGTCACACTGTTGGCGCGATCGACATTCAGAGCAAAAAAAAAAAAAAAAAAAAAAACAAGAAGAAGAAGGTAAGATAGTTTTTGAAGAAAAAAAATGGTATAGAGAAGAGTAAAAAAAAAAAAAAAAAAAAAAATCTCGTAACTAGAGGGTGATGGAAAAAAGTGTTGTTGTGGTGGTGGTGGGGGGAAGGGGAAGGGAGAGTCTAACCTCACTTCCAATATACAAAAATCCACTGAAGCGTGCAATTTGTCGATGTCGATCTCTCACCTCGTTTTGTGTGACGCTCTCTCAAAAGTCTTCAATCAGATTTTCGAATAAAAATTTTTAACAATGACTATGTGCGAAAAGAATATTTTTCTTTTTTCCTTTTTTACTATAAATTCGAGTATTAGTCATTTTTGCTGTTTAAAAATTTTGCTAAATAAAAAATTTTTAATTTTATTAGTTTTATTCGTTATAATTATTATTATTATTATTATTATTATTTTTTTTTTATTTTGATTATTCTTATTATTTTTTTTTATCTTCATTATTAATTATTATTATTATTTTTTATTTTGATTATTATTATTATTATTTATATTTACTTACTATTATTTATAATTATTTATTTATTTATTATTTATTAAATTTATTATATATTTATTATAAAATATAATAATTCAGCTAAATAACAAAGAAAATATCTAAAAATTTATTTTTAAATAGAGATATATATATATATATATATATATATATATAAATTTTAGTCCAATGGTTAAAACTCTCTACTTGTAAAAAAAAAAAAAAAAAAAATTCAGGGTTCGATTCCCAGTGGAGGTGAGAATTATATAATACAAAATAAAATTTGTCTCAATAATTATTTTTATAAATTAATTAGCAAACAACAAAAAGAAAAGAAATATTATTTTTAAAAAAATGTACATTTTGTATATATATATATATATATAGAGAGAAATAGTTTTGATTTGAAAAAATAGTAATTTTAGTATAAAACTATTGTGGAACTAAAAAAAACCATTTATTAGTATAAAAACAAATATTTGAATAAAATAATAATAATAATAATAATAATTTATTATTAAAAATATTGTTTTGAGTAAAAAAAAAACTAAATTTAGTATAAAAACAAATTTTTGAATTAAATAGTAATAATAATAATAATAATAATAATAATAATAATAATAATAATAATAATAATAATAATAATAATTTACTATTAAAAATATTGTTTTGAGTAAAAAAAAACTGAAAAAAACAAATTTTTGAATTAAATAATAATAATAATAATAATAATTTATTATTAAAAATTTTGTTTTGAGTAAAAAAAAAAAAACTAAATTTAGTATAAAAAACAAATTTATGACGAAAAAATAAAAATTGCGTAAAAAAAGTATTCAATGCAAAAAAAAAAAAAAAAAAAAAAAAATGAAATCCAATTTCATCTCAAGTATTATACAATATACAACTATGTGAATGTATTTTTGAGACATAAATTTTTAAAATTTTAGTTGTAAAAAAAAAAAAAAAAAAATACATATCCTAGATATCACGCGACGATACCTCGATATAATAACATAACAAATTTGTACAACCGAGCCTTACCCCACCCCACCCCTCCTTCTCCTCCTTAACCTTTGTCACCCCCCCCCCCCCTCACACCTCTATAAGTGACGGGGCATCTCACATGTAATTTTCTCTTCCTTGAACACCTCGGCAAATAATATGAGAGAAAAAAAAAGAAAAAAAAAAAAAAAAAAAAATCGAAATAAGACCGGGTGGGTGCCATGGTGCGAAAGGACAGGCCATAGGACACAAGCTTCTTTAAAAAAAACATATGGCAACCGGGTGCTTGAGAATTCTTTTTTTTTTTCCTCTCTCTTTTTTTCAACAAATACATTATATACATATAATACTCTATAATATATTTGATTCATCCCTTAAAACTCATTTCCGAAAATCATTTTTTCTCTCTCTCTCTCTCTCTCTCTCTCTCTCTCTCTCTCCCACCCACTAACCCATCCTCTTTCTCTTCACTCTAATATATTTTTAAATAAGTTTTTAACTGTAGGTAATTTATATTGTATTTAGGATAATTATTATTATTCTCCTTTCTTTTTTTTTTAATTAGAGGGACGATAATTGTTTCATTCTTCATTTTTTTTTTTTTGAGATTTAAAAAAAAGAAGGAAAAAAATACTTTGTTAAATTACATATATCCCTTTTTTTTGACACTTTTTGGAAATTTGGTTTATTTTATTTATTTATTTATTTTTTTTTTTTTGAGTAGGGGAGGGGGATTTTAAAAAATTCAGTAATAACTAAATAAAAAAATTTTTATATCCCAAAAAAAGATTATTTGAAAATTATTATCACAGATAAGACCCAAAATACAATTAATGCTGTCCGAAATAAAATCCAAAAAATACTAGCAATAAGGTCCAATATACTAATTTTCTTAGAAATAATAAAATTTTAAATATAGTAATTTTTCCCCTTTAAATAAGGCTAAAAATACTAATATTTGTCCCAGGCAAGACCCAAAATAAAATTAATGCTGTCCCAAAAAAAAAAAAATTCAAAAAAATACTAGAAATAAGGACCAATATACTAATTTTGTTAGAAATAATAAAATTTTAAATACAGAACTTTTTTTCCTCTTTAAAGAAGGCTAAAAATATTAATAATTGTCCTAGACAAGAGCCAAAATACAATTAATGCTGTCAGAAATAAAATCCAAAAAATACTAGCAATAAGGTCCAATATACTAATTTTCTTAGAAATAATAAAATTTTAAATATAGTAATTTTTCCCCTTTAAATAAGGCTAAAAATACTAATATTTGTCCCAGGCAAGACCCAAAATAAAATTAATGCTGTCCCAAAAAAAAAAAAATTCAAAAAAACACTAGCAATAAGGCCCAATATATTAATTTTGTTAGAAATAATAAAATTTTAAATATAGTAATTTTTTCCCCTCTTTTAAATAAGGTTAAAAATATTAATATTTGTCCCAGACAAGAGCCAAGATACAATTACTGCTGTCCCAAAAAAATTCAAAAAAATATTAGGAATCAACGTAACTAATTTTTTTTTTAAATTTCTTTTTTAACTTGTTTCTATTTCAAAAACAAAAAAAAAATGGATGTTTAGAATAAACAAATAAAAAGAGTCAAAAAGTGGAATAAAAAAAAAAAATTAAATTTTGCTGAATGAAATATTTTTCTCGACTTTTTTTTTTTTGTTTTTCTTATTTTTGGACGAAATAAAATTTATTTTTTCACTCACTCATTTTGTTGATTATTCTTATTTTGTATTTTTTTTTCTCTCACCTTTTTTTTCGTATTATATGCATATATATATATATATATATATATATACGCGTAATAATAACGATAATAATAATAATAATAATAATAATAATAATTCGTAGCCACTGGACGGAAACAAAAATTTAATTTTCTGTTTTGAAAGAGCAAAAATTGTATATATATATATACGCTCGAAGGACGAATTCGTTTCGGTTGTCAACAAAAGATTTCGGGAATATATATATCCTTCTCTCTCTTTCTCGCTATATGTAATTTTAAAGAAAAAATTATTTTCTTAATGAATAATTATTAATAATAAAAAAAATAATTAAAAAAAAACCTAATTACAATTAATTATAATAATAATAATAATAATAATAATAATAATAATAATAATAATAATAATAAAATTAGATATTATTAGTATTATAATAATAATTATTATTATTATAATTAATAAAAAATAATATTTATTTCGTTGGTCGTCATTGAAAAAAAAAGATAATAATTTATTTGACATTTGTATATGTATATATATCGCGGGAAAATAAATTAAAAGTATATGGAATTATTACCGAGAATATAGAATATTTCATAAAAAGATGAGGTGATGATGAATAAACCTGCTTGATATGTTACGAAACATATATATATATATATATATATATATATAACTTATTTATTCAGGAGCCATAGCCAGACATATATGCGACCTTATGATATTGAAAATATTTTATATACATACCTATATAGGTATATACATATATAGTGACAAGCACATAGCACAATATTCGCGCAGTGACTAAACGCTTTTTACTTTAAGAGTCATTATTATCTCGCTTCCGCGAGACTATTATACATAAAAAACAATATATATATATATAGTACCTCATCTTCATCATCCTCTTACATTCGGTAAAAAAAAGATTAATTTTTTAAATAAAAAAAAAAATTTAACAATTTTTTTTCAATTTTGGGCCTTATTTTCAATTTTGGGCCTTATTTTCAATTTTTGGGCCTTATTACAATAATTTTGGGACTTAATTCGAATTTTGTCCCTGTGCTAAAGATACAGTTAATTTAAAAAACTAAATAGTACAAATTTTTTCATTTTGTGCGACTTATAATCGCTGTTTGGGCCTTATTAAAATATTTTTGGGACTTATTTTCATTTTTCGGGTCATATTACAATAATTTTTGGAACATAATTTTAATTTTGTTCCTATTCTAATGATACAGTAAATTTAAAAAAAAAATTGGTACAAATTTTTTAATTTTTGGGCCTTATTTTCATTTTTTGGACATTATTAAAATAATTTTGGGACTTAATTCGAATTTTGTCCCCGTGCTAAAGATAGAGTAAATTGAAAAAATAAAAAGTACAAATTTTTTAATTTTGTGGGACTTATAATCGCTGTTTGGGCCTTATTAAAATATTTTTGGGACTTATTTTCATTTTTCGGGTCATATTACAATAATTTTTGGAACATAATTTTAATTTTGTTCCTATTCTAATGATACAGTAAATTTAAAAAAAAAATTGGTACAAATTTTTTAATTTTTGGGCCTTATTTTCATTTTTTGGACATTATTAAAATAATTTTGGGACTTAATTCGAATTTTGTCCCCGTGCTAAAGATAGAGTAAATTGAAAAAATAAAAAGTACAAATTTTTTAATTTTGTGGGACTTATAATCGCTGTTTGGGCCTTATTAAAATATTTTTGGGACTTATTTTCATTTTTCGGGTCATATTACAATAATATTATTGTCACTTTTTTTGGGCCTTATTAAAATATTTTTGGGACTTATTTTCATTTTTCGAGTCATATTACAATAATTTTGCGACTTAATTGCAATTTTTTCCCCGTGCTAAAGATATAGTAAATTAAAAAAAAAGTATAGAACAAATTTTTTTTGTTTTTGAGACTTATAATCACTTTTTGGGCCTTATTAAAAAAAATTTTGGGACTTTATTTTCATTTTTCGGGTCATATTACAATAATTTTGGGACTTAATTTTAATTTTGTTCCTATGCTATAATAGGTACAGTAAATTTAAAAAAAATTGGTACAAATTTTTTAATTTTTGGGACTTATAATCACTTTTTGGGCCTTATTAAAATATTTTTGGGACTTATTTTCATTTTTCGTGTCATATTACAATAATTTTGGGACTTAATATTAATTTTGTTCCCGTGCCATACAGATACAGTAAATTAAAAAAAAATAAATAGTACAATTTTTTTTTTAATTTTTGGGCCTTATTTTCATTTTTTGGACTTGATTACAATAATTTTGGGAACTTATCTTTAATTTTGTTCTGCGGTGATACTGATACAGTAAATTAGAAAAAAAAAATAGTACAAATTTTTTAGTTTTTTGGGCCTTATTTTAATTTCAAACTCATAAAAAAAATTTTCTTATTTATAAGTACACATAATATAGAATTTACATGCGGCAATAAGAATTTATTTTGCAAAAAAATGTTAATCCCCCCCCCGAAAAAAATTACAATAATATTTAAAAGGGCCTTATTTGGGCCTTATTGCAAGTATATATTTTATTTCTACATTGTACTTTGACTATATAAACAAACCAAAAAAAAATTTTTTTTTACGTAATTTCACCTTAATTCCATTTTAAACAAATATTTCAATCTCAAGGTGAGATCCTAAAAAATTTTTTGGGCCTTACGCGGTTAATTATATAATTTTTCTCATTGTTTCTTAAAAAAAATTATGGATTTATGTGTAAATAAAAATAATTAGAATTATGTGTAATTGCATATAAACTATATATATATTTCATTTCCACAAAAGAGAAAGTGAGATTAATTTTTCGGGGACTAATATATAAGGCCCAATTATTATTATTATTTTTTTTTTTTTGATTTTCGTTCGTGCATGAACTCTATGGCGTCATTTTTGTGTTATAAGCACGAAAACTAAAGCGATCACACGTATATTGTAAAATCTATATATATATATATTATACAATACGTTGAAAGTCAATTGGAGAGGGGGGGGAAAGGGGGCCCGATTTTTTTTTTATAAAGCGTGGGCCCCTTGACGAATTAGGGACGCGCGTCAAACCGTATACCAAGTTGGCCGTCTTTGAAAATAATTCGAGACAGTAGCTTTTTGCTCTCTTTGGCGTTCTATATATATATATATATAAACTTTGTGCCAGCTCGTCGATCATATTTTTGTCGATTTGGGGCCTTATTTTTTGAGTCCCTCAAAAATTAGATGACGAAGAGTATTTTTTTTTCCAGTTGAACATCAATCTTTTAATATGATCATATATAACGACAAATTATATCAATTTTCCAAAAGATTTATGATGATGAAAATTTCACACGTGGATTATTATTAATTTTTGATTTTTTGGGCCTTATTGGGCCCGTATAAATATTTTACGGTTTTTTTTTTTTAAAAAAAACATATTTTTGATGCTTTTTTTTACATTTTTTTTCGTGTTTAGCTTAATTTTTTCAAATTTATTTATTTTTTTTTCGTGAAAGAGGGGCCTTACAATGCTAATTTGGGCCTTACAATATTATTTTGGGGCAAAAAGTTAAAAAAAAAATTAAATTTGTATCTATCAATATTTATTATTATTACGAAATTTATTGTTAAAAAATTTGTTTATTTTTTGGGGCCTTATGTCATTTTTTGGGGGGGGGTGGGAGGGGGGTTTTTATAATAATTTATCATAATAATAAATTTTTCTGTAGTTTACGAAAAACAGGATTTAATTAACTTTTTCCATTCTCTTTGGTAAATATATTTTAAAATCATTAATAATTGGGCCTTATTCATAAGTCCCAAGTCTTTTTTTTTCATTTCGAATTGATAATTATTATCCGTTATCGTTGCGAATTGCGCCTATATAGTATAGTAAATATTTAAAACCAAAACTAATTTTTTTTTTGGAATTTGGCTCAAAAATCAAATATGGCCCCAAAATCAAATAAGGCCCAAAATCAAATATGCATTTCTTCCTCTAAACATGATGGGTATGATTATTAATATTTCCAAAATTGTAAACTAAAACAAATTAAAACAAAAACATATATATTTTATGTTTATAAGGCCCATTTTTTTTTGAAAATTGGGCCTCATGTCCAAATTCGTCATAAAATTCTCATTAAGAACCACAGTATTAAAAAATAATTATTTACATACTAACGAATTATAAAAAAAATGTATACTATATATATATATTTTTTTTTTTTGGGCCTTATGAAAGATTAAAAATAGGCAAATTACCTATTTGTTCGAAAACTATTATTCTATTTATTATATTAATTAAAAACCTTGTTGAAAAAAAATATTTTGGGCCTTAGTTTAAAAAATGGGCCCAATTTTCGGAAAAAAATTGGGCCTTATGTTCAAATCCATCATAAAATTCTCATTAAGAACCACAGAATTAGAAGAAAAAAAAATTATTTACATAATAATAAATAATAAAAAAAAAAAAATGTCTACTATTAATATATATATATATATATTATTTTGGGCCTTATTGTAAGATTTAAAAATAAGCAAATTATATCTGTTTGATCAGAAGGTTTGGGAGGGGATTTTGTTTTTTTTTTTGCCCAAAGTTCGGTTGAAAAAAAAAATGTCCGTTAGCAGCTGGACGCAATCAAGAAAATGTGAAAAAAAAAATTTCTGGGCCTTAAATTTGAAAATTAGAAGAAAAAAAATGAAAAAAAAAAAAAAAAAAAAAATTGCATCAATACAATTTGATCATTGATATATGCCAATGGTCGAACAGTGAGAGAGAGAGAGAGAGAGAGAGAGGGGAGGGGGGAATTGGTCACCTGCGCTCCCCTTTAGGGAGAGTGACGTCACAGTGAAAACAAGCAAACGTCATATAGGGTCCCCCCGCCTTCAAGGGCCCAGTTTTCTCTCATTTTATTGAGGACCCCCATGGGTTCCCATGACCTTAACTGACCCAATGTTGAAGGTGCATTGGGTCCTTATTCGCGGGACATTTATATTTTGGTCATAGGTCACGCATATGGTTTTAGAGTATTTAATACAAGAATAAGAGAGATTTTTTTTTTCCCAAAAATACTGAAAACCCCCTGTTGATGACTATGATGATGATAATGATGATGGAAGGGGGTCAAAAAAAAAGCGGAAGGACATAGACACGTTGTTGTTTTTTTTTTTTTTTTTTTTTTCTTCTCTCAAAGAGGGAGGAAAGGAAAAGAGCGTGAGAGAGAAATTTTTTTTTTTTCGAAAAGATGATGAAAAAAATAGGGTCAGTGGAAGGAGAGGAGAGGGGGGGGGGAGCAAGATATGCATATTAGGGTCCAGAGTGAGATGCTGAGAAAAAAAAAACCTTTTTTTTTCTCTCTTTCCCTATATATTATTTGTATACTGTGAGAGGACTAACGGATTTTGCGAACAAAAATTTAACATGCTTTGATTTTGAAATTTGGGACCTAAGGCCCCCACCGTAATCAAAAAAAAAAAAAAGACGTTGACCGTTTTTTTTTTCTTGAGAATATTTACTAGAAATTTTATTTGCTTTCGTATAGAAAAATTGCATCTGTAATTGCATTGATAATAAAAAAAAATTAAAAATAAGGCCCAAAAATCGTTATAAGGCCCAATTTTAATGAATATTTATTTTTGGGCCTTATGTAAAAAAAAACATTAACTTTTCCGTGATAAACTTTAAAAAAAAGGAATTAACTATTTATTTCGTCATCCAAAATTAACTATATTCTTAATCAAAATTACGATAAGGCCCAAACAAAGGAATACAAGGCCCAATTTAAAATAAGTCCCTAGTAAGTTTTGTGCTTTATGTAACTATTAAATAAAATTTAGAAAAACGAACAAGGCCTAAAATAGTTTGTTATAAGGCCCAATATTGATAAATATTTATTTTTGGGCCTTATGTAAAAAAAACATTAACTTTTCCGTGATAAACTTTAAAAAAAGGGAATTAACTATTTATTTCGTAATCCAAAATTACGATAAGGCCCAAAAATAATTATAAGGGCCCAATTTTATATAATATTAAGGCATTGGTAAATTTTGGGCCTTATGTAAAAAAAAGAGAATTTACTTTTCCGAGATAAACTTCAAAATAGGAATTAAATATATACGTAGTAAAAATTTCCATAAGGGCCCAATTAGAATATAATAGTCTTTGGTAATTTTTGGGCCTCATGTAAAAAAAGGCGCGTTCAATTTTTCGATAAAATTAAAAAAAAATAAAATTAGACAACTATATTTATCAAAATTATAATTATATTACAATTATAATAATAATAAAAAAAAAATGATAAGGCCCAAAATTGATCATAAGTCCCAATTTTAATCAATAATTAAATCCCTGGTTATGTTTTGGGCTTTATGTAACAGTATATTAATTAAAATTTA